>NW_006408659.1:2276179-2287300 GCF_000296735.1 Chrysochloris asiatica | reverse complement strand
GTACACAGGGTTGACAGGGATGTACAGCTTAGACACTGGCTACCCAAAATGAGGTGGGGAAGCCATAAAGACAAGAAGTGATAGGCTTACAAGCTTTCAAGAGGGAGCCTTAGTTCCAGATGGGGCTGGGGTAGGTAGACCCTCCACTGAATGATTTCCAATCTGTTGGGAATGGGCCAGCCAAAGGAAATGAGGGTAAGACTCTTGTGGTACAAAGGTGAATAATTGCCATCAAGACTGACTGTAAGGGTCCAAAATGTAGAGGTAGGTGTTTTTTTTTTTTGACAAAAGGAAGGGAGTGATTGATTTTGCAGCCAAGGAGCGGAAGTCCCTGGGACCATTGAGTGAGTGGAACAGAGAGCATGACCCTACCCAGAGAGGCAATGACTGGATGGAGACAGAGACAATGACATGGACAGATGGAGTGACTGGGGACACAGGACTCAGGGAGGGAGAGCGGCTGTGTGCTTCCGGCTGGGGGGTGGGCCTATAGGGTGTACCCTTTGGTTATTTGATGATGCATGGAGGAGGGGATTGTAATCATTGCAATGAAACAGAATACGATAGGATGAATGTAAAACTGATGCTCTCCCATGTTAACCAACATATAATTCACAATAAGAACTTAAATAAATATGTGAAGCTATTGTTTCTTAAGATATCCTCCATCTATGGCTATACATATCTGAGGGCAGTGTTTCCATCTCCCTAGCCCTTCCCAGGGACTCCAGTCTGAAGAGGTAAGATCAGAACTGAAGGGTCGATGGAGTAAAGTTTCCCCACACAATTCAAAGGTAGCTCTTGCTACCCTTGAAGAATGATCAGGTGCATTAATGAGACGGAAAAAAATTCTTCAGTGCAAATTTCCTGGCCGTTTTTCACCAATGCTGCAATCAGTGTTCAGGAACTTCTTCCTAGTAAGCCTTCATGGTCATCCTGTGTCCTTTAAGGAACTCTATTAAGATTTACCCCCTTGGAGTCCCCCACAATAGTCATGATAACCTTCTGAGCGGACCATACGTATGCCTTGAAGGTAACTGGCCCAGTAGATCCCCTTAGAAGCCACTGTTTTGATTGGATCTTTTTTTTTTTTTTTTTTGAACGCACCCTAAAGATATTGTTGTAAGTGCTGGTGAATTAGTCCCAAGTCATATCAACCCTGCGTAGGGTTTCCAAGGAGCAGCTGGTGAGTTTGAACCTCCCACCTTGCAATTCAAATCGGCTGTGTGGTCCAGTGCTTATCCCATGGTGCCACACCAGAACTCCCTAAGGAGACAAGGCAAGTATATTACTGGGCGAGCTTGTCTGCAGCCATTCACTGATGGATGGCAGAGTCATGTTTAAACACATTAGACACATGTATGAACTGGAACCCAAGTAGTAATACTTTGTTATTTACCCTTGTACAACCTTGATGTCTTTTCCAAAGAATGGAATAGTTTAAAACAAATTATTTGTTGATCAGTGCCTGGCTAGAAACAAAAAGCCAGAGCTTTGATTTGAAAAAGTGGGATCAGTTTTGACCCTCTTCGGAGAGTGCTTTCCTCCTACACAGCGTATTTTGATGATTCATTGTCGAAATTGGTTTATCAATTAGAGTAGGAGAAAGCACTGCTAGCCAACTGCTGAGAAAAAGAGAAAGCGTTTCATCATCCAGTTTCAGGTTCTTGTCAGACTTACTGGATAAAATGTAATTATCCAGTCTTGGTTTCATCCAGCTCCTGAGGATTTATCTCCTTTCTCTTTTTTGAAGGTTTTTTCGATAGTTGATTATTCCAACAGTCTTTGTTGTCCATTTAATATTTCATCTAAGAAGCAGAAGCATCTCTTTACTGTCTCGGGTTAAACAGAATGGTCAGGGTTGAAAAACCATGAGGTATGCTAGACAGTGTAAGGAGCTCTGGTAGGGTAGTGGTCACGAGTCAGGCTGCTAACCTCAAGATCAGCAGTTCAAAACTACCAGCTGTCGGGAGAAAGATGAGGCTTTTTGCTCCTGTAAAGATTTACACCCTTGGAAACCCTATGCAGGGTCACTATGTGTCGGAACCTACTCCAAGGGATACCACCACCACCATGTTATACAGGGTAGCTATGCTTCAGAACCAATTTAAATTCCACAGCACTTGGCAACAGCAATGCTCAAGCTTAATATCCTCTGTATATCCTACTTAGTACATTATATGTCAGGTGTGTTACTATAGGAGTTTAAGGAAGCTATATTCGAAAGATGAGGCTTTCTGCTCCCGTAAAGATTTACAGCCTTGGAAACCCTGTACAGGGTCTCTCTGGGTCGGAACCTACTCCATGGCACGTAACAACAACATTTGAAAGAAACTAGCTCCCTTTCCCATGATTCACACAACTCATTCAAGAAAAACTTGAACTCAAGGCTGTCTGGTCTATACTTTCAGTCACTACATTTTGGCTTTTCCTTTGCATTTAAGCTTGAAGTCATTTAGGACGCATTGCCTCTTTTGGTATAATTTTGTGTGCATGCCATGATCTTTTCATTCCATTTTTTCATGAACTTTTTGAAGCATACTCGTATAATTATGTGGATACTTGATAGTACTTAACAACAAAACAACAATAGTCAAATGCTTCTGTAATTTAAATTATGAGCCCTGGTAGTGTAGTGGGTTATGTGTTAGGTTGTGAGCCTCAATGTCAGCAATTCAAAACTACCTGCTCCATAGGAGCAAGATGAGACTTTCTGCTCCTGTAAAGATCGCTATGACTTGGAACCTACTCCATGACATACAGCCACTACCATAATTTAAATTACACCTGGCAGAGTGACAGCGACACTGGGCTCAAGCGTAACAACCATGGTGAGGCTGACGCAGGATTGCACAGTGTTTCATTCTGTTGTGCTTCAGGTTGCTTTGAGTCAGAACTAATTTGATGGCACCTTACAACAGTAACTGATTATTCAAATTACTTACTTTCATCCGTTGTTTTTAAACAATGTAATAAGATATGACTAACTAATACATCCTGAATGAAATATTTTCTGGACCAGTGAGATTACTAATTAGAGACATTGGGCTTCTTTCAAGAAGGGCTGGCAAATGGACAAGAGCCCTTCATAGCATGTGTGCCTAGAGTCAGAGCTAACATGTAATGTTCACACTAACAACATTAGCTGGTGCTTTTAGAATGTATGCTTACTAGATTTTAGAGGAATAAGATTTGGTCTGTTGTGTAAAAATCTTCTTAATACTGAATTTTGTTGCAATGGGGTTCTGCTATATCATTTGAATATAATGAAAATAAATCAGTTCACATACCTTGTACCTAAAATGGTTTTGTTGTTATTAAGTGCCATTGAGTCGGTTCTGACCCACAGTGACCCTGCATAAGGTTTCCAAGGAGTGACTGGTGAGCTTGAACTGTCAACCTTGAGGCTCAAACCAACCTTTCAGTCTAGCACTATTAACCCACACACCACACCAGGATCCCACTTAAATGTTTACAGGTACTTTGTTGTTGTTGTTATGTGCTGTGGAGTCGTTTCCAACTCCTGGAAACCCTGTACAGGGTTTCCGAGGCTGTAAATCTTTACAGGAGCAGAAAGCCTCATCTTTCTCCCTTGGAAGTGGTAGTTTCGAGCTGCTGACTGTGAGGTTAGCAGCCTGATTTATAACCACTATGCTTACAGAGCTCCTTTACAAAAAAAAAAAAAACAAAAAAAAAACCTTGCTTAATTATTGAGGTTCTTTTCGGGGGGGCCCGTTGGTTGGGGAGGGTTTTGTTTTTTGTTAGGTTGGGGGTTTGGGGAAAAGGGGGAGGCCCCCTAATGAGGGGATTGGTCAAGTGGCAGCATCGATGGACTCAAGCGTGGCAACAATAGTGAGGTTGTCCCAGGATCGGGCAGTGTTTCGTTCTGCTGTGCATAAGGTTGGTATGAGTCAGTACTGACTCAATGGTACTGACAAATGGTACTGACAAATGAAGATGCTAATTGGCAATCAGAAATCCAAGATGGATTTGCATTACTAATACTTTGCCTGCTCTCACTGTTACTCAGGAAACAGTACTTTCTAAACTGTTAACAGCAGTGTCTCTAGTTTAGATTATAAAAGGTCTCTCTCCTCTTCATTCCTCCCTGCCTCCTTACTTCAATTGACTGTAAGCATGTTTAGTCTTGTTGTGGTGCTTGTGGCACTGGACTGCAGGGTCAGGTTGAACCTCAAGGTGGGTGGTTCAAACTCAGTAGCCGCTCCTTGGGTACCCCACACAGGGTCCCTATAAGTCGAAATTGACTCAACGGCACTTAACCACAACAGTAATCATATACTTGCTAGGTTTTTCTGTACATAGCAAGTCAACTACAGGAGTTTTTTCTTTGGGACTGTTAATCAAATTGTTGCTGAGTATGTTCTGCTTCTAAGGATCGGTAGATTTCATGACAAGAAATCCCTTAAAATAAAACAGCTGATCTTCATTGATATCAGGCAAGGTCATGTTCTTTGGTCTAATGAAAAGACCTGCACAGTTTGTCTGTGAGTGTGAATTTGACATAGCTTGTGAGTTCCTGATTGTAGAATTTATTTTTCTTCCTTCATTTTGCCTCACTTGATCTGTAGCACAGTGTCTTATATACAGTGGCCACTTTATATGTTTTACTTGTGGAAAAGACTTGAAAGTTACATGAGAGAAAATATACTCATATAATTCAGAGGAGGTTGATTGTTCTAGAGATGGAAATATTTTATTGCTTTTAATCCTCAATTAATATTTATTTATTAAAGAATAATGTATTAAAATTTAAATACGGTCAACAACTTCTGCAAAGCTTATAATTAGGGCAAAAGACCTACATATTGTATTGAACGAGCTAGACTAGCTGTACTACCACTTTTATTATTAGTCCTAGCTGACATTTTTTGAAGGATAATTAGATGCCATACCCTCTCCTAAGTTATTTTTCTATTAACTCACATAATCCTCAGAACAGTCCAATAAAAGTCACAGAGAAGTTAATTCGTTTCTTGAAGATCATACAGATATGGGAATTGTGGCAATGATTTGAATCCAGGTACTCTGAATCCAGAGTCCTGGTGTGACACTATAGGATAAGCACTGGATTATTAACAGTGAGGTCAGCAGGTTAAACCCACCAGCTAGTCCTCAGGCACTTAACAACAACTCTGACTTCAGAACCCATACTAGTACCTACTGGAGTCTATTACTGGTCAGAAGGGAGGCGCAGGGGATGCCATGGAAATACAAACGATGGATCCTCACCTAGAATAACGTAAGAGAAGGCTTGCTTCATGGAATCAATGACATGTGCTGGGAGATAGATAGGAATTAGCCAAGTGAAGGCAGAAGAAGGGGGTAGAAGAAGATTCTGTTTGTTGTTAAGTGCTGCAAGTCAATTCCGACTCACTGCAATCCTGTATAGAGTTTCTGAGGAGCAGTTGGTGGGTTTGAACCACCAGCCTTGTGGTACAAGGATAGCACAAAATTGGTAACTGTGGTGGGGATTGTGTGTGTGTGATAAGGTATGATATTAAGGCTAAGACCAGATTATGTAAATCTTTGTTAGCTATGTTACTGATTGTGGATATTTTTTATCTTATGGACTGTAGTGAGCCAAGGAAGACTAGTCTTAAGCGGGTAACATGATAAAACTTGTATTTTTAGAAAAGTTCATTGGACTTCTTTGTAGCGAATAGATGGGAGGGCTTATGTTGTTGTTAAGTGCTGTTGAGTTGGACCCAACTCACAGTGATCCTGTATAGGGTTTCCGAGGAATGCCAGTGGGCTTGAACTGCTGATCTTGTGGCTAGCAGTCCATTGCTTAATTCACAGTGCCATTCCAGGGCTTTTAGCGTTATGGATTGGAATCGACTCAATGGCACTTAACAACAACAACAACAATGGGGTGACAGGGAAAAGAGATATCCAGGAAGTAGAACTGAGGTAATGGTTAGAATAAGGAGTCATATTTTAGTGTTTTAGAGAATAAAACTTGAATTTTGTGCTTCCAACTCTAGACTGACATTATTTTCAGAGTCCATTTCCCTATAAAAGGGGACAATGTTGGTCAGGTTGTATTTGGGGAACAGTTGTACATATTTCTCTATGGACTTCTGGTCCATTTGCCTTTCCTTATAATGAGATAGGTTCTTAAATTCAGGCTTACATAAACTGGCAGATTTTCAGCAGACTTTTCATTCCACCACTTATGAATAGCAATGTTGTTATGTGCCGTGGAGTCGGTTCCGACTCTTAGTGACCCTGTACAGGGTTTCCGATATTCCCTGTAAAACAGTATTACCTGGTGAGCAGAAGACAGGTGACATATTATCAAATGGGATCCTATTCTTGTGAGGCCCATAGAAGGGAAGAAAAATAACTGTTTATGGAGATACTTATTGCTTTCCATGAGGTATCCTGTTTGTCCTTCCTAAGAGACGATAATAAGGAAAGTGAGAAATTAAGATTGGATAGTTTATCAAGCATACTTATCTAAAGCAGCATAAGGAAATGTTGGAAATGAATTTGAACTGAGCTCTTCTGATTTCAAAACATGTATTTCATCAGTACACTTGTAATGTTAGGTGCATATGTGACTGTTTCTGAAGAAAGAAGAGTAAGCAGGTTGGGAAGAGGAAGAAGGAAAAGAAAAGCCTGGACAAGGTGTTTCTTAGGTAGGCTAGCACTAGATCAGACAGAGGAGCTGTTTCTTTGCTGCTCCTCTAACATACTGCCATGCATGTGAAGAAGTTGATAAGCTTGCCAAATCTGCTGAGTCATTCGTGAGTCCAGGCTGATGGGAGCTCTGTCATCTTTAACATATAGCTTCCGTGGTGGTCCCCTCTAGAGAGGCTCTTCAGCTGGAAGTGGGCAGTTGCATAGAAGGTGAATGTGTGGGCCTGCCTGGATATGACATACATTACTACCATCCACATTTCATTGACAAAAACGAATTCACTCGACTATACCTGACCACAAAGGAGATGGGAAATGTAGTTTAGGTGAGGACCCTGGAAGAGGGAGAGTACATTGATTTTGCTGAGTGCTCAGAACTAATAGATAAAGAGTCCCTGTTAGAATCAAGTCTCTGAGTACATACTCCTATTTGTACTTTTACTTCTCCTATGTTTTGTGAGACAGGGATTCTCTGTCTCATTTTACCAAAGAAAGAATCAAGATTCAAGGACTTGTCCAAGATGGTGGAAGAGCTGAGCCTCCAGCCTGGCTCCATCTCATTGCTAGTCGTTAATGTTTCTTCACATTATTTGCACAGATTATTTCTTGCTGCCACAACCTTGTCCTTTTTACAAGAAGCAATCCATTGAAACTAAAATTAAATATCAGTTCATTCTGTGCAGCTCAAAATATAGTCCACAGACCTGCCCCATCCAGATCACCTGGGAGCTTGTTAGAAATGTGGGACTTGAGGCTGCACTCAGACCAGTCACTTGAACAAGATCCCTGGATGATCTGGATGTACATAAAGTTTGACCCTGTTGTGTCTGCCCTATTCTTTCTACTCATGAGCAGAATTGAGGTTACAATTGAGAACATAATTGTATGTTAACCACAGAGTAAAAAAACGTTGAGTAAAAGTTCAGCATCTATGCAGAATAAACAAGTTTAACCTAGAAAGGACGACATAGCAACATAATACATACTGAAAGACTGCCCAGCCCGTTTTGTGAAAAGCTTGAGCTGTTTCCATGGACAAACCAAACAGGCCTCAGCAAAACAGAGGGAAAGAGAACTTTACTGTATTGGTTTATGGACGATGGTTTGTTTTTCTAGAAAGAGCCCTGGTTTGTCTCCCTGAGAACATAAGTGAACTGAATTTCCTAATTCAGCCAATCCAGTATCTTTTCTGTGGTGGTGGTGGTGTGCTGTGGGGTTGGTTCTGACTCATAGCAACCCTGTATAGGGTTTCCGAGACTGTAAATCTTTGAGGGAGCAGAAAGCTTCATCTTTCTTTTGCAGAGCACCTGGTGGATGCAAACTGCTAAACTTGTGGTTAGTGGCCCAATGCATAACCCACTGTGCTACCATAGCTCCTTGATGCAGTATGTAATTGGGGCAAAACCAGATTAAAGACACACACTCTCAAACCATCTGACCTCTGATTCAAAATTTCTCACAGTAGTCCATTTTCCCTCTTATCAACTCTTAGCATTGTACTACAGTTACAAAAGGGACTGGCTGTTGGTTACATTCTTAGGATTTGATGAGTGTCAGGGAAGGGCTTTCTTGTTTTGAGGTCAACTCCTCTGTGAGTCAGACTGAGGACAATCATTGGTTTTAGAGGACACTTGGTTCGGGAAGGGAGGAAGGATGGAAATTATAAAACTTTACAAAGAGCCAGTCTTCCTGTCTACAAGGAATAGACAAGACAGCTCCAAAGAAACACAGATGCAGGCACTAACATTTTAAAACAATAAAATAAAACTGTTTTCTGAAGGTTTTGCTCTCTTGATCGTTTTACTTTGTGCATGTGATTTAAAAAATAAACAAAGCAAGAACAGTGCTGCAATTCTTTTATCGCCTCCAGTCCCAACAGCATGAGTATTGCCTTAGAAGGTAACTTTATGCTATTTTTATTCAGTTAAATCTCACAGGCCACTCAGAGCAAATGTTTCCATCTTGCTTTATTGGCGATTTCCTTGCTGAGAAAAGAAAATGCTTAAGGTTAGAACAAGCAGAATCATAGTTGTAGGGAAGATTCTAGTTACAATTGTCTATCAATTCATCTGGGAACTGCAAGACTTTAATCATGCCAGTTAAGTGCCGCTAAGTACCTGAATGCTCTGTAAATCAAGAACAGTGTTTATCACACCCACACTAGTGTGTTTCATTATGGTCAAATGGAAAAATTTGGTATTAATGTTCTATTGGCATTGTTTCCAGGCAAGATTTGATCTATTAAAGCAAGTAAGTGTACAGTGCTTAGATAGGACATTTAGAACTCTGTTTTCAAGTCGTTTACTTATGAAATGCATATACACACATCCACAATCTTATTTGTAAAGTTCAAAGATTATATTTTAGGAAACGTGTTGAAGAAAAGCATTTGTTTATTAATTTATCATTGGTTAGGCCAATGGACTCTCTCCCACTGTAACAGTCATAAGAATGAAAACTGCCCATCACTGCTTTACTGGTTGCTGGGTACTGTGTTCATTCATTTGCATGCTTTCATCTAATTTATCTAATTACCCTACCAAGGACTTATCAGGTAGTTAGCATTACCTGCAGTTGAGGGAATGCCCCAGGATTTTACCAATGGCAGAAATGAGAGCTAGGATTCCAGTATGGTCTAGTGTGGTAATCTCGAGTAACTAGTCATAGCTGACACTCAAACTGGACATTACCAGTACATGCTGTCAGAACTGCAGTGGTCATCTGTTCTATCATGCTTGCTCACTGACTGGCCCAGTCTTTGAATTGTTTTTTTCTTTCCTCATTTTTTAACCAACATGTGGAGTACTGGTGTGGTCCTGTAGAGTAAGTACTAGATCGCAAGGTCAGTTTGAACTGCCGGTTTGAACGACAAGGTTGGTGGTTCAAACTCACCAGCCGAGCCTCAGAAACCCTATACAGGGCCACTATGAGTTGGAGTCTATTCAACAGCACTTAACTCTACCACCACCAACAGACATGTATTGAAGGCTTAATATGTGCCAGGAGGACAAAAATAATAAAGATGCACGTCCATGGTTGCATGGAGCTCACGTTCTTGTATTCTATTAGACGTTTTATTGTATTTCATTCCTTGGTAGTTGCATTAATGTAAAACAAGTATGGTGTGTACCGGACTGACTCAATTTAAGTTTAAGCCAGACAGCTAATAGCTTCATGAAAATGAATACCAAAACTTAAGGTGTGGTATTTGATCAGCTGATGAGAAGATTTTCAAGTACAAATTACAAAATTACACATAAACGTAAATGTTTTGCTTGCTACTTTATTCCTTGATGTGTACCTTTTACCTGTATTCCTTTACCCATAAGTATTTCTTGAGCTTCTTATGTGCAATGTATCTGTTGTGCAGGGTATACAAAGACAAATTCATTTTCTTATCTATCCAAAAACTCTTTCCTGCTTGGACAGGAACTTGAAATATTTATAATGCTAGATGAAAAGGTTCATTGCCTACAAGAAATCATATAAAGTGCCTTGGGATTCAAGGGACTAGAGGATCTGAGACCACTAAAAGAAAGTCAGCCAGAACTCAAATGTTAGCTATCATTTTAAAATAAGGAAATAGGTGGTCTTCTTCACTGAAGGAAGAGAAAATAATAGGGGAAATGCAGAGAAGAGTGGTGGTGGTATGCTATGGAGTCAATTACAACTCATAGTGACCCGGCATAGGGCTTCCGAGGCTGTAAATCTTTATGGGAGCAGAAACCCTCATCTTTCTCCCGCAGAACCGCTGGTAGTTTTGAACTGACCTTGAGTTTAGCAGCCTGACTAGTAATCACTATGCTGCCAGAGTAGAGAAGAATGTTGTTGTTGTTGTTGTTGTTAGATGCCATCAAGTCAGTACCAACTCATAGCGACCCAATGCACAGCAGAACGAAACACTGCTCGGTCTTGGGCCAACCTCACAATTGTTGCCATGCTTGAGCCCATTGATGCTGCCACTTTGCCAATCTGTCTCGCTGGGGGGCTTCCTCTTTTTCTCTGACCCTCCACCTTATCACACATATCCTTCTCCTTGTCCCTCCTGACAATATGTTTGAAGTATGAGAGATGAAGTTTGGCAATCCTGGCCTTCAAGGAGCACTCTAGCTGCACTAATTCCAACACAGAACTGTTTGTAATTTTGGCAGCTCATGGCATTTTCAATATTCTCCTCCAAAACCATAACTCAATTGTATCAGTTCTTCTATGGTCTTCCTTATTCACTGTCCAGCTTTCGCATGCATATGAGGTTATTGAAAATACCATGGCTTTGGTCAGGTACACCTTAATCCTTAGGCTAACATCGTTGCCTTTCGACACTTTAAAAAGGTCTTGTTCAGCAGATTTGCCTAATTCTGCTTCCATGAGTGTTGATAGTTGATCCAAGAAGAATGAAGTCCTTGACAACTTCAATCTTTTCTCCATTGATAAGAATGTTGTTTATTGGTCCAGTGG
>NW_006408659.1:2258610-2276079 GCF_000296735.1 Chrysochloris asiatica | reverse complement strand
TTTTCTCCATTGATAAGAATGTTGTTTATTGGTCCAGTGGTGAGGATTTTTTTTTTCTTTACATTGAGATGCAATCCATAGCAAAGACTGTGCTCTTTGAAGTTCATCAGTAAGTATTTTAAGGCCTCTTCACTTTCAGCAAGCAAGGTTGTATCATCTGCATATTGCAGGTTGTTAATGCTTCTTCCTCCAAACCTGATGCCACATTTTTCTTCATAGAACCCAGCTTCTCGGATGATTTGTTCAGCATACAGGTTGAATAAGTATGGTGAAAGAATACAACCCTGTTGCACACCTTTCTTAATTTTAAACCATTCAGTGTTCCCATGTTCTGTTCGAACAACTACCTCTTGGTTCATTTACAGATTCCTTATGAGCACATTTGAGTGTTTTGGAATACTCATACTTTGCAGTATTGTCCATCGCTTGCCATGATCCACACAATTGAAAGCCTTCACATAGTCAATAAAGCACAGGTAAACATCTTTCTGGTATTATCTGCTTTCAGCAGATCCATTGGGCATCAGAAATGATATCCCTTATTCCACGTCCTCTTTTGAATCCAGCTTGAAATTCTGGAAATTTTCTGTCAATGTGTGCTTCCAGTTGTATTAAAACTTTAGTAAAACTTTACTCACATGGGATATCAGGTATTGTCTGATGATTTTTGCATTCCATTATGTCACCTCTCTTTGGAATGGATACAGATACAGATCTCTTCCAATCAGTTGGCCAGAGAGTTGTCTTCCAAATTCCTTGGCATAGATGAGTTTCAACAGTGCCACCTCACTTTCTTGAAAATTTTCAATTCTTGTTCCATCAATTACTGGCGTCTTGTTCTCTGCCAATTTCTTCAGTGGACTTCTTCCTTCGGTATCATTGACTCTTGATCATATGCTACATCTTGAAATGGTTGAACAGAAACCATTTCCTTTTGGTACAGTGACTCTGTGTATTCCTTCCATCTTCTTTTGATGCTTTCTGCATCATTCAATAATTTGCTCAGAGAATCTTTCAATAACCAAAGTCGAGGCTTGAGTTTTTTCTGCAGTTCCCCCAGCTTGAGAAGTACTGAGTTTGTTCTTCCTTTTTGGTTTTCTGACTCTAGGTGTTTGCACATTTTTTGGTAATATTTGGCTTTTTCTTCTCGAGCTGACCTTTGAAATTTTCTGTTCAGCTCTTATACCTCCTTTTCATTGGCTCATATGCAAATTCAGACTGAAGCTGAAGAAAAATGGAAAGAAGTCCATAAGAGCCAAAATGTGACCTTGAATATATCCCACCTGAATTTAGAGATCATCTGAAGAACCAGATTTGATGCATTAAACACTAAAGACTGAAGACCAGAAGAGTTGTGGGATGATATCAAGAACTTCATACAGGAAGACACCAAAGAGTCATTAAGAAGACAAGAAGAAGGAAAAGGTCAAAATTGATGTCAGGAGAGACACTGAAACTTGCTCTGCAGCATTGAGATGCTAAAGCAAATGGAAGAGAAGAGTAGCTACTAAGGACTTAAGTTGAAATGTGATATACCCACTCCTTCCTTTTGCCCACGTCATTATGGGGAAATAGGCATTATGAATAAATGGAGGATAACTAGGCAATACTGAAAGGACAAACCATTGAGAATCATTTTCCAGCTTAGTCAACATAACTTTAGACTCATATTTCAGTGTTTGGTACTATCAGATGCATATTGTTGTTTTAGTTGTCTTTGTGCTGCTATAACAAACACACAAGTGGATGGCTTTAACAGGCAGAAATTTATCCTTTCATAATTTGTTGTTGAGTTTCCGAGGCTGCAAATATTTACAGGAGCAGAAAGCCTCATCACTATCCTGAGGAGTGACTGGTAGATTTGAACTACTGACCTTGTGGTTTGCAGCCTCTACATTCATAATTTAGGAATCTAGAAGTTTAAACTCAGGGCTCCAGCTGTAAGAGAAGGCCTTCTCTCCATGTCAGTTATCGGGGAAGGTCCTTGTCATCAGTGTTCCCCTGGGTCTAAAAGTTTCTCAGTGCAGATACCCTTGGTCCAAAGGATGCTCTTCTTCCTTAGTGCTCACTCCTCTCTTTTTATGTCTCTTGAGAAAGAGCAGACAATGCAGGCCACACTCGAGGGAAACTCCTCATATCAGATCAGGACTGTGACCTAATCCCCTTACATACGCTAATCCCCTTAACACAAATGACTGGCTGATCATATCAGATCACATTATGGGGGACAATTACATCTTTAATTAACCTCCAAATAACATCATTACATAAGGAGCCCTGGTAGAGAAGTGAGTTACACATTGAACTGCTAACATCAAATTCAGCACTGCAAGTCACCAGGCGCTCCATGGGAGAAAGGTGAGGCTTTCTGCTCCTGTAAGATTTACAGCCTCGGAAACCCTCCACAGGGTCACTAGAAGTCAAAATGGACTCCAAGGAACATTATCAACACCACCGTCGTTGCATAAGTACCAAATCACTGAGAATCATGACCCAACTAAGACAACATATATTTTGGGAGGACACAGTTCCATCCATGACAGTTGTTAATGCAAAAAATATTCAGATAGTTGATACTTACTATTGTGGTAAATGAGAAATGTCAGATAGCAAGATATTTGATGAAAGTAGTACTTCTGTGTTATGAATGTTTGATTTACTAATCTACTTATTTAAAGCTTATGAAGACTGGAGGTTTTGTTTTCTTTTTTAATTCAAGTAAAATGTGATCATTAAAAAATATTTAATGGGTGGAAGTGCAATGAGGAGCTCCATCAGCAACAATACAGAGTACCAGACCAAGCAGGCTCAGGGGATGGTCCCAGAACTCTGAACCACATATAAAGGATTATTTAGAAGGTTGGAAGGCTTACAGCTAGGGGAATTTGTAACAGAAGCAAGAAATCCATTGCTTTCTAATCCAAGACTCTCAGCTGCTCCCAGAGCCATCATCTTGGGAGAGACCAAACAGGGGAAGGATCAGAGCAGCCAAGGAAGTCTGACAGAACCACGGAGATAAAGGTGTGGACACTCTTTTTTGTTGTTGTTTTTCATTGGTCTCTCACTGTCTGCGTACCTCCATTCAGGTGGCTAGACGGGGTGCCTGAGTGAGTGGACACCCCACCCCCACCCCCAGAGGTTTCTACTACGCATGCACATAGATCTCCTTGAACTTTAAAGTGATAGTTTCCACTTAAAACCAAAAGGCAGTGCAAAGTGGCCTCAGCAGGCCCTGAACTGTTTATCACTAGGAAAAAGTCCTGAATGGGGATTGTGGAGCAGGACAGGCAGACTGACAATGAAATAGACCAAAATTAAATCCTGAGTTACTTTACAATGACCAGCAGTGGCATCTTGAAATTTCTCAGGAAGAAGAGTGAAAAGGGAAGCCCATCTCCTTATCACATCTACCTGGAGGCAATCAAAAAGCATAAAAAATACCGAAGTACACACCTATTTAAGTATTAAGGCCACAGATAACTCCTGAATCTGCCCCAAAAACAGAAACAGATGACCATATCAGCACATGTCCAGAAATGAGATAAAGTGGCTGATGCAAATGAGCTGGAAGTAGACCTACACTCTATACTGGAAGATGGGCAGGCTTTGGAAATGCCTGAGAAGGAATTCAGAAAAATGATTATAAAATGTATCAAAACACTATACGATGGAGTTGAAAAAAATAAGGAAGAAGTCAGGAAAGCACTACAAATAGATAGAACATTGGAAACAACTCAAAACCTACAGAAAAAAATAAAATGGGAATGAAAATATGAAAAGAAAAGAAAAAAAAAAACAAAAAACCTCAGCAAGAAGCCTTTATCCAAAGGAAACTATTGGCTAACATTTGAATATTTTCATTCCACTCTTGCAGTGTTTGATTCTGTATATCTTGAACTTATGTAATGTGTTCTGTCTTTACAGTTAAAATAATAGTCCCAGTAATTCCCTGTGTTATGAAAGTCTCTTTGACACCATCACATTTAATGGCCTTGTACTGTTCTATCTTGTGGCTTTGACATATTGACTTTAGCCCACCCATATTGTTGAAGATTCAGGGTATTCTGTGTTTTCCAGTAGTGTAAGCAGAGTAGTTGTTGGCAAGACATCTCATTTTGTATTTAGCAGATGGTAAAGCCAAGGCACTTATAATAGGAAATGGTGAGTGGCCTGTTTGGTTGTGGGAACCAGAGTAGCCAAGACCCTCCTGTTTTCAAAATAAACCCTTCTAGATGTTCCAGGTGTGGCGCTGCAGGATAATGTGCTGGACCGCAAGGTCAGTTTGAGGTGCAAGGTCAACGGTTAAACCCACCAGCCGTTCCTTGGAAACCCTATATGAGGTTGCTATGAGTTGGAACTGACCTGATGACATTTAACAACAACAACTAGAAAGGGTGATTGTGGGGTTTCCTACGGGCAGAAGGGGACTTTTCCTGAGAAATCTGATAGGAGCAGGCCACTGACCTTTAGGATGTGGAGAAAGAGATTCATTGAATGTCAGGCTGGAAACCCTTTGGTTACTCATTCTATTTCTCAGTACTCCAAAATTGACTCTTTTTATTTGATTTTCACATTGGGATAATGAGGACAGAAAGACCTATGAACAGGCAAAGCACTCTTTGATGTGAAAACAAGACTTCAAACCTATTGTGGTTGGGCAGCCTGCTGAGAGTTGGTGTTTGCAACCCATATATACTGATCCCCATAAGCATAACAGAACAATAAGAATCACATAATCATCTACATAAGAATTGTCTGGGGGGGGGTGTGTATAAAAATCACCTAGAGAGCATATAAGATAAAATTGCAAATTCTCAGCAGGGAACGACCCTGAATGCACCAATTGGAAGACCTAACTGAAAGATGGAATGGGTTATTGGGGAGCAGGTGGGAGACTCTCCTAATTCCAGTGGATTTCTCATCCCAATTAGGGGAGTTAGTAACCAAGAAGGCATTCTGAGGAAGAAAAACAAGGAGAAAAGTCATGTCTACCTGGCACAGATTTTTAGTGTTGCCAAATCTCCATGTTTGTGGTTTATTTGCTGTATACTGTAAGCCTGGTCCTCACCAAGCAGTGAATTTAGCCATTAAATCCATCATAAATCCCAGCAGACTCTAATGTATCATAAGTGTGGTTCTGTGTGCCAAATGAGTGTTCCTAATAAGAGTGCCTGGAGGCATACTCTTGTTATGATTCAGCAATGGAAAGAGACAAAGAGGCAAAGAAACATCTGTCCCTGGGATAAAAAAACAACAGTAGAAGACTCGAGGTATATAGCACATTTTACATAATCGATGCCACTTTGAAAGTTTCTCTGGAATTATTAAATCATGCTTCAACTTTTGAAAAGAATCGTTTTCTTAGTTCTTTGCAAGAAACAACAATTTTATAATAGTCAAGTGTACTGAATCTGTGAGCAGGCTGTATTCACTCAAATATTGACCTTACCTTATCTTTTCTTTGGCCCAGTGATTTTATTGTTTGAAATCTTAGTTCCCCCCTCTGAAAAACAGTCGCAAAATAACACCTATCACAGAGACTTTTTATAGAATGAATACATGTGTGAAAACATTTTAGCGTTGGAAATAAAGTTAAATGTTTTTACATGTTATTAATAGTCTGCAATTAGCAAGTGATACCATGCGTGTGGAGTCCTGGTGTGGCGCTGTGGGTTAATGCTCCAGACTGCAAAGCTGTTTGCACTGCAAGGTCAGCAGTTCAAACTCACCAGCTGCTCCTCAGAAACCCTATACAGAGTCGCTATGGGTCAGAATTGACTCGACGGCACTTGACAACAACAATAATCATGCATGTAAAGTAAAATTTTGGAAAACTAATTTTCTTGCTATATGTCTGGTCTGTAAACTAGGCAAATTACTGTTGGCATTGAGTTAATTCTGACTCATAATGGCCTTAAAGGACACAGTAGAAAAAGACTGTAAATCTTTACAGAAGTAGACTGCCACCTAGCCTCCTTAGGCACATTATTGTTGTTGTTAAGTGCCATCGAGATGGTTCTGACTCATAGCAACCCTGTATAGGGTTTCCAAGGAGCAATTGACAGGTTTGAACTGCCAGCCTTGTGGTTCACAGTCTGGTGCTGATCCACAATGCCACACCAGAAGTCCTTAGGTACTTATTCAAAATTCATGGTATATTAGGTTAAAAATGATAGAATGGAAGCATTTAAAACTAGGTCAATTTCAAAGTAATTCAACTGAAATGTGAAACTAAATGGATATATGCAACAACTGCATTCTAAGCTGTTTTGCTTTTATGTATTTATCACGTGATACTTTATTACCTAGATTTGCTCCAAAAAGTATTGGGATTTTATATGTAAAAATGTTAGTTTCATTTAATTTGACAAATGAAGCAGAATGATTTGGACAAATTAAATTAGGAATGAGTAAATACTGGGTTTTTGGAAAAGTGTGGTGAGATGACTGATGTCTTTCCTTCTTATTTAGTTTAATTGAAAAAAAAAAAGTATGCACTGAAGTATACTCTAAAATTTCAACAATATTGATATATGAGTTACACAGAAATTATCCAGAAGTGAAATATATTGCCAAATGTTGAAAATGGCTATTGTGTAGCCCTAGCTACAAAACACAATTATAAAATCCAGATGCTCTCACTCAAAGCCTTACTGATTCCTCTTGTTTCTGCTATGGCCTTCGAGTCATTTATCATAAAATTCTTGCCTTACTTATTCCTTTAAAGATAATAGAAAATTACACAATTCCCTTGAATTGATTCCTGTCCATAATGACTCTGTGTAGGATTTCTGAGGCTGTAAGTCTTTATAGAAGCAGAAAGCCTTGTGTTTCTCCCACAGAGCTGCTAGTGGACTTGAACTGCCAGCCCTGAGTCCTTATCATACATCAACACCACCAGGGTTCCTTTCTAACAGAATTTATTGCTGTTGTTGAGTGCTGTGGTGTCGGTTTTGACTCACAGCGATGCTTTATAGGGTTTCTGAGGAGTGGCTGATGGGTTTCAGTTGCCAACTTTCCTTGTGGTTCACTATAAGGCTTCTAAGGTGTGGCTGGTGGATTTGGACACTGACCTTGGGATTCAAATTGACCTTGGGGTCCAGTGCTTATCCTACAAAGCAACACCAGGACTCCTCACACTAGAATTGTTAAGTGATGTCAAGTCAGTTCCGACTCATAACAACCTTGTCTAGGGTTTCTCAGGAGCAGCTGTTGGGTTCAAACTGCCAACCTTGTGGTTCACAGTCCAGTGCTGATCTTACAGCATCATGCCAGGATAGAGTAGAATAAAATAGAATAGAATAGAAGCCATGAATAAGAACTATTTGGAAGACAGCTGGAAAAAGCAAAGCCCAATAGCAAAAGGGATAAGGAGTGAAATATAGGCATACAATTTTGTTATCACATGATGTAATAATCAAGTCGTTTCTACATTCAATAATTCATTCATCAAAGATTCATTAATCACCTATTACATACTAGCCACTCGACTAGCTACTGGGTGAAGCAAGTAGGGAGAGTCAAAGGTAAAGAAGAGACAGACCTTTCTTTGTCCAGCTTCTCACAGTGAAGTGGGAAGACTTGAGTTCATAACCATAGTGTGTCATCCCGAAAAGTGATGATAAAGTTTTAAGTACTAGTTTTAAGTGTTGTGATTTAATGGCGTCAAGTAAATTCTAACTCATAGTGACCCTGTATAGGTGTTCTGAGGAGTGACTGGTGGGTTTGAACCACCAACCTTGCAATTAGCAGTCTAGTGCTTATCTTACAGTGCCATACCAGGGGACTCCAATGTTGTTGTTTAGTGCTGTCTAGTCTGGTCTGATTCATAGCAACCCGGTATAGGTTTTCTGAAGAGCAGCTGGTGGGTTTGAACCACCAGTCTTGCAGTTAGCAGTCCAGTGCTTATCTTACAGTGCCATACCAGGGGACTCCAATGTTGTTGTTAAGTGCTATCTAGTCAGTTCTGACTCATAGCAACCCGGTATAGGGTTTCCGAGGAGAAATTGTTGAGGTTGAACCACAGACCTTGAGTTTCAAACTTACCTTGCAGCCTGGCGCATTAACCCGCAATGCCACACCAAAACTCCAATAGTCACCAATAACTGACTTTAATTGTATTGCATTCCCACCCTGGACTACTTTGGCAATTTATAATTGTGCCCTTAACTGTTTACTTTCTGAATTCCCTCTTCTCTGCCCTGAATCCACTTAATACTCTTTAAAAGTATCCTTTGCATTATATAATCAGAAAACCAAAATATAGTAATTACGCACTGTATGTTGTTGTTGTTAAATGCTGTCAAGTCCATAGCGACCTTGTATAGGATTTCCTAAGAGCAGCTGGTGAGCTTGAACTGCTGAACTTGCAGTTAAAACCGACTTTGCAGTCCAGTGCATTAACCCACAGCGCCACACCAGGACTCCTCTATATTAAGAGAGGTATATAGCATACTCCTTCAAGGAGCTCTGGTAGTGTAGTGGTTACGAATTGGGCTGCAAACCGCAATGTCAGCAGTTCGAAACTACCAGCTATTCCACGGGAGAAAGATGAGGCTTTCTGCTCCCATAAAGATTTACAGCCTCGGAAACCCTGTACAGGGTCGCTATGGGTCGGAATCGACTCCACGGCACATAACAACAACAACAATTCTGTTTGTCTTTATCTTAGCAGATGTATCAGTTTTTTTCCGTATAACAAACAATTCCACATTTTATGTCCAAAGTATGAGAGGCAAAGTCTGGCCATTCTCCTCTAAGGAGCATTCTTATACCTTTTCCAACACAGATTAGTTAGTTCTTCTGGCAGTCCATGGGACTTTTAGTGTTCTTCTCCTAATTCAAATACATCAGTTCTTCTACAGTCTTCCTTATTCACTGTCCAACTTCCATGTGCAGATGAGGCTATGGAAAATACCATGCCTTAGTCAGGCACACCTTAATCTTCAAACTGACATCTTTGCTCTTAAACACTTTGGTGTTGTTGCTAGATGCTATCTAGTCAGTTCCAACTCTTAGAAACCCTAGATAGGGCTTCCGAGGAGTGGCTGATGATTTTAAACAACTGACCTTGGGGGTCAAACCGAGTTTGAGGTTGAGTGCTTATCCTTTGGCTCCACAATCAGATTCCTTTGAACACTGTAAAGTGTTCTAAATTTGCAGGCAGCAGCATCTGCCTAGTGCAATACATCATTGGATTTCTTGACTGTTGCTTCCATGAGTGTTGACAGTAGATCCAAGCAAACTGAAGTCTTTGACAATTCCAATTTCTTCTCCATTTTTCATAATGTTATTAACTTGTCAAGTGGTGAGGATTTTTGTTTTCTTTACATTCAGGTGCAACCCATAATGAAGGTTGTGGTCTTTAATCTTCATCAGTAAGTCTTTTAAGTTCTCTTTGTTTTCAGAAAGCAAGATTGTGTATCACATCCACATTTCTCAGCTTGTTAATGAGTCTTCCTCCAATCTTGATGCCACGCTTTTCTTTATATCATCCAGCTTCTCGTATTACTTTCTCAGCATACAGATTGAATATGTGTGGTGAAAGACTACACCCCTGGGGCACATCTTTCCTGATATTATATCATTCATTGTCCCTTTGTTCTGTTCAAACAACTGCTTCTTGGTCTATGTACAGTTTCCTCATGAGCACCAAAAGTGCTCTAGAATACCTATTCTTTACAATACACATACCTTGCTGTGATCCACATAGTTGAAAGCCTTTGATTAGTCAATAAAGCACAGGTGAACATCTTTCTGGTATTCTCTGCTTCCAGCCAAAACTCATCTGACGTCAGCAATGATATCCTTTGATCTGCATCCTCATCTGAATCTGGCTTAAACCTCTGGAAGTTCCATATCAAAGAACTGTTGCAGCCATTTTTATTTATCTGTAGCAAAATTGTACTTGCATGCGATATTAATAATACTGTCTGATGATTTCCGCATTCCTTTGTGTCACCAGTCTTTGGAATGGGCACAAATATGGATCTTTTCCAATCAGTTGACCCTCACCTATTCCAGTTAGTTCTATTTGTAATTTCTTGGACTAGATGAGTGGTGCTTCCAGTGCTGCATCAATTTATTGAAAGATTTTAATTCATGTTCCATGAATTCTGGGAGCCTTGTCCTTTGCCAATGCCTTCAGTGCACGTTGGACTTCTTCCTTCAGTACCATTGGCTCTTGATCATATGCTACCTCTTGAAATGTAGCATTAAACATCAACCACTTGATTTCAGTATGATGTTGGGGGTGGTGTACTGTGGAGTCGGTTCCAAATCATAGTGACCTTGCGTAGGGTTTCCAAGGTTTTAAATCTTTATGGAGCAGAAAGCCTTGTCTTTCTCTTGCAGAACGGCTGGTAGTTTCAACCTTGAGGTTAACAGCCCAACTTGTAACCACTGTGCTACCAGATGTCCTTCTTTTTGGTATAATGACTGTATTTCCTCCATGCTTTTTTGATGCTTTGCACGTCATTCAATATTTTGCCCATAAAAAATTCAATATTGCAATTTGTGGCTTGAATTTTTTCATCACCACTCATCTATCAGTTTGTCATACTGACTTATGTGTTTGTGTGATGCTGGAAGCTATGCCATAACTATTTTAAATACCAGCAGGGTTGCCCCTAGTGGATAGGTTTCCGATGAACTTCATGAATAAGACAGACTAGGAAGATGGAGGGGCAGACTATTCCGAATTTTCAGCTACTGAAAACCTTAGGAATAACAGTGGAACACTATCAGGTAACACAAGGATCTTGAATATTGAAATATTATTAATAGCACCAGAATACTGTCAGATACAGTGCTGCAAGATGAGCCTCTCAAGTTGGAAGGCATGCAAAACAGGACTGGGAAAGAGCTACCTCCTCAAATAGAGTTGACCATGTTGACGCAAATGGAGTAACGCTTTTGGGATCTTTATTTGTTGATGAGGCACTTCTCAAAATGAGGAGAAACAGCTGTTAACATCCATTAATAATCAGAACATTGACTTTGTAAAGTATGGATCTAGGAAAATTGGAAGTTTTCCCAAAAATGTATTGGAATTCACAAAGATCAAATTCTAGCATTGGTGAGCTGAAATGGACTGGTACTGGTCATTCTGAATCTGACAATCACATAATTTACTATGCTGGGAATGACAGACTGAAGAGATATTATGTCACATGCATCATCAAAAAGAGCATTTCAAGATCTGTCTTGAAGTATAATGCTGTATGTGACAGGATAGTATCCATAAGCCTACAAGGAAAACCAGAGTCTTGGTGTGGCACTGCAGGATAATGCACTGGACCACAAGGTCAGTTGGAACTGCAAGGTTAACAGTTCAAACCCACCTACCGCTCCTTAGAAACCCTACACAGAGTTGCTATGATTCAGAACCAACTCGATGACTTTTAACAACAATAAGTTAATATCACTGTTACTCAAATTTACACACCAACAACTAAAGCTAATGATGGTGAAGCTGATGACTTCTTCAGTCTGAAATTGATCAAACATGTAATCAAGATGTATTGGGAAAAACTGGCGATTGGAATGCAAAGGTTGGAAACAAAGAGGAAGGATCAGTAGTTGGAAAATAATGGACTTGGTGATAGAAATAATGCTGGAGATCACATGATAGAATTTTATAAGACTAGTGATTTACTCATTGTAAAAACTGTTTTCAAACAACATAAAAGATGACTATACACATGGACCTCACCAGATGGAATGCATAGAAATCAAATTGACTATATCTGTGGAAAAAGATGGTGAGAAAGCTCTGTATCATCAATCAAAACAAGGACCGGGCAGACTGTGGAACAGACCATCTATTGCTCATATGCATGCTCAGGCTGAATCTGAAGAAAATTAAAATAAGTCCAGAAGAGACAAAATAAAACCTTGAAAATATCCCACCTGAATTTAGATTTGATGCATTAGACACTAATGACTAAAGACCAGAAAAGTTGTGGGATGACATCAAGAATATCACACTGAAAGAAAACAAAAAGTCAATAAGAAGCCAAGAAAGAAGGAAAAGACCAAAAATAGATTATCAGAGGAGACTAAAACTTCTTCTGCAGTGTAGAGATGCTAAAGCAAATGGAAGCAATGAGGGGATGAGAGAACTGAACAAAAAATTTCAAAGGGCAGCTGGAGAAGACAAAGTCAAGTATTAAAATGAAATGTGCAGAGACCTGAAATTAGAAACTCAAAAGGGAAGACTATATGCAGCATTTCTCAAGTTGAAAGAAGTGAAGAAAAAATTCAAGCCTTCACTTGGCGTGCTTAGATGTGTGCTTATTCCTGTAGTTTAGACCTGGTTGTTGAGGATCCTCTTGGTCAGTAAAGTAATTAAATAAATCAAGTATCCCTGAAGACATTTGCACTGCTGGGTGCCCAGTGAGCAGTTTTTCCTGGTCACAAGCTCAAGTTTGGGATTATGAGATTGACAACTAAGAGGGGATTTCATATAGTTCCTGGCAAATGGAATGAAAGGATAATGGACGTTTTCCATGAAGAAGTTCCCTTGTACATACTTTAAGACCATTAGCAAAACAAATAAACATTTATAAATTATATTTTAAAGACCCTGGTAGAATGTTGTGGAGCATCCATTGTAATTCATTTCAAAAGCTAGAAAAGAAGAGACCAAAGTGTGACTTTTATGTATTAGTGAATGGTCAGCCCAGAATTTACAGCGTCTGGCCAAGGCCAAGTCCAGTCCTTGCTCACAGAGGTTCGAATGTTCCGCAACTGCGAATAACTTAAGAGTCTATTGTAAAATAAGAGTTTCTCAAATGTGTAGGAAACTGTACTATTTCCGGAGCATTTCTGTTGATATCATTCTTTCTACCATGGGGGGGGAAGGGGGGGGAACCCTGGTAGCACAGTGGTTAAAGCACTCCGTGGTTGGGATCCACTAGGTACTAGGTACTCTGTGGGAGACAGATGTACAGTCTGTGTCTATCAAACTTGTTGTGGCTGTTGTCGTTGTGTGCCGTGGAGTCGGTTCCAACTCATAGCGACCCTGCCTTCAAAACCCTATGGGGCAGCTCTGCTCTGTCCTATAGAGTTACTACAAGTAGGACTTGACTGACCAGCAGTGAGGTTTGGGGTTCTGCCTTGGGAAGCTCTTTGGAAATGAGATTATAAGCATGTGCATTTTCAAATGGGAAGACTCCTTGAAATGTGGTCTGTGAGGTTTGCTTTTCGTTTCAAAGACTAATTTGATGAATCAATCCTGACATTTTACCGTATTGTTCACATACGAGGGGACTTCAAGAAGTTCATGGAAAAATTCCATTTATATAATTGTGCGATATCATGTCAGTGTGTGTGTTGATGACAGATATTTGAAATTATACTGGAGTTTGGGGTTCTTGCTTTTTCTTTGCATTTACTTTATATTTCCTGGATGTAGATACTTATAATTGAGTAATCAAGTAGGTTCCAACTATGTTAGGTGTCAGGTCAGTTTTGACTCATCGCAACCCAGTGTAGAGTAGAACGAACCACTGCCAAGTCCAGCTCCATCCTCATAAGCCTTGCTATGTTTGAACTCACTGTTGAAGACATTGTGTCAATCCGTCTCCTTGAGGCTCTTTTTCACTGACGTTTGTTTTTACCAAACATAATGTCCTTTTCCAGAGATGTGTCCAGAGTACATGAAACAAATTCTGTGTATTATATCTGTGCACTTCTATGAAGCAGTCTGACTAGTACATCTTTCTGAACTTCCTGAAAATATAATTAACCTGTTAACAAATTGGGAGATAATCTCCACCCTTAATCCCTTTCACTTTCTTTGTAAAAATCTTGTTGGAGAAATTAGTCACTATGGGCATGGTGGAAGAGACTGAATTAAATTTGGAAAGTAGCAATTAGGGAAGACTCCTTGGTTTCCAATTTTGCATCTTTAGCAGCTATTTTTATGGGCCTAAAGCTTTTATTTTCCATTGCCTATGAACAGGCGAAAACCACATTCCATGAGACCAAGAAAGGAAATGCCAGTTCTACAACCCATCACTTAAGCTTTGGAATGTCATATACTACTTTTCAGAGTTCTGATGTGGTACTGTAGGATAAGCACTGGACTTCTAACTGCATAGTTGGCGGTTCAAACCCACCAGTCACTTCTCAGAATCCCTAGACAGGGTTGCTATAAGTCAGAACCCACTCCCCAGCATTTAACAGCAATGACAACATACTCATTTGTAGAGCACTGTGAATGTATTATGAGGCATTACATGTAATTTAAAACAGAACCACAAAGTGCACAGGAGTCAAGACCTTTAACTGTATGACAACAATGTCAGCACGATTTATAAAGATTTTGATCAATTCTTAAAATTGTCAACAATATTATTAAGTACAGGTGAGTCGATCCTGACCCATAGCCACCCTGTATATTGTTTCCGAGGAGCAGCTGATGAGCTTGAACCGCTGACCTTGCAGTTCAGACGGTTTTGCAGTCTGGTGCATTAACCCTCAGCACCATAGACAGAGAACATCATAAAAGGAAAAAAGACTTAGAGAGTTTTCATGTGCCATCAGCATCTCTATATGGATTTACCATCTTTGGAGTCTGTATAGACATCTTCAGTGACCATTTTCCTGGAATAGGGCTGTAGTCAAACACCTTTTTCAAGCTCTTTTCCAGGTCTCTACTATGGAGTCCTGGTGTGATGCTTGTAGGTTAATGTACCAGACTGTAAAGCGATTTGAACTGCAAGGTCAGTGGTTCAAGCTTACCAGCTGCTCCTCGGTAACCCTATACAGGGTCGCTATTGGTTGGAAATGACTCTACAGCACTTAACAACAACAGCTATAGAGTCGGAGTCCTGGTATGGTGCTGTGAATTTATGCGCTGGATTGCAAAGTCAATTTGATCCGCAAGGTTAGTGGTTCTAGCTCACCAGCTGCTCCCTGGAAACCCATTACATGGTCACTATGGGTTAGAATCAGCTCAAAGGCACTTAACAACAACAACAACTATAGAGTAGGAGTCCTGGGTGTCGCTATAGGATAATATGCTGGAATACAAGGCCAGTTTGAACTGCAAGAAACCCTATACTCCTCAGAAACCCTATACAGGGTCACTATGAGTTGAAACTGACTAGACAGCACTTAACAACAAATGTAGATTAAGGGGTCCTAGTGTGATGCTATAGGAGAAGTACTGGATTGGAAGGTAGGTTTGAATCACAACGCCAGTGGTTCAAACTCACCAGCTGCCCCTCAGAAACCCTATACAGGGTCGCTATGAGTCAGAATCTACTCAAGGGCATTTAACAACAAGTATAGAGTAAAGAATGTGGAACCAGGTGAGGTTGTAGATGCTCTGTAAACTTCAGACAGTGATATTGAATTACTAGGTCGCATCAGAATTTTCAGGCATGTTTGTTAACAATGAAGATTTTGTCTTAAATTCATGACTGTCATTTTCACATATTTCCACATGATAGGTTCTGCCATCTGATAGCAAATAAAATTTACACTTTCATGGAACATGCGAGTTAGAAAACTTAAAAACTGCAGACTCAGGTACAGACATACTAGGCAGTTCTTTGTAAAATCACTACTCACGTAGGTAGTGAAGGTATTAGGAGACAGACAGGATTTTAAAGATAATAAAAACTGTTCTTACCACTTGAATTAGAATTTGTCTTAAAAATATCACTTTACTGGATACTTGCTACAAAGACCTCTGTTGTGTTCTCTCTGATTCCTTTGTGGAATGAAGGTACCAATATGGAATGAACTGTTTTGAGAAGCTGCCTCATCATTGTAGAGTATATTTAATGTTAATATCTCAGACCAAATATGCAACAATGCCATTTTCCTGATTTTATTTTTATGAGCCACAGTTCGATATCCCGCTGCTTATCTGAGTTGAAAATGACTGTCAAATTTGGAGATGGTAAATATTGAATCATGCCACAACCTTAATAAACTTAGTCTTGAACTCATTCTTCAGACTGATAGGGGCTTTCTGTATGCTCAGAGATATTTTAATATTATAAAAATGCAGTAGTGACCTTTCCATAAAACCGTAATAAAATTACTTTGTGGTATAAACTGCAGACGGGATGGGAACTTTCTTGAACGAAAGTGTGCTTAATTTATCTGTATGTCTGGGTTAATCTTGGCTCTCATTTCTTCTGACCTCTTGTGTTTTTCTTCCTTTTAAGCAACACCGTGATTTTTATAATGTAACCAAGAGAGGAGACGCAGAATTTTCACAGACACGTTTTCCATTTGTACAGATGTCATTTAATTGCCACTGAGGTGCCTTTTGTCTTCATAATTCTAACAGTCTCCATATTATTAAAAGAAGTTAACAAGATAGAACATTGCAGCCATGCAATTCAGCTATTTAAGTTTTAAAATACCATTATGGGTGAGAGGGTGGTGGCATGTAGCAGCTGTTTGACAATGTAGCAGTATGCAAAGACTTAGGACTAGTACTAAGTAAGGTTACCATATCCACTTTACTAAATAAAATGATGACTGTTTGGCACACAAACTGCAGCTTCCCCATGTTGAAATGATGGCTGGTGTCTTGAAAGGAAAATTCTTTGTTTCCCAGAGACTGGAATACAGATGACCAAAAATGACCAAAATTCAAAGCCCTTCTCCTTGACTTCATAATATTTTTTTGTGAGTTTTAGTTTAGGGTGGAAAAAAAGTGTTGTTTTTTTCTGAAGTGTGGTCATTGTGTCCCCTTGTTTTCTGAACTGCCTTTTGTGGTCTCCTTAATGGCTTGACTCATTCATGAGGCTTTTTCTTGTCCACAAATCAAAGGCCAGATGATGAATGTCTAACAAGTAGAAAGTTGTGCTTTTCATTAGCTCCAGGGAGATTTGCAAATGCAAAACCAGATGGGCCTTCCCCAAATAGTCACTTACTCTGCATCTAACTGTGTACCACTGGAATTTTAATCATTATTCTTGTAGAGGATAAGCATTAAGGGAAAAAAACAACAACCTGTTAACAGGGAAGAGAAGCTCAGAAAAGGAGGATAAGAAGGTTGAACAACTTGAAAAATATCATCAATGTCACTGAATTGTATATTTAGAAACTGTGGAATTGATGTATGTTTGCTGTGCATATTCCTTTTTTTTTTGGTAAGTTTTTATTGTGAACTGAGTGATAGTTTACATGGCAGAACATCAGCTTTACACCATCCTTTCATTGCAATGATTACAATCTCCTCCGCGCCATCATTATTAAACAGTATTTGCCTCCATTCCCTGTTTTGTTTTGTTTTCCTTTGGGGGGGTGGCAGGAACACAGAAACACTCAGGAAAATATAATAATTTAAACCACCAAAGGGCACATTCTGCAAGCCTGCCTCCTGGTTGCCAGCAGTCAGTCTCTCTCTTCCCATGAATCTAGAGTCCTCAGTTGCTCCCTCTCTCCATGTTCACATCTCTGCCTCCATCTCTGGTGTCCCTGCTTCTCTGGGTAGGG
>NW_006408659.1:2245156-2255750 GCF_000296735.1 Chrysochloris asiatica | reverse complement strand
TTGATAACAACAAAATAAATACAGTTTTCTAAAGAAGAACTTCACTGCATACTTGAAGCCAGGGATTGTTTAGCTGTTCATTCAGAGGAATATGGAAAGTGGCTCATGGACTAACAGCATTATTTTCTAAACTGACAGCAGAAGGGTGACTAGTCACATCTCTCACCCAATGCAACAATCCCTTTATAACCTCCCCAAACAGAGGGATATGATAATCCCCAAATTACTAACATTCTACACTATGAAACTGCTTATCACTTCATTGTGAGATCATTCAGATTTTCTTGATGTTAATTAAAAATCAACATTCTGGAGACCTCTAATCTTGCTACATACTTTTTTCTTTCTCTTTGAAAGACAACAAGGTCTCCATTACTCCCTCTTCCTTCTGAGTGCTTTTCAAAGCTCTCATACCCTAGCCTGTGAGTCAGAGTGGGGAAGAGATGGCTGTTGGACTGCCACAGTTGTCCAGTAGAGCTGTGAAACCTTGTCCATTTCACCTAAGGTCTCTTGGCTTCTAGCCTCACCTCAATTACAGGAAGAGTCAGATTAACTCTGAGATCGCTTCACATTTCTTTTATCAATGGTTGCTTACATGGCATGACTTTCATATCCCTCACCAACTCTCTTTTGTTGATCTATATCTTAAATTTATGGCACAGATTTTTAGAATACTTTAAGTAATGGTGGTGCCTGAAAGGGTTTGTTGAGATTGTTATAGCCATTTATAAAATAAGTACCTTCTCAATCCCAGGAAAAGATGAATTTCCCTCTTTGGGTCCAGGATATATCTTTAAAACATATTACTGAATTTAAGAAACTTTCTTTGTAAGAACCAAAGTTAGATGGTAAGGATGTGGAGTCAAGCATCCAAGGTAAATTTTAGTTCTAGTTTTATCAGAATTTGAGGGTGGCTCTGCGGGATAAGCTCTGGAATGTAAACCACAAGGTGAACAGTTTGAGCCCACCAGACGCTCTGTGGAAGAAAGATGAGGCTTTCTGCTTCTGCAAAGATTTATAACCTTAGAAACCATATGACTTGGAACCTACTCGACGACATTGAACAACAACAAAACTCTCCGAAGAGTTCTGATGGCACAGTGGTCTAAGCATTGGGCTGCTAACCCTAAGGTCCTCAATTCAAACCCACCAGCTGCTTTGTGGGAGAACGATGAGGTGGTCCACTCCCATAAAGAGTCGCAGTCTTAGAAATCCTGTGGAGCTCTTCTATACTCTGTTCTATAGCATCATTTAAGAGTCAGAGTAGACTGTACAGTGTTGTTTGTTGTTGTTGTTAAGTGACGTTGAATTGGTCCCAACTCATAGTGGCCTTGTATAGGCTTTCCAGGGAGCAGCTATTGAGCTTGAACTGTTATCTTATAGCTAATGGTTCTGTGCTTACCCTACTTCACAACACCAATTAGTGCCCAATTCGTAACCACTATGCTACCAGAACTCTTTGTCAACGTGGGTGGTGGTGGTCATGGCTGTGTGCCGTGGATTCAGTTCTGACTCATAGCGACCCTGTACAGGGTTTCCGAGTTGTAAATCTTTACGGGAGCAGAAAGCCTCATCTTTCTCCCGCGGAACAGCTGGTAGTTTCGAAATGCTGACTTTGCGGGTCGCAGCCCGATTCGTAACCACTACACTACCAGAGCTCCTTGTCAATGTGGGTAGGTGCAATCAAGTCGGTTCCCACTAACAGTGACTCTATACATGCAGAAGAAAACACTGCCCAGTGAGTGCTGCACCATCCTCACCATTGCTGCTGCCACTATGCCAATCTATCTCATTGGGAGCTCTTCTACGTTTTTGCTGACACCCCCTGCTTAAAAATGTAGGGCCTGGTAGTGATGTTTTTGTTGTTAAGTGTTGTCAAGTCAGTTCCAACTCAAAGTATCCTTTAAAGGGTTTCCAAGGAGAGGCTTGTGAGTTTGAATTCCCCCGTGGTCTGATGCATTATCCTTCAGTGCCATACCAGTAGTGATAGGATCCTGCTTTTATTTCTCATTACTACAGGAAGTCCTACATCTCTCTGCTTATGAGGATGCCCTTCTCCTAGTCTTTAGGTCAGGCTCTTGACTTCTTTCTGATGTGTCTTTCAAACTTGCCTGCAGACTTGTAGCATTTTAGAATATGCTGGATCAAACTTTGCCCCTTAAGAAACAAAATAATTGATTGCAGACACAAGGACTGAAGGACTTTTCAGTGACTTTGCTTATTAAGTGCTGACACTTTGGGGAACTAAGAGCTTGTCTGACAAGGGGCAGGGAATTTAGCTAGACAATTGTACTCTTTTTTTCTCAGCCTGCTGATACCGCTTGAATTAGACTGTAGAAACATTTGCTAAAATAAAATACAACGTGAACTCTTGGGAATCGCTTCACATCCGACTTTCTGACCTCTGATATCCTTCCCATTGCCTCTGGGTCCTGTTAAAGGGAGACTGTTTTTCAGTTTCTATATAAGCAATGGAAGCAAACCTATTTTAAAATAATCCAATACAAGCACACATCTTATGAAAGGGACAATTATTTAAAGGCTGTTGACCTTTCAAGAATTGGGCAAGTGTTTGGCCTCTTGAACGTGTGCTTTAATACTTAAGAGTTGTTCTAGAAATGTCACCATTTCATTTCTACTTTCAGTTGCTCTACAATACACAATAGTAAGGCATTGTTTTGCATCTTCCTTGACACGTCCTGTGGCTTTCACTTTACAAAATAAAGTTTATCTCAGGAAGGTCATATATGGTTCTTAAACAGCATCTATGTTTATTAGGGGCCCAACTAATGTTTAATCTAATGAATCTAAGCTGGAAAGACACAAGAAATGGCTATTTCTGGTTTCTCTGTTTTATAGAAACAAGGCTCAAAGAGGTTCAGGGGCTTTCTGAAGGTTACATAGCTCATTGTGACAGAGCTGGGGCAGGAATCCAGGTCATCCATCTCCAATTGCTGGGCTGTTTCCATTCCAGAAGGCTGTACAAGGTCCTAGTAATCTAATATTAATTGTGGAAATAATGTAATATATAATTAAATTCAGACCCAATTTTTTAGGGGTGGACAAGTTACTTATAGAACCATTCAATTTGGATCCTTCTAATTCACTTTGCTAACATCGCGTTGTTATTGTTAAGTGCCATTGCATCAGTTCCAACTCATAGCAACCCTGTATTGGTTTCCAAGGAGCGATTGGTAGGTATGAACCGCAGACTTTGCAATTCAAACCGACCTTCTATAGCCGAGCACTCATCCTGCAGCGCTACACCAGGACTCCAGTGTCACATTAGAACATTTCAAATTGTGTGAATATTAGAGCTGGTATTGTTGAAACAAGTGATGAAGAAAAAGACTGTTCAGTCTCATAACTAGTCTGTCAAAGTCAAAGACAGCATGTAATAGTTCCATCTCATTTCAGTGTGCACTACTATTTACATAAACCAATGCAAATAGGAAAATTTCTACTTAATTTGAAATAATGATTAATTATTTAATTTTTGTTGTTGTTAAGTGCCATCAAGTTGGTTCTGACTCATAGTGCCCCTGTATAGGGTTTCTAGGAGTGGCTGGTAAGATCGAACCACCAACCTTGCTGATCAAACCAATCGTATAGTCGAATGCTTATCCTACAGCACCATGCCAGGAATCCACTTATATAATACACATTAAAAAAAAAAAAAAAAACAGAGGGAAAAATATGTGGGCATGTTTTAAAATAGTCTACATGAATCAAACAAATAAAACTAACCTCCTAAAACTTTACATTCCATCTCATTTATTTCTATTTTATTAGTGCCAACTCTGTTCTTTGTTTAACTTTTTGAAAAATTGAGGACTCCGTACGTAAGGAGATAATTGGCATCATGTGAGATGCTAGGGTGTTTTTTTTTTTTAGAATTTGGTAGTATGGTAGGTAGTTCTGTAGGATAAGCTTTGGGCTGTGAACCACAGAGTTGGTGGCTTGAGCCTGCTGGCCAATCTGCTTCCATGAAAGTTTGCAGCCTCAGAAACCTATACAGAGTCATTATGAGTTAGAATTAACTTGATGGCCATTAACAACAGCAGCACAAAGACATTTGGGCCACATATCTTTGAACACAGGTTCTGTGGTATCCCTGTGCTTATGATACAGGAAAACTATTACTTTGGATTCTTTTCAGCTGAAAACCTAAGGAGCAATGATACATGGAAGGGATTGTAGTCACTGCAGTGAAATGAAATACTATAGGATGAGTGTAAAGCTGATATTCTCCCATGTATATTATCACTCAATTCACAATAAAAACATTAAAAAAAAAAACCCAAAACCTAAGGAGCATTATTTAATTTTCTCTTTATATGGTCTGTACTTAGTTCTAGTATGCATGATCTTATATACCGTATCCTCATCTATTGCTCCTGAACTTATAATGGCAAAGACCTGTTTATAAAATAGCCTGAAGAATGTTTAAATGCAAAGTCTTGATGAAATGTAAGAGTCCATTGTATGTGCATCTGAATAAGAAAATGATTTTCAAAATAAAGGAGTCATCAAGCCCTACTTGTGCTTACATCTTCTCTAAAGCAATTTCTCTGTTTTTGTTAAGTACCATCGTGGGATCCCTGTGGAGAAATACTCAGATTATTCAGGCAAATATAAAATAAAATAAAATAAAATAAAATAAATTCTTTTGAAATATTAGATAACCCAGGCAAAATTCAGACCTCTAAAAGAGAGCGTTCTCTATGTTGCTAACATTTTGTCCAATGATTGTGAAAAAAACCTAACCCTAAGGACAAAACTTCTAGAACTGGTCACAAGAGACAGAAAGACTTGTGAGCAGCCTAGGGAAGACTACTAAAGGGTGGTCGCTATGGATAAGAAAACTTCCCACCCCATAAGATCGGTCCCCACCTTAGGGGCTCCAGGTGCCAATCTTAGTAGTGTTTGGTGGTGGTTATGTGCCATGGTGGTTATGTGCTGTGAAATCAGTTCTGACTCATATTGACCCTGTATCGGGTTTTCGAGGCTGTAAATCTTTATGGGAGAAGAAAGCTTCATCTTTCTCCCACAGAACAGCTGGTAGTTTCGAACTGCTGACCCTGAGGTTAGCAGCCCGATTTGTAACCACTCCGCTACCAGAGTTGCTATGAGTTGGAACTGACTCCATGGCATATAACAACCACCACCACTACTGCCACGCTACCAGAGCAGTGTTTAATGGGTGTCATTACTCAAAGGTCTGACCTGCGGGTAAAGGACATCTCAGAGGTGTGGTTGGGATGCACAGTCTGCAGTCTGTTCATAGACCATATCAGGCACAGAGCTAGGTAAAGAATGACCCTCTTTCTACAAGCTGAGTGTGCGCTGGAAACAAGACAGTAGTGACAGCACTTCAACATCATAAAGGTACATACAAACATTTATTTGAATAATAGAAGGGTTTATTGTTCTCAGCCTTGGTTTGTTTCAGGTTGGGAAATCCTGCATAGAGTAAGACATTCATTCACGAATCATTCACTTACTCATTTAACCTTTCATCCATTTGGTGTTTATTGAGTCCCTACTATATGCAAGGAGCTCTGGTAGCATAGTGGTTATGAATCGGACTGCAAACCTTAAGGTTAGCAGTTTGAAACTTCCAGCCGCTTCGCAGGAGAAAGTTGAGGCTTTCTGCTCCCGTAAAGATTTACAGCCTTGGAAACCCTGTACAGGGTTGCTATGAGTTGGAACCGACTCGACGGCACTTAACAACAACAACAACTATATGCTAGAGTAATCCCTGAGTAGTGTAGATGGCTAACAAATGCTCTTGGTTATTAGAAATGTTGGAAGTTTGAGTCCACCCATAGGTCCCTCAGCAGAAAGGCCTGGTGATCTACTTCCAAAAATGAGCCATTGGATAACCACTATGGAATCCCTGGGCCTTCTAAAGATGAAGGAGCCTTTCTGACCAAGAAGTCCAGGGCTTCTGCCCTAGCTGCGCAATTAAGACTGCCATGAAACAAGAACCAAAAGAGGCCGTTTTTCACAACTTCCACCTAAAACTTACCTTTTCTGTTCATTGTGTCATTTATTTTTCTCTTCTCCTGGATCTTATCAGAGCCCCTATTGCCGTAGTTGGAGTTCTGGTGTGGTGTTTGTGGATAAACGCTGGACTGTTAACTGCAAGGTTGGTGGTTCAAGCTCACCAACTCCTCAGAAACCCTGTACAGGGTTGCTATGAGTTGGAACTGACTTAAAGGCACTTAACCACAGCAACATTGTGGTGACTAGAAGCTCTAAGCTCTCCCCCAAAGATCACTGTGTATGGCTCACACCTGGTATGGTGCTGTAGGGTAAGCAGTAGACCAAACAGTTTAAACAGCAAGCTGGGTGTTTCAAACTTACCAGCCACTCACAGGGTTGCTATGCTGAATGACTATGCTGAGGGAATGACTAGATGGCACTTAACAACAACAATAATACCTATTACTACCAAACCCTGGTGGGACAATAATTAAATATTGCTGCTAAACAACAGGTTTACCACTGGAAGTCACCCAGCTACTCTGCAGGAGAAAGACTCGGTGATCTACTCACATAAAGATTACAGTCTAGTAAACACTACGGGGCAACTCTACTAGTCACGTGGGGTCATTATGACTTGATCCCATGTGACTCTTTTGTTGTTATGTGCCGTGGAGTCGATTCCCACTCACAGTGACCCTGTACAGGGTTTCCGAGGCTGTAAATCTTTACGGGAGCAGAAAGCCTCATCGTTCTCTCGCGGAACGGCTGGTAGTTTCGAACTGCTGACCCTGAGTTTAGCAGCCCGATTCGTAACCACTACGCTACCAGAGCTCCCTATGTAACACTTACGACAGCATAAACAACACTTACTACTAAGGGTGAAGTTCTTGTTTTCATGCATGGTACACCTCCACCAGATGATCTGTCTGTTCTGTACTTGAAAGCAGTGATAAATTCTACCATTAAGAGAAGAGAGAAAAAGCAAAAGTGACAAACTTAACTTGTCGTTCCGGTACAACCTAGTCCTGATATTTCTCATGGACTGTTAAAACAACTTTATTTTTCTTAAATGTTGTTGTTGTGCCTGTCAGATCAATTCTGACTCATATACATGATTGGACAAAACACTGACCGGTCTAGGACCACCTTCAGAATCATTGCTGCATTTGATCCCATTGGTGTAGCTACTGTGTCAATCCATCTCATTGAGGGTCTTCCTCTTTTTCACAGATGCTAAATGATAATTTGTGTTTCATTCTACCAAACAAAAATGTTTTTAGCAGTCACTTCTTCAACTCATAAATATGATTAATCAAAGAATATATGCAGGGGAGTCAAAAAGTATTGCTGCTAGGGTTTCATTTCATGCACGCGCAGGTTTATTCCAAACGTGATGTCTCTGACATGGTTGCAGACAAGTTCTTACAATAGTGTACTTGTTTTAGTCTCACTGGTTTGCACGTAAGTAAAATTTTGCTGAAGATGGTGCAGAAACAGTTGCAGCAATACAGCCACATTTTTCTTTATAGAACCCAGCTTCTCGGATTAATGGATAGCTGCCAGAAATTCAAGCTGAATTCAGAAAAGGACATGGAACTTGAGATATCATTGCTAAAATCATATGGATCTTGGCTGAAAGCACAGAATACCAGAAAGATGTCTATTTGCACTTTATTGGTGATGCAGAGACATTTCGACTGTGGGGAATCACAACAAATTGTGAATAACGTTGAGAAGAATAGGTATTCCAGAACACTTAATTGTGCTCACGCAGAACCTGTATATAAACCCAATGGCAGTCTTTTGAACAGAAAAAGGGGATACAGAATGGCTTAAAATCAGGAAAGGTGTGTGTCAGGTTGTATTCTTTTACCACACTTATCCAATCTGTATGCTGAGCAAATTGTCTGAAAAGCTTGACTATACGTAGAAGAACATGGCATCAGGGTTGGGGGAAGACTGATTGATAACCTGCGATAAATAGATGACACAACCTTGCTACTGAAAGCGAAGAGGACTTGACATTCCTACCAATGAAAATCTAAAACTACAACCTTCAGTATGGATTACTGAACAAAAATCCTCATAACTGGACCTATGAATAACATCATGATAGAGTCCTGGTGTGGCACTGTAAGATAAGTACTGGACTACAAAGTCAGTTTGAACCACATGGTTGGGGGTTCAAGCTGACCAGCTGCTCCTCGGAAACCCCATACAGGCTCGCTATGAGTTGGAACTGACTTGACGGCACTTAACAACAACAACAAAACTGAGAAAAGCTTAAAGTTGTCAAATATTTCATTTTACATGTATTCACAAGCAATGCTAATGGAAGCAGCAGTCAGGAAATCAAGCAACCTATTATTGCATAGGGAAATCAGCTGCACAAGACCTCTTCAAGTGTTAGTTTGAGGACTGAGGTATGCTTGGCCCAAGTTATAGTATTTTCAGTTGCCTCACATGCATGTGAAAGTTGGACAATGAATACAAAAGACCTCAGAAAATTGATGTGTTTGAGTTATGATTGATATTGGAGATAAATATTGAAAATACCATTTACTTCCAGAAGAACAAGCAAATCTGTGTTGGAAGAAGTACAGCCAAAATGTTCCTTAGAATTGAAGATCGTGAAACTTCCTTTTATATACTTTGGACATATTATTAGGAGGGATCAGTCCCTAGAAAAGGATATCATGCTTGGTAAGGTGGAGGGTCAGAGAAAAAGAGGAAGACCTGCAATGAGATGGATTGGCCAAGTGGCAGCATCAATAGACTCAAGCGTGGCAACAATAGTGAGGTTGGCCCAGGATCGGGTAGTGTTTCGTTCTGTTGTGTATAGGGTCGCTCTGAGTCGGTACAGACTCTGTGGCACCTAACAACAACAACAGGGTGGAGGGTCAGTGAAAACGAGGAAGACCCCCAAGTAGATGGATTGACACAGTGGCTGCAAAAATGGGCTCAAACATGACTACAGCTGTGAGGCTGAAGCAGGACTGGGCTGTATTTCGTTCTGTTACACATTGGGTTGCCGTGAATCAGAATGGATTGCATGGCACCTAACAATATTGTAGAGCAATACATTTTGACTTACCTTTGTCTTCCTTTTCTGAAAGATCAGAATTGTACAGTCAGGAAATGAGTAAATATTTAGTTCTATGATAATTCAGAAGATATATACAGACAGGCCATAGCTGCTCTTTGCTTCTACCATTGAGCCCTCTTTAACAAGAAAAACACACCAGTTGCTATGGAGTTGACTCATGATTATCCCATGTGTACCTGAGCAGGGGTGGGGAACATCTAGCCCCACAGGCCGTATGTTGTTGTTGTTAAGTACTGTGGAGTCAGTTCCAACTCATAGTGACCCTGCACAGGGTTATAAGGCCCTTGAAATCATTTGGTCTGGCCCTGCCAAGAAAATTGCAGTTGCAGCCATTTCGTTGTTATAGTTAAGTGCTGTCAAGTCTGTTCCAACTCATAGTGACTCTGTATAGGGTTTCCAAGGAGCAACTGGTGAGACTGAATGTCCACGCTCAGGGTTCAAAGTCCAGTGCTGATCTTGCAGTGTCACACCAGGAGTCCAGCCATCATGCTTCTTGTTGTTAAGTACCATTGAGTCAGTTCCAACAGTGACCCTGTATAGGGTTTCCGAAGAACAGCTGGTGAGCTTGAACCACCAACCTTGTGGTTCAGACTGACTTTACAGTACAGTTCATTAACCCCCAGCATCACACCAGGACACCATCATCACATTGTTGTTGTGAAGTGCTGTCGAGTCGATTCTGACCCATATTGACCCTATAGAGGATTTTTGAGGAGCAGCTGGTGAGTTTGAACTGCTGACTTTGCAGTTCAAACGGCTTTGCAGTCTGGTACATTAACCCACAGCACCACACCAGGACTAGGGGTGAGTTAATTAAATATAGCAGGCTAATTTTTTGTTGTTGTTAATTTTGTGTGGCCCGTGAATGATGTTGTAAATATCCAAATGGCCTTTGGCAGGAAAAAGGTTTCCCACCCTTGTGATATTTTCTAAAATGGAGATTTTTTTTTTTCTTTTTAATGTTTTTATTGTGAATTGAGTGAAAGTTAACAGGGCAGATCAACAGTTTTACATTCAACAAATCATACAACTGGTTTCATTTCAATGATTATTATCCCCTCCATGAACTATCAGTTAGCAGTATTTCTCTCTATTCCTTTTAGGTCTCTCTCTCTCTTTTTTTTTTCAACACTCAGGCATATATAATAATTTACACCACCAAAGGGCACATTCTGAAATTCTGTCTCCTGGCTGCCAGCTCTCAGTCCCTGTCTTCCCTTGAATCTAGAGTCCTCAGCTGCTCCCTCTTTCCATGTCCCCATCTCTGCCTCCATCTCTGGTGTCACTGCTTCTCTGGATAAGGTCCTGTATTCTGCTTGTGCTCTTCTCCCTTGATGGTCCTAGGGTCCTTTGTTTCAAAAGGACCATTTTTGTTACAAAACTTCTACCTTTACAATTGTGACAGTCACTATTAGTCATGATAAGTATTACTCACTGTTGAATCATAAGAATCTTATCCCCATCTCTTTTCACCAGACCCATCTAGACAAGATGAAA
>NW_006408659.1:2239892-2245036 GCF_000296735.1 Chrysochloris asiatica | reverse complement strand
GTACACACGGGATAAGAGTGATACTTGATGTGATGACTCCTTCCCTCTCTGTTGGCATTTAGAGCTACTATCTCCATGAGTATAGGTCAAGTTAATCAAATTGTAGCAATTTACCCACGTTTCCTTTTTCAAAATTTGTTTTTGTTTGTTTGCTTTTATCTTCCTCTAGTAGAGTTGTGATCATCAAGCCATTGAGGCTAGGTCAAATGGGTACTATCTGCAAGTTTGGGTGTTCTCCCCTCACTTCTTATCAGCTGGATGCTTTACTCTCAGCTCTAGTCCTCCGTGGCTAAGTCCTTGTGCTCAGGTGTCCCCAGGTCTTCAGTGACTGATTTGTCGGCAATAGATCATCATGCCTTTCTTCAAGGTACCTCTGGGTAGACCATCAACCATTTGGTTGACAGTCAGGTGCCTTAATTATTTGCACTACCAGAACCCTGAGCCTTAGCCCGAACCTTTCAGATGGACTTAACTGCTAGAGAAGAGGTGAGTCGCAAAAGATGATGAAGCCAGAGAGCTCTGCTCATAGACAATGGTTAATACAATTGCAATGACTTAACAATTCAAGAGCTAGCCTGTGAACTCAGATGTCATTTCCTATGGAGTTGCTGCAGGCAAACAACCAACATTCATGCTTTTGAAATAAATTAGCTCTCTTCTGGGGAAGCTATTGTACTTCCTTGGATGCCACTTTCTCTGAAAACTGATCATTACAGACTGAATTGTATGTTAACGATAATTCATTATTTTCAAATCAGGCCGATTTTCTAAATACCCCAGATAACAAAGCATCTTTTAGACTTGTAGGAAGTCCTAATAAGATGCAGCCTATAATATAATATAACAAGTTTCCACTGATACATTTATAAAGGCAATTCATGTAATTTTTTTATTTAGCCATTTATTACATTTTAGGGAAGTTATGTTACTTTTGTTTAGTGCCTTCAAGTCAGCTCCCACTCATAGCGACTCTTAATAGGGCTTCCAAGGACGGGCTGAATTTGAAAGTATGTTGTTTTGTAAGAGTAGAGATTTCTGGGTTAATATCCATGTTTCTGAGTCCCAGTGTAGTGCAGTGGATAATGTGCTAGACTGCAAAGCCATTTGAACTGCAAGGTCAGTTCAAGTTTGCCGGCTGCTCCTTGGAAACCCTATACAGGGATGCTGTGGGTCGCAACCAACTCAACAACTCAACGGCACTTAACAACAACACCCAAGTTTTAGTCTGTTTTACTATCTCCTTACCAAGTATGAATAAGTATCAGCCTAATTGGTATGTGTGACAGTTCCAAAGTACAGTTAAAGTTTAAGCATTGAAAGGAAAAGAAGACTGTTTTACAGCTATATTTATTGGTCTCTGCCTGCAATTTACTAGGAATTTGGGAGGAAAACATAGACATTTTTTTAAAAAACTGATTTATATGGAAAAATAAGTCTTTTAATGTCATTCTCCCTTTACTTTAGACATCATTTTTCTGCTAAATATACAGTTTGTGTTGTGGCTTAGTGCCATCAAGTTGGTTCTGATTCATAGTGACCCTGTCTGTATAGGGTTTCCAAGGAGTGGCTGCTGGATTTGAACCACCTATCTTGTGGTTATCTGTTCAGTGCTTATCCTGTAGCAACACATCAGGACTCCTTATAATCTTCATTTATTAAGAATAATTTAAAACACAGAAAAGTATTAAAGAAAAAAAATCACCAAAAATCACATCACCCAGATTTCAGTACTATTAATTTTTAGTATGTTATTGTTGTTAAGTGCTGTTGAGTTGAATCTGACCCATAGTGACCTTGTATAGGGTTTCCAAGGAGCAGCTAGTGAGCTTGAACCACTGACCTTGAGTTTCAAACTGACATTGCAGTCGAGTGCATTAACCCTCAGAGCCACAGTGTCTTGCTATTCTTTTTCCTCTTCAAATACAAGGGGACTTCAAAAAGTTTATGGACAAACGAAATGAAAAGATAACAGAATTTTTTCCACGAAGCTTTTGAAGTCCCTTCATATATATACACATTGCTTTCAAATTTTTATATGACATTAGACATATTTATAATATTTGTATATAACACTCATTAAAGCAACATGTGTATTTGGTTTCATAACCTTTTTATTTGCTTAACAATATAAATCTTTTAAAAAACTCTTCTTGCTATTTTTATACAATATTTAAATACTTTAGTGTATTTAATTAGTTGCTTCATGCTCGCATAAGGCCAATAGTCTTTATGATAAACATCACAGCAGTAATAAAGTTTTGCATTAATTTACTTAAAATAAATCTTAGTAGTAAAATTACTAAATTGAAGAATATAGTTCTCTACCAGTAAGGTTATGTAGAAAGGCACCATCAATGTTTTTCAATGTTGTAACAAAAATGCACTCATCCACAATCCTCACCAGCTTTGATCATTATCATTTTCTTAGTCCTCCACTCTTTTGTGCTGTTTGAAAAGATTATTTAATGGCAGAATAACAAGGGAGATATTTTTAGTAGATGGGGAAATTATAAGTAATGATGCTATATTCTGTCAATTTAGATTCTTACTTGAAGTAAAGCCATTCATTTAAAAGCTTGGGATGACTGTTGATATGTTTTTTAGAAATATAAGAATACATTTTGTAGATACTGAAGCTAGACACTGAATGTGCTTATTGGATTTGACAGTTTACTTTGGGTCAGTGGTGATTGTATCCCATTCTGTCTGTTCTGGAAAATAACCCTGGTTTGTCTCATTGTGCAGCCAGATAAGGTTAGGGATTATTTGGTTTAATGTGATTTGTATGGCTGGATGGGGAAGGGAATAATTCTTAATGGAACCTTTTTTGTAGTAAGTTGAGGGTAACAGTTAAAGAGTTTATATTTAAGGGAATTTATAACTGAGTTATACTGCATTTTTGTTGTTTTGAAGGCTTTATAGGGAGTATATTATCAAGTGGAAATAAATGCTTTTTCAAACTAATTAATTCATCCACAAACATGAATTATAAAAATAGAGAATGTCTTGATTGGCTTGTGGCAAACTGTAGAATTTATTTAAACCATTTATTGTTGAGGTGCCAAATTGTTGAGACATTTGGGTTCTGGGAAGAGATATACTACAACGGTTATGTCTTTATTCTTCAAGGGATCTTTGGAATAAAACGATAGGAAAATTACCTGAAATCATTTCTACATGACATTTTATTTGGTATTTTATGTTTTTCTTTGATTCTGTTGACACATTCATGTTGAATCCTTGTTTTCTTCAAGGCAGAGCAGTTTCTACTGTATTCCAGATTTAAGTGGCAACTAGCTAGGCTTTTCATGAAAGATGCCCAGCTTTAGAACAACATCTGTTTCATGGCCTAGTGTATTATTTTCCTGGAGCTGCTGTAAACAATTACTATCAGCTAAAGAAGTCCTGGTGTGGTGCTATGGGTTAATATGCCAGACTGCAAAGCTGTTTGAACTGCAAGGTCAGCGAGCGGTTCAAGCTCACCAGCTGCTCTTTGGAAACCCTATACAGGGTCGCTATGGGTCGGAATCAACTCAACGGCACTTCACAGCAGCAGCAGCAGTGGCTTAAAGGAGTCTCTTGTGTGCCATACAGTCAGTTCTGAGTTACAGCAACCCTACATTGGGTTTCCAAGGAGAAGTTGGTGGATTTAAACTGCTGATCTTGTGGTTAGCAGCCCTGTGCTTATCCTACAGCGCCACACCAGGAGGACTCCAAAGGAGTCTCTAGGTGGTGCAAATGGTTAACTTGCTTGACTGCTAATTGAAAAGCTAGAAAACCAAGTCCACTGAAAGACAGCTTGGAAGGAAGGTCTAGTGATCCAAAAACCAGCCTTTGAAAACCTATGGAACACAGTTTTATTCTGATACACAAAGTCAACTCAGCCAGTCATTGGTTGGAGTGACCAAAAACAACAGAAATTCCTTCTCTGAGTTCTGGAGGTCACAAGTCCAAATCAAGATGTTGGCTTCCAGATGCTTCTTCCAAAGGCTTGTAGCTTCTCTGGACTTTTGGTGGCTGCCAGTGTGATGCTGTGGGTTAATGTGTTAGACCTCAAAGTCTGTTGGAACTTCATAGTTGGTGGTTAAACTCACCAGCCACTCCTTGGAAACCCTATACAGGGTCACTATGAGTCGGAACCTACTCGAAGACACTCAACAATGGCAACAACACGCATGCCTGTGGCGTCCTGGTGTGACGCGGTGGGTGGATGCGCTAGACTGCAATGTCAGTTTGAGCTGTAGCGTTGGTGGTTCAAACTCACCAGTTGCTCCTCGGAAACCCCATACAGAGTCGCGATAGGTCAGAACTAACTCAATGGCACATAACGGCAGCAGCATGCCACTGTGGTTATATTGCTTTCCCCTGTGAGTCACAGATCTCCATCGGCCTCATGTTCATTAGGACATTTGCTACCAAATTTAGGGTCCACTGAAATGATCCAGGACAATCTCACCATCTCATGACCCTTAATTTAATCATGTTTGCAAAGTCCTTTTTTTTTTTTGCCATATAGGGTACCATTCTCTGGTTCCAGGGATTAAACAGAAATTGTTTGCTATCGAGTCAAATCTGATTGATAGTATAGCTGCCTAGTTGGACAGAGTAGAACTGCCTCATAGGGATTTCAAGGCTGTGAATACTTACAGAAGCAGCTGGTGGGTTTGAACCACTGACCTTTTAGTTCCCAGAAGAGTGCATAAACACTGACACACGGGTTCCTTTTTCATGGACTAGGGTGTTGATGTATTTTAGTAGTCAGTATTCAATGTACCGCACTCAGGTCCTTAAATACATTGATTTTATATACTGTCCTCCACTTACTTTTTTACCCAAATGTGAGGCATAGTTCCAGAAACAAAAATTTTTTGCCAAAACATTGAGTCAGCTGGCTTAGGACATTGGTGGGCAGAGTTAACTCTATAATTCATCCTGCATGTCTGGAACTAGAAGTTTTGTAAATCTTGAAGGCCACCATGTTGGCCTAGCCAACAACAATTTTAAAGATGTCGGACAGAGAAATATAAAAAACAAGTTGCTGCTGTTCCTTGATTCAACCTGATGAATGGATGGAAGGCCATCTTTAAGGGTGATGACCAACATGTCCTCCTTGAATGTTTAACCCTTCAATGTTGTTGTTGTCA
>NW_006408659.1:2224244-2239187 GCF_000296735.1 Chrysochloris asiatica | reverse complement strand
GTAAATGTTTCAAGTCCTCTTCACTTTCAGCGATCAAGGTTGTATAGCCTCCCTCAAGTTACCTTCTGGCTCTTTTACTAAAGCTTTCAGTTTTTTGCTACTTGCTGTGAAGTAGGACTTTTTAGGATTCCCCCTCTTCTTTTCCTCCTTCCTGCCAAGCTGTCTGCAGTCCAGGGACTTTTCCTCTCTGTCAGTGCAATACGTAATCCGTTCCAGTTGCATAAGAAATTAGAAACAATGAGACCATTTAAAAGTCCACTGGCCTCTTTCCAGTCAGTGCTCAGTGTTTATACTGGAAAAGGTGCAAGGTTTGTGTAAATGCTTTGTGTAAATTCTCCTTTATTTCCTGTGCTCTTCAAGAAGATGACTGGCCCTTCCTGTGGTTTCTATAGGGTGAGGCAGTGGTGTTCTAAAGGGTAGAGAAGGCAGTTGCACCTTGAAGTACCTTGGAAGTGAGGTCTTACCAGGCAGGCTACAGAATTTGAGAATTTGGTATAGCACAATGAAAGTGTTTTTCAGCAATTAGTTGTGGGTGGGTCTTTAAGATCATTACAAAAAGGACCTATTTATTGAGTGATCAGTCCGTCCCCCACCCATCCCCTATGTCTTGTAAAGAAACCACTGTTTATTCCTTTAAGTTTACCTGGAGTCAGTTGGACTACAATATATCCCTTCACTTGTTCCCATTTTAAAATCAACAACCTGGATCAAGATGCTGTTAATTTGATTAGCTAGGTCTACAGTTTCTAGTCTGTAGTTCATAGTTGTATTTATTACATTAAAGTATACCAGTCACTGCCCCTAATGCCAGACCCTTAGGAAGTATTTCAGAGTCAGAGCAAGGAACGCCTCTCCCCCACAACCCTAAATTAATCTTGGGGAAATTCAGGATACTCCAACATCATTTTAGCCAATATGCCTCTTAGCGTCTTCTGAATCCCAAAGCTCTGAAAGTTAGCAATTAGATGAGTATTCAGTGAGCTTCCCTCTGCACCTGGAGTCAACCTTCTTAAAAGATGAAGATCGAATTAACCATGCTTGTTCCATCAGCATCCCTTTCTCCCACAAAGTCCTTCACGTAGTATGTTCAGTATGATGAAATGAATACCCAGAATGATGGTGGTTCATGGTTGTGTGTTGTCGATATGGATTGTTGTTGTTAATGTGCCGTGTAGTCGGTTCCGCTCATAGTGACCCTGTACAGGGTTTCTGAGGCTATAAATCTTTATGGGAGCAGAAAGCCTCATCTTTCTCCCACCGAGCAGTTGGTAATTTCGAACTGCTGACCTTGAGGTTCGCAGCCCGATTCATAACCAAAACACTACATCGAGTTGGATAGAGATGAACATTTTAAGCATTGTTGTAAGGTCTGAGAAACATCATGGACCAGGTACTTACATTGCATGTTTATTTGCTGTGTTGCTAAGTACTTTTGAGCTGGTTCTGACTCATTGCAACCCTTTAGAGGGTTTCTGAGGAATGGCATGTGAGCTTGAACTGCCCAACTTGCGGTTCAAACTGGCCTTGCGGTCCACTGCTTATCCTACAGCGCCACACCAGGACTCCTAAACCAACCTTAGGTGTACATTTTAGTCCTCAAACTGACATTTCACTTTAACACTTTAAAGATGTCTTTTGCAGCAGATTTGCCTAATTCAATATGTTATATGTATTCTTGAATGCTGTTTCCATGAGTGTTGATTTTTGGTCTTCATCAATAAGTATTTTAAGTCCTCTTTGCAAGCAAGATTGTGTCATCTGCATATCAAAAGTTGTTAGTCTTCCTCCAATCCTGTGGAGATTGTGATGCCACTTTCTTTTTATAATCCAGTTTCTCAGATTATTTGCTCAGTATACAGATAAGTTAACTGCAGTGAAAGGATACAACCCACCCTGGCTCATGCCCTTCCTGATCCTGATTTTAAACCATTCAGTATTCCTTTGTTCTGTTAGAACAACTGCCTTGTGGTCTAAGAACAGGTTCCTGATAAACACAGTTAAGTGTTTTGGAATACCCAACCGTCTCAATTTTATCCATAGTTTTTTTTTGTTTTTTTTTTTTATCTACACAGTCAAAGGAGCTCTGGTACAGTAGTGGTTACGAATTGGGCTGCAGATCTCATGATCAGCAGTTTGAAACTACCAGCTGTTCTGCAGGAGAAAGATGAGGCTTTCTGTTCCCGTAAAGATTTACAGCAGCGGAAACCCCGTAATGGGTCGCTATGAGTTGGGACCGACTCCATGGCACATAACAACAACAACACAGTCAAATGTGTTTTCATAGTCAATAAAGCACAAGTAAACATCTTTCTGGTATTCTTTGCTTTCAGTCAAGTTTCATCTGATGTCAGCAATGACATCCTTTGTTGTTGTTGTGAAGTACTGTGGAGTCGGTTCCAACTCATCGTGACCCAGCATAGAGTTTCCTAAGAGTGACTGGTGGGTTTGAACTACTGAACTTGCGGTTAGCAGTCCAGTGCTTATCCTACAGCACCTTACCAGGAGTCCATGATGATATCCTTAGTTCTATATTTTCTCTTAGAAGTTGGAACCTTTTTTTATTGGATTCTGAATTATAAGCCCCAAATAATTTCCTCTTAGACGATTGAGTGTAGCACTGCAGAATAACGCACTAGATGGCAAGGTATGTTTGAACTCCAACATTGGAGGTTCAAACCCACCAGCCACTCCTCAGAGAATCCTATACAGGGTTCCTATGAGTCAGAACCCCCTTGATGGCACGTAATAGCAACAGCAAGTCTCTGGAAGTTATTGCCCAACCAAAAACTTGTCTGGTTTTAGTTTGTCCCTTTTCTTTGGATTGCCTTTTGCCTCTCTTAATCTGTGAGATTTTGTAGTTTTTGTTGTTTTTTTTCTCTATTTTGTGTTCTCGTTTTCATCACAGGGTATATTTAGGTGCACGTATCTTTTTTCTTTCTTTCTTTTTTTTTAACTCATTTCTACTACTTAGAATCAGTGGACTTCTTCACTTTGAGGACTCAAATATTCAGGTTTCAGAAAGCATCTGCTATTACTTTCATTATACTCATCTCTCCATTGCCTGTAATTTCTCTCCTTCTGATAAAAGTTCTTCTGTTAGGTGGTTATTGAGCCATTTGGTTCCATTTTGAATGTGCTTAAACTTTTGTTTTAGTCTTTGTATTTCTTTTTGTGTTTCATTCTGTAAGAAGTTCTTGATTCAACACTTTGAGTTCTCATACTAGTCACACTACCTACTATAAGCTTTGTTTCAACAACTTTTTCAAAAATATCTATAACCTGTTGTATCTGGTTATATTTTTGGAACAGAATGTACTCTTTATCAGAGGATATCAGTTATACTTATGCCAAAGTCCATATTCTGCTTGTTAACTCTGTTTCTCAGGCATAATTTCTTCTTCTTTTTGTGTTTTGTGTTTATCTTTCATGTTCTTGACTTGGCATGAGTATGTGGTTATCCATGATTGTGTGCCTAATTTTTCATTCAAGATGTCCTGGTTAAAGTTATTGCATGTACAACATACTACATAATGCTAAGAAGGCTGTATCAAAGGATAAGCTAATACTTGCCAAGTATAGACTGCCACCCTCTGAGCAATGCCCAATCTCTCTTTAAATACCATATTGCTGCCCATCCTAAAAAGCAGACATTCTGTGGCTCCTGGCCTAGCCCAACAGGGTGATAGAGGGCTAAAGATAGGACCATGGGTAATAAAACAGTCTGCCTACTAGTTGCTACTGCAACTATCACCATGGGGACTCTTCAGGCTCTTGAGTTGGCTTTAAGGCTGGTAGTGCCTCTAGAACTGACAATATGCCCACTGGCTTCTGCAATATATTTGTCTTGATCTGTGATTTTCTTCTTTAATCCAATGCCGTCAGATTTCTAAACAAAACAGTAGTTTTCTTACTTTATAGAATTTAAAGAGAGAAGGGAAGCTGCCCAAATGATCACATCTAGTATTTCTGGATATTATTTCTCCAGGTTTAGAATCAAAGAGGAAGAAAATTATGATCAAATGAAGGGGGGAAGAAAGAGATGACAGACAATGTATAGACTGACTCCAAGTATTTGAGGAAAATCTTTCACAAACACAGAAATGCAAAAGTAACTAACTTTTGATCCTCACGTGTTTGATTTTGTTTACTAATGAGATTTTAAAATTTTGTTTTCATTGCAGGTCTTGAATATAATCATGGCCAAACCTTATGAATTCAATTGGCAAAAGGAAGTTCCTTCCTTTCTGCAAGAAGGAGCAGTTTTTGACAGATATGAAGAGGTAAAGAAATGTGATTAATCTTTTTTCTCAAAGCCTTTTAATAATTAATTCATTTTCCTTGCAGTGTTGAGTAAGTATTCTTTGACACGAATAAGGATGTCTGTGCAGTTCAGATTTCTAAATTAGAATAATTGGCAAGAGGCAAATTAGGAGCTCTAATAATGGTACTATAATTTATTGAGTACTCACTGAGTGTCAGATACAATAGTAATGATAATATTTAATGTGTACTGTGTGCCAGACAGCATTCTAAGCACACTATGAATATTATTTTTAATTCCTTATGACATCCTTATGAAGTAGTTACTATTACCCGTGTTTTACAAATGGTTTCTTTGGTGGTGGTGGTGGTTATGTGCCGTGGAGTTGGTTCAGACTCACAGCAACCGTGTACAGGGTTTCCGAGGTTATAAATCTTTACAGGAGCAGAAAGCCTCATCTTTCTCCCATGGAACAATGGTAGTTTTGAACTGCTGACCTTGAGGTTCGCAGTCCGATTTGTAACCACTATGCTCCCAGAGTTCCTTTGGGTTTCTTTAGTTACATTTTTTCCTCAATGAAGTACTTTTGGCAAGCTTTCCACGTAAAGTGTGATATTCTGTATAAATGTGATTATGACTGAACTCTTTGTCGGTCATTTATTTTGCTCATTTCATTTGTAAATAACAGTTTGATCAAAGCTTCACTTGCCTATGCCTTTATCAGTTATTGTTTGCACCCTTGCAAGTTGGTGATGGCTCCACATTTTCGAGGGAACAGTGACTTGGGTTCACCAGTGTGTTTGGGGAGTGGAAGCCTCAGTGCATTGTTTTCCTTAGAGTACTTGAACGTGAGGTCATCTCATTTGGCATATGTGATGAAATTGCTGTTGCCTCTAAAACAAAGTAGAATGTTACATTTGTTTAAACTTCATTTTCACCCAGCATTGGTTCATTTCAAAATTAGTGATATGTATGTGGTAATAAACTGGCTGTACCCCGAGAGGTAGATTACTAGCTACAGAAAACTACCTTTTTTTGAGTTCTTCTATGGGCTGAGATGACTTAGTACTTAATGCCTTCACTTTTCCAAAGTCTAATTACAGGGCCGCCATGAGTTAGCATTCACTCAACACTAATGACTTTGGTTGGGATTTTGTATCATTAGTAACCCATAGTTGCTTTTTAAGTTCACAGGATTGAATAGGGCTAAGGATGGGCTCCAATGTAAATGACTATTCCTTGTAATGAATTAGAGAATTTAAATTAATTTACTGTCTCCAAGAAATAACAATAAATTAACTCATCATACAAGAAACAGAAGATAAAATTCTATCACCTGGAGACCAAAACAAAAAGCAAACCCAATGCCGCTGAGTCAATTCCTACTCTTTGTGACTGATAAGTCTGCGTAGAACCAGCCCATAGGATTTTCAAGGGTGTAATTGTTTATGGAAGCAGACTGCCACATTTTTCTCCCACAGAATGGCTAGTGAGTTTGAACTGCCGGTCTTTTGGGTAGCAGCTGAGCACTTTAACGGTTGTACCACCAGCACACCATCCCCTTGGAGACGGTCTCTGTAAATTCTTTGACTGTGTTTTTGTTGTTGTTCTATTTTTTTCTTCTTTTTCCTCTCTTTATACACTTGTAATCATACAGTAATCTTTAAAATATTAACCAGATCCTCTTCCTCCTCTATTTGAAATGCTTCCATGATGCCCCAGTACTCCTCAGAATGAATCATAAGGCCTTGCATAGTTGATTCCTATTTAATTCTACAACCTCGTTTCTCACCAGTTCCCACACAGAATCTCTGCCTTCGCCAGATCAAACCACTTATAATACCCCAATGAACTATGGGATGCTTACACATGCTGCTTTTTCCTCCTGAAATGTATGTGTTCCTCCCTGTATAACTGGTGAACTCCTATTCATCCTTCAGAACCCAGATGGTAAAACTCCACTGGGGATGCCTTCTTTGACTCATTCAATAAGAGTTGATACCTCTTTTGTGTCATCATTAACCTGTGCTTTACACACACAACACTTCTTTTGCATTTTATTTAAGGCCTTTAAGTCTCCCATACTGAACTCTGAGTTTCTTAAGGTCAAGACCTAGCAGAAAGTGCCTCTAATTGCTAACTCACTGTAGACATTTACCATGTAATAGGATTTTAGATATGAGGAGGCTTCAAAAAGTTCATGAAAAGATGGAATTAAAAGATAATAGATTTTTTTCCATGAACATTTTTAAGCTCCCTTGTACAATTGATTCCATTCAGTCTGGTTTTGTTTTTTGTTTGTTTCTTGTTAATTAAAATGGCGAGTCCTGAGTGGGGGGACTTGGATTTTAATTGATTCCAAACATCAGATTGTTGTTGTTTTAAAGTGCTGTTAAGTCACTTCCCACCCATAACGACCCTCTATCACAGACCTGGTGTGGCACTGTGGGATAATGCACTAGACTGCAAGGTCGGTTTGAACTTCAAGATCGACGGTTCAAATTCACCAGCTGCTCCATGAAAACCCATACAGGGTCATTATGAGTTGGAACCAACTCGATGGCACTTAACAACAACAGGGTTTTTAACGGTGTTAATCTTATGGGATCAGAAAACCTCTTCTTTCTCCCATGGAGTTTTGAGCTGATGGGCTCAAAATTCTGACCTTGGGTTAGCAGTCCAGTACTTATCCTACAGAGTCACTGCCTTCCCAAACTATTAAACCATATTAAATCTATTTTAAGAAAAACATCAACAATTTTATATTGTTCAAGTGAATACATAGTTAGTTATTTCATTGTACATAATTTGGTAGCGAAAGCCAAGGCCTAGCTTAGATGCATTTCCAAGTCTTTATGCTTAATGAGCTGAGTACCAGAGTCACTAAGATGTTGATCGTTGACCTTTGTTACAAGACATGCCAGAGGGCTTCAAAACGCCCACAGAAAAGTTCCATTACTTGTTAATTCCATGTTTCCACAAGCATTTGAAAGTTCCCTTCTTTCTTACCCTGAGCCTGCTAGAGCATCCCAAAAGATTTGCCGTTGGAGTCCTGATGTGGCATTGTAGAATCAGCATTGGACTGCTAACCACAAGCTGCTCCTCTAAACCCTGCACAGGGCTGCTATAAGTAAGAACTGACTAGACAGCACCTAACAACAACAAAGATTTTCCCAGACTCTGGAAATCTAGATGAAAATGATAAAATACTAGGTAGCTTCTAATAACTTAGACAGTCATTTTAAAGAGATTAAACGTAATCACTGGGTTAGTACCTATCCTATAAAAAGTCCTGGTGGCACGGTGGTTAAACATTTGGCTGCTAACCAAAAGTTGGTGGTTCGAATCCAGGAACTGCTCCTGAGGAGAAAGCTGTGTCGGTCTGCCTATGAAAAGGTTACATGTTTGGAAACCTGAGAGATGGTTCTACTCTGTCTTTACACTGAGTCAGAGCCAACTTGATGACCCAAGGCTTAGTTTCAATTTTACTTTTTATATATACAAGTGTAAGTAAAAAGCATTACTTCAAAATCACAGAAACCTTTACTAAACAAAAAGATCAATGTGTGAAGCTATCATTTGTCTATACACTTCTGAAGGTGATATAGCCATCTCTAACTCTGGTAGCGTAGTGGTTACGAATCGGGCTGCAAACCACAAGGTCAGCAGTTCAAAGCTACCAGCTGCTCCATGGGAGAAAGATGAGGCTTTTTGCTCCTGTAAAGCTTTACAGTCTCGAAAACCCTGTTCAGGGTCGCTATGGGTCGGAACCGACTCGGCGGCACTTAACAACAACAACTCTTTCCCAAGGAGTTTTGCACTCTTTGCTTCATACCATGTCAAAATGGCAGTTTAGATATCCTCAAGGAACTCAAGTTGTGCTCCTGATAAATGTTCTTTGAGCTTGAGAAACAAAACAAAATCTGAAGAGGTAAGATCAAAGCTGTAAGGTAGATGGGATAAGGTTTCCCAATGGAATCTTTGTAGGACAGCCCTTGCTACCATTGAAGAATAAGCAGATGCTCTGTCAAAATGGATTAGGCATTCTTCCACACAACTTCCTTGGCTTTTTTCTCATCGATGTGGTTTCCAATTGTTCTGAAAACATCTTCCTAAGAAGCCTCCGTGATCGCCCTGTATCTTTCGAGAAAAATGGTTGCCAGCACCTTCTGAGCAGACTTCTCTGCCTTGAATTTAACTGGCCCAGCAGATCCCCTTGGAATCCACTCTTTTGATCTGACTTTTATGTTTGAAGACACCCTAATGAGAATAATAACAGGTGTCCTTAGGGAGAGAATTTGTCTGCAGTCACCCACTGATTGCATAGACATATTTAAACACATTTTGTTTAGAATAAACCCATGCATGTGTGAACTGGAACCCTAGTAACAAGACTTTTTGACTTAATCTCATATAAGTAAAAACATATTAGAGAAAAAAGTCTTTTGTAAAGTGAACTGTGTTATGATGAACTAGAGATTCATCATCATTTGAATCATTTGTATTTATGTTAGTTCTCTTTATTAATAATTACGCCCATATTTAGAAATCATTGATTGCTCGTATTTCTTAAAGAAGTCCCCAGTAGCACGAACAGCTTGACTTCTAACCCAAACCAAAAGGTTGGCAGTTCAAATCCACCCGAGGCATCTCAGAAAAGAGGTCAGACGATTTGCTCCTGACAGGTTGCAGCTTGGTAGCATAGTGGTTACGTAGTGGTTACGAATCGGGCTGCTAACCTCAAGGTCAGCAGTTCGAAACTACCAGCTGCTCCGTGGGGGAAAGAGAGGCGTTCTGCTCCCGTAAAGATTAACAGCCTCGGAAACCCTGTGCAGGGTCACTATGAGTCGGAACCAACTCCACGTCACATAACAACAACAACAGGTTGCAACCTTAAGAAGCCATGGAACAATTCTACACTGATGGTAACTACATGGTAACTACATGGTAACTACATGGAGTTACCATGAGATGGCACTGACACAACAACATCTGACAATGTTTCTAATGTCGTCATTTGTTTTTCCTCCAAGTTCCTCTGAAAATGAGGTGAAGCTGGAAGGAAATAAACCTTGAAAAGTATTAAATGCATTCAGAAACTCTTTCAGCTTTCTCAAGTGAATATTTCATTACCGTTTTTGCTAACAAAAGTTTTAACTGAATAAGTACCTGTCTTCATAAGAAAGCATAAGACAAAAAAAAAAAAAAAGTCAAACAACATATTTCTAGCTGGATTCTAGACCCTTGGTCTATTCATAGCCACAGCTTTTCTTACTATTTACTCATCTTGTCAGATGTAGTTCTTTAGAGTCAGAGCCTTTGAAATATTTGAGTCAACAAAATATTTTTCCTACCGTTTGTGTAATGAACATCACTGCGAAAATGACAGCTGATAGCAAGTGGAAGAAACAGGAATTAGACTTAGAAAAACAAGCTTGGGCACTCCAACGCATAATAACCAAGAGCCCATTTCATACAGGAACACCAGTGCTTGGTAGCATGCTTATAACCTGAAGTATCAAATAAATGCTAAATTATGTTCACGGATTTGTTTCAGAAGGTAGGGAAGTGTTTTAAACAGTGGCTGAGCACTTACTAAGGCAGAAAAAAATTAAAGTGTTTACTAGACACTATTTTACAAAAACAATATATTTTGACAATACATGTAATAAATGCTGTTGTATTTAAGCATTATTTTATATTTATGCAATACTAAAGAAGGCTAGGAGTCCTGATATGGCACAGCAGGATAATGTGCTGGACTTCCAGGTCAGTTTGAACCGCAAGGTCAATGAGTCAAACTCACCTGCCGCTCCTCAGAAACCCTATACAGGGTCACTATGGGTCAGAACCAACTTAATGACACTTAACCACAACAACAAAAGGAGGATAAGAACTGGACCACAAGGTCAGTTTGAACCTCAAGATCCATGGCTCAAACTTACCAGCTACTTACTGGAAACCTTATACAGGGTTGGTATGAGTCAGAACTGACTGCAGAGCATTTAACAACAGCAGCAAAGGAGTTTTTAAAGTAGCAAAAAATTCACAAATGACATGTCATAGCAACATACACCATAATTGTCTGATTGTATTGCTATACTATTTCTGAATCTAGTCTGTTCTAACTTTTGTTGTTGTTTTTAAGTACCCTCGAGTCAGTTCTGACCCATAGCAACCCTGTATAGGGTTACCAAGGGGCAGCTGGTGAGCTTGAACCTCCAACCTTGTGGTTTGAACAGATTTTGCAGTCCAGAGAATTAACCTATAGCACTATATCCAGACTAACTTTACTTAAGTTATAAAGTATTTGAATGCAAAATATGTTTTGTTTCAAAACAATGCTTAAATATTAAAGACTTTAAAGTAGAGATTTTTGCGTAATGGTTACGAATCCAGCTGCCAACCTTAAGGTCAGCAGTTCGAAACTACCAGTGGTTCTGCGGGAGAAAAATGAGGCATTCTGCTCCCGTAAAGATTTACCCCCTAGGAAACCCTGTGAAGGGTCACTATGAGTTGGAACCGACTCCACGATACTTAACAACAACAGCAACAACATTGCAAAGCAGAAAAACATGAGTGCTTTGAAAGACAGATGCAACTTAAAAGACCTCAAGCTCAGCCAGTCGCCGCAATTGCATTTGTTGTTATATTATTGCTAAGTGCCATTGAGTCTGTTCAACTTATAACAACCCTGTCCAGGGTTTCCGAGGATCCAGATGGTGGGATTGAACCACCAGCCTTGTTGTTCATAGTCCAGTGCTGATCCTACAGCTTCACTGTTGTTGTTGTTGTTGTTGTTGTTGTTGTTGTTGTTGTTGTTAAGTATATTAAGTATCATTAAGTTGGTTCCGACTCATAGCATTCCTGTATAGGGCTTCCAAGGAGCAGCTGATGGGTTTGAGTTGTCAACTTTGTGGTTCACAGTCCAGTGCTGATCCTACAGTGTCACACCAATAGTACAACAGAGCAATGACATTATAACCTTTGGAGTCATTTTTTTTAAGACACGGGTGATTTACATGTTTGTAGAACAAAAATATTTACAATTTACCCATCTGACTTCAAAGAATCTGGGTTCTAAGCCCATTGCCACCAAGTTGATTCTGACTCAAAGCAATCCTATAGGACAGAGTAGAATGGCCCCACAGAGTTTCCAAGGCCGAAATCTTTACAGAAGCAAACTGCCACGTGGTTCTCCTGCAGAGCAGCTGGTGGATCGGAACCACCAGCCTCTCACTTAGCAGCCACATGGTTTAGGGAAATGAATCAGGCTTACGTAGGCTTACTACACAGTGTTCTGGTATAAATATGTGTATATACGATATATATATGGAGTATTGTGGCTCCATATGATAAGCACTGGACTGTGAATCACAAGGTCAGCAATTCAAATCCTCCACCTATTCCATAGGAGAAAGGCAAGGCTTTCTGCTCCCATGAATATTTAAAGCCTCAGAAACCCTACCCAGGGTCTCTATGAGTAGGAACCAATGCGACAGCACTTAACAGCATGTGTATACACACACACACACACACACACACAGATACATGTTGTTGTTCTGTGCTGTGGAGCTGGTTCCGACTCATAGCAACCCTATACAGGGTTTCTGAGGCTGTAAATCTTTATGGGAGCAGAAAGCCTCATCTTTCTCCTGCAGAACAGCTGGTAGTTTCAAACTGCTGATCCTGAGGTTAGCAGCCTGATTTGTAACCTCTATGCTACCAGAGGTCCATATATATCTGGAGTCTTGGTGTGGCACTGTGGGGTTAATTCACTGGACTGCAAGGTTGTTTTGAACCGTAAGTTCAGAGGTTCAAGCTCACCAGCTACTCCTCAGAAACCCTAAACAGGGTCCCTATGAGTCAGTACAGACTAACCGGCACTTAACAACAACATATATGTAGATGGTAACCTTTGTATCTTACTTCATGATTTAAGGTAATTTGAATTAAATTTCAACTACAAGGTCAGGATATTGGACTCATAGAATAGGAATGGACTTGTAGCACATGACTTGCATTTACAGTGAAGGATATTTACATAATAATCATAATGATATTTATTAGTTTTTCAGCTTTTAAAATCAACCTAAAGGTAGATCAGGCATTTAAAAGTTATTAACTTTGCCTATGTAATATAAAGCTACAGAGAGATGTTAGGAAGTGGAAGAGGCTGTAGAGAAAAAAACAAAGGATTAATATTCTCAGTGGGAGGCAATGTTGTTGGTTGATCATTCCACAGAAACCTGTGTTCATTATACTTTTAAAGGAGTGGGCACAAATATGGATCTCTTCTAGTCAGTTGACTAGGTAGTTGTCTTCCAAATTTCTTGGCATAGATGAGTGAGTACCTCTAGTGCCACCTCACTTCGTTGAAAGATTTCGATTTGTATTCCATCAATTCCCAGTGCATTGTTCTTTGCAGATGTCTTCAGTGAACCTTGGACTTCTTCATTCATTGGCTCTTGATCATAGGCTACCTCTTGAAATGGTTGAACATCAACCATTTCTTTTGGGTACATTGACTCTGTATATTCCTTCCATCTTCTTTTGATGCTTTCTGTATCATTCAGTATTTTGCAAGTATAGGCTTGAATGTTTTCTTCAGTTCCCTCAGCTTGAGAAATGCTGAGTGTGTTCTTCCCTCATTTCAGCCACACAAACTTCCACTCATGAATCAAAACTCAGCCTAAAGAGGGCTTCTTCTTTTCTCTCATCATGAAGAGCACACTTCACCACCATCCTCATCACAACACATGAAACAGTCTGGGGAAAGGGGAAAAGGAAATTCTGAGGCCACATGCCAATTAAGTGCGTGGGCTTTCATACTGAGAAGCTTAGCGTTAGTTGTTGTTGCTAAGTGCCGTGGAGTTGGTTCCGACTCAGCAACCCTGTATAGGGTTTCCAAGGAGCAGCTGGTGGGTTCAAACCACCAGCTACTTTGCAGTCCAGTGCTGATCCTACAGTGCCATGAGGCTGCGTTTTGATTCACAAGTGGAAGTTTGTATGGTTGAAATGAGGAGAGTCTGTGGCTGGGGCATGGCAGCTTGTTATACTGAGGGGAGACAGCTTGTCCACTTAGGACAGACGGACAGCAGAATGGTGGAGTGGCAGGAGATGAAGCTACAGGGTTGAGCAGTGTTGAGATTATAAACGGTTTGCCGCTCTAGTCCCAGGAATTGACACTAACTCTTAGCTGTAAGGAGCCTTTGATGGGTATTCAGTAGGAAGTTGTAAGGCCAGGATCGTGTGTGGAAAATGGCTGTGAGTTGATTAATTATGCGGTTATGTGGACAGTGTGGGAGACTAGAGGTGGGGTTGAAAAGACACGTAAGAAACAATGGGCGATTCTGAGTATGGGACTGGAATAGAAGGTGAGGAAGAACAGAAAACAGGGTGTACTGGAAACAGGGTGTAAGCTGATGTAAGCCAAAGAAGATGGGTACACTTAAAGCTTCTCTTCTGTTGTTCCACTCCCTGAAATGTTTCCGTCCTCCATCACTACATATTGGTACTTGCTCCCTGGGCTGGGAGCTCCACTGCTCTGTCTTGTACTCTGATTCTTGGTTCCATTGCTACTGCATTGCCACTCCTCCGGTATTACAACTTTCGGCCCCTGGATTGAGGGGTTCAATGCACAAGCATCTCAGGGTCCAAAGCACATGCTCCACTCCTGCTGCTGAGATGACTCATTTTAAACCATGCTAGAGTGTCAAGATTTTACACTTAACTCTGCTAACATCCACAGCTGAATCATATCATTCTATCAGTTTCTTCTCCTGCCTTCTCTTACCCAGAGCCAGCAGAGCAGAAATGTTTGGTGGGAGTTACAGATGATAGCTAGAAGAGACATTAGCTAATTCACCTCACCACAGAAACAGGAAGTAATCCAAGAGGATGAAGAAGCTGGTGTATGTTCCTTTCTGAATTTTCCTTTGCCAAGGCAACCATTACACCTTGGTGTATTTAAAGAATGGGAATTCCATAAACCCTCACAGCCAACGGCCCTCTGTGCAGCATCTCAAAGGGGTGATGCCACATTCCTCAGGGAAGAGAATAATGCTTTTTGGTGTGTATTTTTTTTCCCTAATGTTGAAACACTTTCTAACAAAGATTTATGCCCAACATTTTTTGTATAATTTTATAGTAAGCTGTTGTAGGTGGGTCTCTCACCTTTCTTTGAATCTTTATGATGGCAGTCATTTTTTAATTTACAAAATTCACTCAGACATCAGAAGACCGATGTTTGTACACAGCCCACTCCCTCAAGTGCCTGCATATTTGGATCACCTAGGGAACTTCTGACAAGTGCCTACGGCTGTCACCTCCATAGATTCCAGTGAATATGTTGTTGTTGTCAGGTGCCATCGAGTCGTAATCGACTCATAGCGACCCCATGTGCAGGAGAACGAAACAATGTCCGATCCTGAACCAACCTCACTACCATTGCCACACTTGAGTCCATCAATGAAGCCACCTGGCCAATTCATCTCATTGGGGGTCTACCTCTTTTTCTCCGACCCTCCATCTTACCAAGCATGATATACTTCTCCAGTGACTGTTCCCTCCTGACAATATGTCCAAAGTATTAGAGACGAAGCTTAGCCATCCTGGCCTCCAAGGAGCACTCTGGCTGCACTTCTTCCAAAACAGATCTATTGGTTCTTTTGGCAGTCCAT
>NW_006408659.1:2221887-2222850 GCF_000296735.1 Chrysochloris asiatica | reverse complement strand
ATTTTATTATAGTATTTGGCTTTATCTTCTCAGTTGATCTTTGAAATTTTCTGTTCAGCTCTTGGACCTCCTCAATTTTTCCATTTGCTTTAGCATCTCTACACTGGAGAGCAAGTTTGAGAGTCTCTTCTTTTAAAAGCCAGTAACTATGGCTTTTAAAATATCTGTGCAGGTGAGGTGTTCACCTCCTGAGGGACTGTCATGTGGGGCATTGTTGGTGCTGTGTTTATTTGCTGATGATCTGAGAGTAAGTTAGTGGTCAAACTTAGATGGAAGATGCTAATGAAGCTGCATCAGTCAGTACTGGAACTCTGATAATGCAGGGTGGTTTGAACCAAAATAGAATAGTTGATTGGAATTTTCTAAGGAGTCCTGGTGTGGTGCTGTAGGATAAGCACTTGAATTCTAACTTCAACATTGTCGGTTCAAATCTACCAGCCTCTCCTCTGAAACTGTATATACAGGGTCACTATAAGTCAGAGCCGATGCAGTGACACTTAACAATAAGAACAACTCCTATAACCAGGAGTAAGATTACATGTATGCAGGTTTGGTGGTGGTGTGCCATGGAATCAGTCCTGACACACAGCAACCTGCATAGAGTTTCTGGGGTTGTAAATCTTTACAGGAGTAGAAAGTCTCATCTTTCTGCTCCTGTCTCATGTTCCTGTGGAACAGTTGGTAGTTTCGAACTGCTGACCTTGAGATTAATAGTCTGACTCGTAACCCCTGCACTACCAGAGCTCCGTATGCATGTAAATATATATATGAGTCCTGGTTTGGCACCATAGGATAAGCACTCAACCTCTGGTTTGGTGCTGTGGGTTAATGTGCTGGACTGCAAAGTCAGTTTGAACCGCAAGGTCAGTGGTTCACGCTCACCAGCCACTCATTGGAAACCCCAAACAGGGTCACAATGGGTCGGAACTGACTTGATGGCACTTAACTGCAACTATATATATA
>NW_006408659.1:2215965-2220767 GCF_000296735.1 Chrysochloris asiatica | reverse complement strand
GCTACCAGAGCTCATGATTTAAAAGTTAGACAAGAGGGAAAGAGACAGGTAGACACTGCAAGGACCTGCATTTTTCTGTGGACTGGGTGGTCAAGATTTACTTCAGAGGTGAAATTTGAGGGAATAACTGAATGACAAGAAGGAGACACCTTTGCCAACAACTAAAGGTTTCCAAAATGTGGGAATAGTGAATTTTAAAGTAGGGCTTCACACTGGTTATTCTTAGAACCTTTATGGCCAGTGAAGCAACAGCATTAAGGTAGTACCCAAATCTGTAAAATACAGATGTACTGAAATGATAACCATAACAGGAAAAATTGCAGGTTGACACCCCACTAGAAACTTAATTTACCTCTTAGAAAACAAAGGCAGTGTGTACATTGCATAGCAACAAAACCTTTTGAGCAGCAGAGGCAGAGATGGTGGTGCCCAGCTTAAAGATGGTGACCAACTGCACTGTTTTGAATGCGTGTCATTCTCCACAGTCTCCTCTTCTAAGTTTCCCACTCTAGGGCTTTGCTGTGTATAGTTCCCGCTCTGGTTATATTTCCAGTATATCCACATTTTACAAATGTGGGTCAGGATCTGATTTTCTTGCATTAAATTGAACCGATTGGAGTCCTGGTGTGGCGCTGTGGGTTAATGCACCATACTGCAAAGCCATTTGAACTGCAAGGTCGGTGGTTCAAGCTCACCAGCTGCTCCTTGGAAACCCTATACAGGGTCGCTATGGGTCGGAACCGACTCTATGGCACTTAACAACAACAACAAAGACTCTGAAGCAAGCACAGCCATAGTCTATTGGAAGAGCAGCCCTGAAGTTGGAGTGGAAATTGTGAAAGGGCCATGGTAAGAAAAGACATCGGAGAAGTAGGCAGAAGCCCCATTGTGTGAAGCACAGTTCTCAATGTGTGGGCCCCATATTAGCAGCTTCAGTAGCATTTGTTAGAAAAGTCTCAGGCCCATCCCACATATCTAAGTCTGAGCCCTGGGGATGAATGTAGAAGTGTGTTTTAACTTGCTCTTCAGGTGATGTTAATGCCCCCTCAAGAATGAGAACAAATAGTATGGATAAAGGCAAACCAAGGAGTTTGGATTTCATTCCGAACCTTATGGGAAACCACTTTAAGTAAGGACTGACTTGAGTCCCTGGTTGGTGTAAATAGTCAATCTATTCACTTGCTAACCAAAAGTATCAAGGGTCAAGTCTATACAGAGCTGCCTTGGGAGAAAAGCCTGGGAATCTAATTCTGTAAAATCAACCATTAGAAACTCTCTGGAGTACAGTTCTACTCTGACATACATGAATGGGAATCAACTCAATGTCAATTGCTTGACATGATCTGATTATATTTTGAAAGCAGTTACTTGGCTAGCAATATAGAGAATGGTTTATTGAGATAACTCATAGGAAATATGAGGGTATAAACAGAACAACCCACTGCCATTGAGTCTATTCTGACTCATAGTGACTCTGTAGGATGAGTAGAACTGTCCCATTGGGCTTCCCAGACTATAAATCTTAATGGGAGCAGACTGCCACATCTTTCCCTGATGGAACAGCTAGTGAGTTCAAATGCTTTCTTTAGTAATTTAGCTAACCACTGTACCATCTGGAATCCTTGATCAGGAGAATACCAGGAGTTTAACCCTTTTGTGACCTGTTGGTCGTATAGTTTCTATCCATATTTTCTGGCTCTGGGACTAGTGGGACGGTACTATCCCACTTTTAGTGCTTGCTGCCATCTGGTGGAGGCATTTATAACTGCATGAATCTAAAGAAACAGGCCTCATCCCACCAATGATACAGAGATCCTTTGGGACAGATATTTTCCATAATTGTATCAAATCTATTTTATATTACCTCAAAATTTTTTTCCATTTTGTTTCAAATGCCTTTTATTACTGAAAGCATATGGCTTCAACAAAATATTCAAAGCAAAGAATCCAAAATGGCAGACTAAGCAGATAGATTATCCAGATGCTATACAACAAAGACATGAGAAAGCAAATGAAATGGATACAGATGGTAACCCTGGAACTCAAAGCTTCAGAGGAGACAATAAAGACACAGTTCAAATACCAATTAGAGGGAGAGACTAAATGAAAACAGCTAACAAGAAGGCATATGGAGCAGTGAATTGCCAATGGACCTGGTGCAGTCTGGCCATTCTGAAATATTGTAAGCAGTGTTCTGATTGAGGCAGGATCCAAATAGCCAACTCTGCTCGCCTGGGATTGCATCAGCACCCACACTGGTGACTGGTGACCAGGGAGGTGTGACTCCCCTCTTATCCTGCACAAACTCCTCATGACTAGAAGCATGTCCCTCTACTCCCACACAACTGGTCACCAATCAAATCCCATTCCTCACTGCCAGTTCTGTGCTGCAGTTTTTTCTCTTTGCAGTTTTTCTATCTTCTTAGTTCTTAACTCTCCCCTTCCCCTTAAATTTATTTTTCTTTCCCATTTCTAATTTTTCTTCCCCCTTTTATTTTGTATCCTGCCAATTTGGCACCCCACCACCTCCACAGTAAGCAGTGCCCCCTCCTCTTCTGTGGTTAGCAGTGTGTATTCCCTCATAGTGAGGCTCTGTGATCCTGCCAAGCCATATGTGTCCTTGCACCAGCACTGTGTTGTTTGTTTTCTCTTTTTCATTTTTCTTAATTCTTTCCTCATCTTGCTCCCCTTTATTTTTTTCTTTCACCTCCCTCCCCATTTTTTTGGATGCTCTAGAATGAGTGTCTTGTCTCTATTGCCTCTGCAGTCAGCGGGGCCTGCCTCACTCCTTCATGGTCAGCAATGTTCAGTCCTACAGAAGTGTGTCCACATTCCCTCTGCAGTCTCTTATTTCAGTATTGTTCTACATTTTCTGTATATAATAAAAGTCTTAAGGATAAGCACTGGACTCTGAACCCACAAGTTTGGTGGTTTGAACCCACCAGCTGTCCCCAATAGAAAGATGTAGCTTTCTGTTCCCGCTAAGATGTATAGCTTTGGAAACCCTATACATGGTCACTATGAGTTGGAACCAACTTTACAACTTAACAACAACAAATGTTTATATAAAAGTTGTGTTTTTTTCCTTTCTCCTTAGTTATCCCCTACTCCCCACCCCCCACTTTTTTTTCTTTTGTCACCTCCAAACTTTTCCCTTTGTTGATCCTGTGGAGTATATGCCCTGACCCTCCACAGTCAGCAGTACCTGCCCCTTTCTCTCATGTTCAATGGTGCACACTACCACAAATGCGCCAGACTGCAAAGCCGTTTGAACTGCAGGGTCAGTGGTTCAAACTCACCAGCTGCTCCTTGGAAACCCTATGCAGGGACCCCATGGGTTGGAACCAACTTGACAGCACGTAACAACAGCAACTCCAAAAGTCACATTCCTACTGTAGCTGTGCTTGACCTCCAGCCCCTACACTAGTACTGTATTGTTTTGTCTTCTAAGTTCTTTCTTCTCCTCCCACTCTTGTTTTTCAATGTGGTTTTTCTCCCCTGATCTCCCTCCTTTTGTTTTTTTACTTTTTCTACTCAATAGTTAGGAATTAGAGGCCTTACCCAACCATACCCACCACACCTGCTGCTTCACCTACTAGGTGAAGTGCCATCACCCACTCCAGCACCATTGGATACACCACAGATGGCGGCCAACATCCACCCAGTCTACCCTCAGCTGCTTCACGTAACCAGTGATTAGAGAGTCCTGCCATAGTCTTACCTGCTATCCAGCTCACCAGAAGACAGGTGATGAGTACCTCAATACTGTAAACTAGCAACCAAAGTACCAAACCTGCCCCATTGTATGGAGATATTAAAACAAAACAAAATTAAAAGTCAGGGTGAGGCAAATCAACATATAACCACAAATTAATATAATAATTATAATAATACCATAATGCCATGGAGACAACAGATAACATCAAATCACACACAGAGAGACACACATACATACACAAAAGGACCAGGTGGTTCAAGCAAATGACCAAAACACAGGGCTAGAAAATCTTCTGGAGGAAGGTATAGCCTTAAAATTACCTGATCAGGAATTCAAAAGAATTATACTTGTAAATAAGATCCTTCACCCGATTAAGGGAGATTTCATAGAAAACAAAGACAGCAACAAGGTAATGATAGACAAAATCAAGGAAAACGCAGACTAAACTCTTGAAGAACTCAGACAAAATGAAAGGAAAATGAGAAACCACATAAAACACAGAAAATAGAAATCCAGAGATTATTACTAAAGTTTCAGAAATAGGTCATGCAGTAGAAGGTCAAAGGAGTAGAGCTGTATGAATAGAAGACAGGATTAGTGAAATGTAAGACAAATATCATTACTAGTCTGTTAGTGGAACAATCAAGAAAAAAGGACACCCTCCCCCGCAAAAAAGAATAAATATGAATATGTGCGACATAATCAAAAGGAATAGCTTACATATGTTTGGAATTCCAGAACCGGAAGTCAAACATACACACACAGACAAAATTGCCAAAGGTTCATTGGAAGAAAACATCACTAATGTCATGAAAGGCAAGAAGATACACATTAAAGAAGCTTAACATTCTGCTTAGTCAGGGCTGATAAAAGGAGATGCAGATAGGTCCCATGTGATACAATAGCAAATAATTGTTATCAGGACTGATTATAAGGGCTGGAAATGTAAAGGTGGATGTTTTGGGGCAAAGGGAGGGGAGTTCCTACAGTCTAGGAATGGAAGTCCCTGGGGCTATCGAAGGAGAAGAGCAGAGAATGGAACCCTACCCAGAGAAGCAGTGATGCCAGGGATGGCGGCAGAGAC
>NW_006408659.1:2212386-2215775 GCF_000296735.1 Chrysochloris asiatica | reverse complement strand
AAAAAAAAAAAAAAGACGCTTAACAAACCTCAAATAGGATAGACCCCACCAAAAGAAAATCACCAATGTGCATCATTGTCAAACTTTCCAAAACCAAAGACAAACAAGAATCCTGAAAGCAGCTTGGGAAAAATAAAAAGTTACTCACAAAGGAGAACCAACAAGAATAGATCTGATTTGTCAGCAGAAACCATACAGCGAATAAGGCAATGAGATTGCCGCTCCTCAGAAATCCTGTACAGCATTGATATGAGTGGGAACTGACTCATGACACTTAACGACAACAGCATCGTGAGTATACACACACACACACACATACACACACACGGGGAATAAGTCAACCAAGGTTTATATATCTAGCAAAATTATCCCTCAAGATGATGGTAACATTAGGACATTTACAGATAAACAGAAATTAAGGGAAATTATACAAAGCAGGCCAACCTTACAAGAAATGCTAAAGGGGGTCCTTCACACAGAAACTAACAATGACCGTCAACAATTTGAGGTTAAAACACATGACAACCTAATTTGGAAATAAACCCTAGTATGCTGTTGTTGGTGTGGTGCTGTAGGATCAACATTGGACTGCTAACCATAGGGTTGGCCGTCCAAACCTACCAGCCACTCCTTGGAAACCCTATACAGGGTCAATATGAGTCAGAACTGACTCGACAACACATAACAACAACAACATGTTGTTGATAAGTACCATCAAGTTAGTTCTGACTCATAGTGACCTTGTATAGAGTTTCTGAAGAGCAGGTGGCGAGTTTGAACCACTGACTTCAAGGTTAACAGACTTGTTCCTACCCTACAGTGCTATGCCAGGACTCCAGCTCAAATATGTTGTTGTTGTTAAGAACCTTCGAGTCAGTTCTGACACACAGTGACCCTGTATAGGGTTTCCAAGGACTGAATTTGAACTGTCTACCTTGAGGTTCAAACAGACCTTGTGATTCAGAGCATTATAAATTGAAGTTACAAGACTGAAAATGTGGAACCAGAAATGTCAGTTTGTAAACTACAAAGCAAAAAGAATAAATGGTATCGTTCCAGATCTCCCAAATGGAGAGAAAATCAAGATGCTATCAGATAAATAAACTGTTTTAATGTTGAGACCATAATAATAAATTACAGCGTAACCTCAAAGACATTAAGCTTCCCACCAAAACAAGAGAAAATCATAAAGACTTAATAAGCACTAAAAGAGTAGCAATGAAGGAAATAAGAAAATCTATAAACAAACTCAGCACAGAAAAGTATATGTTACAAAGCAAAATGACAAAAGAACATTTATACCTATTGATAATTACAGAATATATAAAGGATTACATGCACCAATCAAGAATCAGAATAGCGGAATGGAAAAAAAAAAATAATAACCCATCAAAATGCTGTCTACAAAAGACATACCTTAGATACAAAAATAAGCCAAATATTAAATGTAGGGAAAACATATTTCAAGAAAATGACACACACCAAAGAAAAGCAGGACTGGCAATATTAAGTTCTAATGAAATAAATTTTAAGACAAAACCTGGAAGAGACACAAGGAAGTACATTATCTTATGATTAAAGGGCCAATCCAATGAGTGGACATCGCCATAATGAATATATTTGCACCCAATGAAAGAGTCCCAAAATATATAAATCAACATTAATGGCATGAAAAGAGAAATAGAAAACTCTACAATAATAGAAGATTTTAATACACTACTTTTTATGAAGGGCAGGACAAATTAAAAAAAACTCAACAAAGATACAGAATATCTAAACAACACAATCAACTGACTAGAGCTCATGAGTTATACAGAGCACTCCAATCACCAAGAGCAAAATATACATTGTTTTCTAATGCACATGGAACATTCTCCAAAATAAACTATTTGTTAGGCCCTAAAACAAGACTCAATCAATTTAAGAACATAAAAATACTAAAAGGCATCTTCTCAGATTACAGTGCTATAAAGTTAGAAATCAACAACAAGAAGGCCAAGGAAAATAAATCAAATATATGGAAATTGAATAACACCATACTTAAAAACTATTGTATAGTAAAAGAAAGTTTTTTTAAAAAAAGGTGAAATTTAAAAATCCTGGAATCACATGAGAATGAAAACACAGCATGCCAAAATATTTAAGACACAGCTAAAGCTGTGCAGAAAGTATCAGAAGAAAATGGAAGAAATGGAAGGAATGTACAGAGTCACTGTACCAAAAAGAAATGGTCAATGTTCTACCATTTCAAGAGGTAGCATAGGGTCAAGAGCCAATGATACTGAAGGAAAAAGTCCAAGGTGCACTGAAGGCATTGGCAAAAAAAAAGACTCCAGGATTTGATGTAATACAAATTGAAACCTGATGTGGCACCGGAGGCACTCATTTATCTATGCCAAGAAATTTGCAAGACTTCTACCTGGCCAACTGGTTGGAAGAGATCCGTGTTTGTGCACATTCAAAATAAATGTGAACAAGGGAATGTATAAATAATTAGACAATATCACATTCAAGTAAAATTTTGCTTAAGATCATTCAAAAATGTCTGAAGATTACATTAATGGGGAGCTGCCAGAGGTTCAGGCCAGATTCACAAGAGGATGTGGAATGAGAGGTATCATTGCTGATCAGATGGATCTTGACTGAAAGCAAAGAATACCAGAAAGATGATGTGATGCTGTAGGATCTATCAGCACTGGATTGCTAACCACAAGGCCAGCATTTCTCCTCTTCAGAAATCCTACACCATGTTGCTATGAATCAGAATAGACTCAATGGCACTTAACAACAACACCCTCTAATTAGTGATTTCCCCTCCTTTTCCCTCCTACCCCTGTGCCATCAAAGAATGTTTCTTTTTGCTGGTGAACCTTCTTTTCATCACACCCAGGAGTGATTTTGACAGGTTTGACAGAGGATATTTCTACATAGATATTTATATGTGCTGCAAATATATCCATGACTATTGTAGAGCATCCAAGGTTATAGAAAACTTCTTAGCCATAATCAAACAACTTGAGGAACCGAGTCACTGGGCATGTGGGCTGGTAACCATAGTCTCAGGAAACAAGATCAATTGGCTTAACATAGTTCATAAAGACAGTGTTCTGTATCCTACTTTGGTTGAGTAGCAACTCTTAAAAACTTGTGAGTAGCACTCTAAGGTGCAACCAGATAGCACATTCTCCCCATTGGAGCAAGGACAAGTGAAGACAGTCAAAGACACAAAGATTACTGGCCCACGCAAACCCCAGCCTCATTAACCCTTAGACTAGAAGAACTAGATGGTGTCTGACTACCACTGCTGATAACTTTGAAAGGGATCAGAGTAGGAGGATTTTGATAGAGTGGAAGAAAAATGTGGACTAAAACTCAAAATCACACACACA
>NW_006408659.1:2210179-2212096 GCF_000296735.1 Chrysochloris asiatica | reverse complement strand
GAGTCAGAACTGACTTGACAGCACTTAACAACAAAGCTCAAAGGACAAGAAGGAAAAGGGAAGAAGGAAGACTAGAAACACTAAACACAGGGAGAAAGTGGGAAGAGTGCTAGTATCCTGTAGGATGGCAATCAATATCACAAAACAAAATGTGTTGAATTGTTGAATAGAAAACCAATTTGCTCTGTAAACTTTCACCCAAATCACACTTAAAAGTAAAAAGAAAAAAAAAAAATCTAAGCAGAAAATAATTTGTTCTTGAAAGCATTTATGAAGGCAAATTAGAGTGTTAATCCTTTCTTTATTGACTGTATTCCCCATGGGCAACTTTCTTAACCTCTCTGTACTGTGTGTATAAAGTCACTATGGGTTGGTACTGACTCGATGGCACGTAACAACAACAACTCTGCTAAAAATGAGGTGACATTAAAGTGGTACATTTGAAAGGTATCAGTTTTCCACGTTCCAAGAATTTTACGTCCACCTGCCTTCAGTAATCTTTCTTGTGACAAAAAAGCCGTAGCCAGGCTCCTGGGCAGATAATCAGTTGGCTTGAAAACTTAACAAACTCAGAGCAAGCAGCATACAGCTAACATCAGCCAAGCTTTTGGAAAAACAATCAGACCTGTGCCTCCTAGTCCAGCCTTTGAAATAACAGTGCTGATAATGTTATCTGTACTTTCATGCCCCTAAAGTTCAGAGCTCGTTGTTATCCAAGCAAGACACATTTAAGAAAAGGTCTGTATAGTTTGAAGTGTGCATCAAAGTACCTTGCCTTTAAGGCAAAAGACTGGCTTGAGCCTTGTTGCTGACATTTACAAGTTACAACCCTGAGCAAGTGACTTCACCTGACTGAGCATTGTTCTCACCGTAAATGGGGACAATTTGCCAAGCACCCAAGAGTCCTTGTAAGAGTGAATGAGGTGCCCAATCATGAGAAGGTCCCTTCAGAGTAAAGGCTTTAGCCAAGTTTGAGATCATGTCTGTTTTGTGGTTTCATATGCTTACTCAGAGCTAATAACTCAACAAATTCTGTTGTAAACTATAATGAACTATTTCTTTGCTAGCTTTTATCACTAATAATCAGACACCTCAAGCTTGTAGCATTAAAAGTAGAGTGGCTTAGAACTTCTCCCCCTTTCTTTCTGTGATGGACTCAAAGCGAGGGGTTAATTAACAGAATGTAGTTTTATACCACGTTTTTGCTATACATTTCCTTTATTTATGGGTCAGATTGTTGTTAAGTGCTGTCAAGTTGGTTCTGACTCAGTGACCCTAGATAGGGTTTCCAATGAGCAGCTGGTAGATTTGAACCATCGACCTTGTGGTTCAAACTCACCTTGCAGTCCAGCATTATCTTCCTAGATTAGAAAGTCAATTTCCAATCACAAAGCTTTTAGACATGCTGTAGTTCGTGGATCCCTAACTTAGAAGACAAATAATGCCACATAAAAATGTATAATAAATTAGCTTTGTTGGCAAGGATGAAATAATTCCAGAAAATACATTTAGCTCATCACTTTCTCTTACAAATGTATTATTATATTTTTATGTGATTTTTCTTTTACTTTTAACATTAATTGTATCCATTTTTGCTGTATTACAAACCACTCTTGCCTTCTCTAAGATGCTCCATTTGTTTTACTTGCTCTTCTCATTTTTACATTACTTCTGGAATTTCTTTGGCTTTGCTTTTCTTCATGTCTTCATAAAAGTAGATAACTCTATTCCCTAGGAGGACAGAAACATCTCATCCATGAAATAGTATCCGAGTCAGTCTCATGAAAAACTAATATTTGAGATTCATGCTATTCAGGGATGCAGGAAGGACAGCCTGTTCATTGGAAAATGTGAAACACATCCAGTAGGAAACCAGAGAATGAAATCTGGGGTTGCATTTGATATAGCTTGTGGAAG
>NW_006408659.1:2187693-2209620 GCF_000296735.1 Chrysochloris asiatica | reverse complement strand
ACCACTAAAGGGTACATTCTGCAAGTCTGCCTCCTGGCTACCAGCTCTCAGTCTCTCTCTTCCCATGAATCTAGAGTCCTCAGCCCCTCCTCCTCTCCATGTCCCCATCTCTGCCTCCACCTCTGGTATTGCTGCCTCTCTGGGTAAGGTCCCTCATTCCACTTGTGCTTTTCTCCCTCGATGGTCCTAGGGTCCTTTGTTTCTAGACTGTAAGATTAACTACTCCCCATTTTTTGTTACAAAACTTCTACCTTTACAATTGTGACAGTCACAATTAGTCATGATAACAGTTACTCACTATTGAATCTTCCGAATCTCATCCCCATCTCTTTTAACTAGACCCATCTAGACAAGATGAAGACTATTCAGTGTTGACTTTTTCTTCCCCCACACACTATTAAATTAAACATCCACTCGAAACCTTGTAAGCCAGTCACTTTGTGCCTTTATCACCCCCTCATTTTAGGTAGCCAATGTCTAAGTTGCCCATCCCTATCTGCCCTGTGTACAGAGGGGATAACAATGATACTTGATGTAAAGACTCCTTCCCTCTCTGTTGGTATTTTGAGTTACTATCTCCATGAATACAGGTTAAGTTCATCAAATTGTAGCAATTTACCTGAGTTTCTTTCCTCATAAACGGTTTTGTTTTGTTTTTATCTTCCTCTAGTTGAGATCTGATTATCAAGCTATCAAGAGTAGGACAAGTGGATACTATCTGTAACTTTGGGTGTTCTTGTGTGCCTCCTCTCACTCAGTATCAGCTGGATGCTTCACTCTCAGCTCTAGCCCTCTGTGGCTATGTCCTTGTCCATGGGCTCAGGTGTCCCAGGTCTCACCATACTTTGGACCAACCAGCCCGTCCTCTTCTCTCTCTCGTCTCCAGGTTAATGATAGTCTATGCAGTGTGGTTGGACTCAGCCCGTTTCTTCATTGCTGCCTTTCCTCCCACCAGTAGACCAGTGTGGTCGTCAGCAAGCTTACATGCCTGCTCATGTGTTCCCTTTGAGTTTCAGTCTTAGAGGGAGGTTTGGGGTATGTTTTTAATTAGGATTGATGAGTGTAGCCTTGTGAATCTCCAGGGTTGTGGTGAAGATGCCTAGAAGGACAACCCTGCTCTACTTGCTCTGCACATTTTTTTTGAATTGTACTTTGGCACTGGGCTGCTACCTGCAAGATCGGCGGTTCAAATCCACCAGCCGCTCCTCAGAAACCCTCTAGAAGGTTGCTATAAGTCAGAACTAACTCAATGGCACTTAACAACAACAAAAATAATGCATTCGGCCTAGCCATCAAAATAATAGAACTCCTCCAACTGTCACCAAATGAACAGTAAAATGGATGATGAAGCGTATTTCCAAGTGAATATTTTTGAAAGCTGCTCTTGAATAATAAAATTGCATTTCTCTAAAAGATGTAATATAATGTGAGTGAATGACCTGTTCCCAAAAATTATGAGGAACTATTTTTTGTTCATGTTACTGTTTTGGGGTGATTTTTAGAAAGGCTGCTGTTTAGTGTTTATAGTAGAAACATCTGCAAAAAAGATTTTCAATCACTCATAGTAAATTAAATAATAATATGCATATACATGTTATTGTTATGTGCCATGGAGTTGGTTCCGACTCATAGCGACCCTGTACAGGATTTCCAAGGCTGTAAATCTTTACGGGAGCAGAAAGCCTCATCTTACTCCTGCGGAACAGCTGGTAGTTTTGAACATCTGACCTTGCGGTTTGCAGCCCGATTCATAACCACTACGCTACCAGAGCTCCATATATATATATATATAATGTATATATATATATGTAATTGGAGTCCTGATGTGGCGCTGCAAGGTCGGCTTTTCAAACTCACCAGCCACTCCTTTAAAACTCTATACAGGGTCGCTATGGGTCAGAACTGACTTGATGGCACTTTACAACAACAATCACTCTTTATTGGACTTATGGTGTGGTGCTGTAGGATCAGCATTGGACTGTGATCACAAGGTAGGCAGTTCAAGCCCACCAGCTGCTCCTCAGAAACCCTACATAGGGTCGCTATGAGTTGGAACCAACTATCAGTTCTGAAATGTAGTTCCATCAATAACTACATGTTGGACCCTAGGTAATTTATTATTAACTTATGGAAGCTTCCCTTTCTTCATCTGTAAAATGTTGAAAATCAGCTCATTTAATCCTTAAAAATATTTAGATCTTTAAATTGTGAAGTGCTTATCTCTGTGTGCCCGGCATATGGAAGAGCTGTAGTAAAATCACCTCTTCTTGCTGTCAGTCTAATATGATTCACCTCTCTAAAAACAGAAACTCAGAGTCACCCCTATATAGGGTTTCTAAGAATTACTGGTGAGTTTGAACTGCTGACGTACATTTTCAAAAAGCTTTAAGTAGTAAGTGATTGCTGTGAAATTTTGCCTTATCAAAAGCATCTAATGGACTAGCCCAGTATAAGTTCCAGGGATCTGGCAGGTGTACACTTTCTGTTAAGAGGACAGGTTTGCTGGTGCCTTGGGTGCTCTTCTGTTGTGTGGCTCTGTAGGATAAGCACTCTACCTCAAGGTCGATTTGAACTGCAAGGTCGGTGTTTCAATCTCAGCAGGCACTCCTCTCAAACCCTACACAGGGTTGCTATGAGTCAGAACTGACTCGACGACACACAATAACAAGAAGAACCTAAAAGGGCAGGTGATCTTCTGAACTTTGGCGGGATATAAAAAGAAGCCTGTGCTTTGGTTGTTCACCCCAGCCAAGTTGTCAAGAAATTATTTGCAAATAAACAAAGGGCTTTTGTACTAAATGGTATTTAGGGTAAATATTTGCCAAAGAGCCCTTTCCAAAAACTTGTAATACAGATAATTGGTTAAGCACACGGGTTTCAAAGTTCAGCAAAAGTAAATTCAATTTTGGCTTTGCTACCCAAGAGCTAGGACAATGAGCCAGTCATAAACTACTGAGCCACAGCTTAAAAAACTCTTTGCCATCAAGTCGAGTCTGACATGTAGGACCCTATAGGACACAGTGGACCTGCCCTCTATGTATTCCAAGGCTGGAGTCTTAGAAGCTGACTGACTCATCTTTCTTCTGTTTTACCAGATGTTAGCCCTGCATCATGGTCTGAAGGCATTCCTTAGGAGCCTCTCCCTTTCCCAACTCTCTTTCATAGAAGTTTTGGCTAATATCTTGCGTTTCCAATTCTGTCTCAGGATCTCCTTCCTAGAGATCCAACTGATAACACCGCAAGTGCAGGGAGAACTCCTGCTAAGCCTGTGGACCCCTGCGACCATTTTCTGACACCGATTCTATGCTCATTACAGCATTCTCTAGGTGGTACTGCTTTTCCCTGCATGCATGTTCCAGTAACTTCTGAACTCCTTTCAGATGCAGTAAAACCGAGAGAGCCAGCACTGGCCCAGGGAGCCACTGGGAACTATGTATTTTGAAGGGCAAATGTAATCTGTTTCCGAATACAAAAGTGGGAAGGGAGTGACATCAAGTACTCATTGTGAAGAAAAGAATTTTACAAACTGGATTATTTAAGTGGAAAATGCTACAGTCAAAGAGAAATTCCATGAAAGCCATTTGCGATTCTTTTCCTTTCAGTGACTCTAGCCAACATTGTCTGTCATCTTCATATAAACCCAAAATCAAACCCACTGCTACTGAGTTGATTCTGACTCATAGTGGTCTTATAGAACAGAATAGAAGTGTCCCATAGAATTTCCAAGGTTGTAAATCTTTATGGAAGTAGGGAGACAGCCACATCATTCTCCTGTAGAGAGACTGGTGGATTCAAATTACCCAACTTTCAGTTAGTGCTTTAACCAATACACCATCGGGCCTCCTCCACCTTGATGCAGAAAACGTTCATTCCAAGACTTGTCTTTTCAGATATCCCTTCTATGTCACTGCATTTGAGTCACCTGGTCAATGTAATTTATTTTTCTGCATCTTTTGTTGTTAAGTACTATTGAGTCTGTTCCGACTCATAGTGGCCCTATGTAGGGTTTCTGAGAAACAATTGGTGGGTGTGAACCTCTGACCTTGCGACTAAGCAGTCCAATGCTTGTGTTTTTAATAGTACATACTTTAGTAAAAATGAGTTACCAACTTCTAGTCATGTGCCAAGCATCTCTGAAAAAGCCAACTCATATTCTTTGAATTTGGATGGAGGGTAGATGACATATACATGCATAATATTTAGTATGAGGATATATTTCCAGAAACAAAATCTGTTTATTTGACTCCCTGGCTCTAAGTCAGCTGGTCCTCTTTAATTTTTATTTAATTGCTAAAGAATATTTTGTTTTGACTAATGTAACACTTTTCCCTGCCCATAAAAGCTTCTTTGAATGACCATGCACTCCTCCTAATGACATGTTTTGCTGATGTTCTTCATCCTTCTGACAATAGAGAGAGACAGTTGGTGAATTTCCTAGAACATTTTTTAAATGTTCTCAGGCAAGATTCAGGAAGGCTTTTTCCAGTGTCTTGCTACCACATGAAAATCCACTCACTTCATCTACATTCGGCCTCAAAATGCCCGTATCAAAGATGCTTCAGGAAGAGAGAAGGCTGAAAAAAGGCAGACTCAGAGAGCTTACCATCGCAGAGTGGCAGACCTTGTAAATTACTTCAAAAGATTTAACATCTTCATCTTGAAGTATTAGACATAGTATAAATTCATAGCTCTTGATGAGCAAGCAGGGAGTCAACAGTGAGACACTAGCATTTCCTAACTTCCCCAGATTTTAATCATAGTCACGTTGACCTAATTCTTACAGAGGACAATTTAAAAACCTTACTAAGTACCATCAGGCCAACTCTCAGTTTCTTTTTGAAACATAACATGAAAAATCAGTAAAGAGATTGTGTTTCTTTCACATGTATTGCTTTTCAGTAACCTTCATCAATGAGTCTAAACTAGGCCACACATAACGTGGATGATGATTCCCTACATTTCCTAGGTAGAAATGAAACTAAATGAGTGGATTTCCTCTTTCCACTTGTCTCAAAAGTAAGGTTGTATGTACGGATGTGCTGAGACGCATACTTTAAATACTCAAGGTTTGTTACTGAGAGACATTTTCATCTCTGTCCTATGGAATTTAGAGTGCAAGATAAACAGCAGTATTCTCACCTTTAAACCGTACTACTTAAGGCATGTGGTTTCACTCTGGCCACAGGAGAGTGTGATCTGCCCTGTCAGGGTGGCCCAGGGCAGGACTTTCAACCCCAGAGCCAGACAGACCCAGGAAAAGAGAAGGAAATAAAAACTGTGGTTTGATGGCTTATGCTTTTCTGCTATTTCTGCTTTTTCTCCCCTTTCCTACAACAAGTTTATAATATGAGGGGGCTTCAAAAAAAGTTCATGGAAAAGTTATTTAAAAGCTGATGGATATTTTCCATGAATTTTTTGAAGCCCCCTTGTACTGACAGAATGCATTCATACATTTTATGGGATTCACAATGAACCTGCACTTAAGTCCTTCACAAAACCTATAGAAACAAAAATTTGGAACTACATTTCAGAGGCTCCCCTAACCCTTAATGATGTTCAGAGTTACTGGTATGCAGAACAGCAAAGTCTTCTTCAAATATGATTATTACACATTCACCTGTGCTCACTCCATAATAATGTTACTCTGTTGCTTACCAGCTTCAAAGCAGCTGGGATTCAAATATGTGCTTCATATAGCCAACAATCTCAGCTCTGCCTCTGTGATGAAGGGGAGGACACTTAATCACCATGCCTCAGTGTCTTCATCTGTGTAATGGAAATATTCATAGCACCTCCCTCATAGGAATATTGTGAGGTTAATAAGTTAATGCTTATAAAGTGCCTGGATCAGTCATTACGTGGCACTTCACAAACCCTGGGAGTTTTAGCTATTACTAATAGTTATAGTGGTGACAGAAGCAATAGGATTTGAATAGTCATAGACATTGAGTTTCCTCATGAAGAAACTAAAACTGTATGTCCTATAGCATCACACCAGGACCCCACACATCTTTTATGTTGCTGTTAAGTGCTGTTAAGTCAACTCCGACCCACAGAGACCCTGTATAGGGCTTCTAAGGAGCAGCTGGTGAGCTTGAACAGCTGACCTTGTGGTTGAAACTGACTTTGCAGTACATTAACGCACAGTGCTATGCCAGCAGCCACACGTCTGTTACAGTAATCCATAAATCATTTTGACAGCAGAGTACCATCACTGAGAGCTTTAGTTTTAACTTGGAAAAGTAAAACTATCTGATAGAGGAAATGTTTGGGCAGAATGAAAAAGGGTTTATTATACAGTACTTAACCTACAGAATCATATAGGGTCATTGTATCTGGAATACAGAGATGAAACAAACAAGCCAGAAGGTGTCAGTTGGGTTTTGAGCTTGAGGATCTGGTAGAAAGCCTGATCTCTTGGTTACCTTCATCCCAATTCCACCTACAGCCCCACTGTGAAGTCCACACCCAGGAGCCTCAGGGTTTGTGAGGTCCTTTTTGGTAGTTAAGTGCCACCAAGTTGCCTCCAACTCATAGCAAACCTGTATAAGGTTTCCAAGGCTGCAAATCTTTGCAGAAGCCTCATCTTTCTCCCAATGAGCAGTTGGTAGGCTTGAACCTCCAACCTGTGGTTAGCAGTCCAGTACTTATCCTACAGAGCCATAGTGCTTTCCTTTTTGTTGTTATGTACTATCAAGTCGATTTCACCTCATAGTGACCTTGTACAGGGTTTCTGAGGAGCAGCTGGTGGGTTTGAGCTACTAACTTTGTGGTTCGCAGTCCAATACAACAGCGCCTTATAATCTGGTTAAGTTTAATTGGCCCCCAGTGGACTCGTCCTAAGCCCTGTCTCCTTGGTAACCTTAACAACATCCTTTCAGCTTCCATCCAGCTCTTATTAAACCATGAAGCAAGGAGGATGAGTTCAGTGTGTACCCAAAGGTGTGGAGCCTATGCAGAGGTTTTTCCTTTATTCCTCATCCACAATCCTTTGGTGAGAGGCAAGAGGGGGAATCTTCTCAAACAACAGAGTAGAACAGGCAAGGGCTTTGGAATCAGAGGAACTGGGTTGACTCCCTGGTTGGTTAATTATCAACTGTGGCTTTTCTCTCCTTATTTCTAAAACTGCATTTCCTTATATGGTCACCACTACCACATGTATCTTTTTAAAATAAAAATGAATTACAACAAACACTACCATTTTCCAAGTGCTTCATAGCTCCTGTGGCTCATGGTTACCATGATGTGCAGTGCAAGTTGAAAATCTTGAGATATGTGAAATGTCTTACACGATAGCCCTAAATTTAGTGGTAACCATTTTTGTCTCGGAAACCCTGTACAGGGTCGCTATGAGTCAGAACTGACTCCATGGCACATAACAACAACAGCATTTCTTCTAATTACTGCCATTCCTTGTTCGAAGCACTTAGATGATTTCATTTTTAATTCTTTGGGATCCCTGTGAGATTAGTGTCAGCTTTCCCATTTTACAAGCGAGAAAACTGAAGCTTGATAAGATTAGGTAACATGACCACGTTTTCCCACAAAAGCCTGCTGGGGAGGCTAGCATTCAAATGCAGGAACTACAATCCCTGGACACCAAAACTATTGCAGATTGTGACCATCTGTGAAGTTCCTTTCTCCAAAGTACATGACTTAGAATGGAAAGTGAATATCCCTCACTTCATTTCAGAATCCTAGTGTGGCTCTGTGGGTTAAGGTGCTGGACTGCAAGGTCAGTTTGAACTGCAAGACCGATGGCAGTTCAAATCCACCAGCTGCTCCTTGGAAACCCTATACAGGGTTGCTATGAGCCGGAATCCACACCTCTGCACTAAACAACAGCAGCATACATTAACCCTCCTGTCCAGATATAAGAACAGAATTGTTGTTGTTAAGTGCCGTCGAGTCGGTTCCGACCCATAGCGACCCTGTACAGGGTTTCCGAGGCTGTAAATCTTCACAGGAGCAGAAAGCCTCATCTTTCTCCCGTGGAGCAGTTGGTAGTTTCGAACTGCTGACCTTATGGTTTGCAGCCCAATTCATAAGCACTACACTACCACAGCCCCTGCATAATCAATGTTTGCATAGTTAATGTTTTTATTGTTGTTGTTGTTGTTGTTAAGTGCCCTCTAGTCGATTCTGACCCATAGTGACCCTGAATAGGGTTTCCAAGCTGGTAGTAGGAGTCCCTAAGTGGTGCACATGGTTAATCGCTTGCTTACTAATGATAGGTTGGTGGTTCAAACCCACCCAGAGGCACCTCGGAAGACAGTCCTAGCAATCTGCTTCTGAAACTTATGGGATCAACATGATACATTTGATGATGCTAAACCCCACAGTTGAAAACTATAGTCATTCACAGTTAACATGGGTAATCATGGTAGGAGAGAAGGTAAGGAAAAATATAAAAAAATAACCAAAAATCAAAATTTAAATGAAAACAACTACTTATCCTATAGAATCCATGCCCAAATCTTCCTTCCTTCTCTAATTCAAGTATTCAGCCTGCTCAGTCTTCTGCCATTCCTTATTAGCACAAAGAGGATCGAATTTTGCTTAACATTTATAATAGTATTTTAAATTGAAATAAAGGAAATATTTTAATTTACGTCAATTAAAAAGTAGTTTGGATCTTTGAAAGATAGGCTGTAAACAGAATAATGTTTAAATAGCATACGTCGGGAAATTCTACGTCAAAATAATGTTGAGCTACAACATTATTTTAATATATACATATATATTTTCATCTATCCTGGATAAAATGGGAGCAGTATCTCTGGAAGCCATTCATGACACAAACCCTTGGTGCAGAGATCTTTGAGCCAGAATTTGCATCGAGCAATTGTTACTCTAGCAGAAGGGATTTTTCTTGTCTCCCTCAAACAAAATATCTGCTGCTCCCAACTTGTTCAGAAGCTTCCTTTCCATCCATCTCCTGAGTGGCCTGAGGAAAGAACTGGGCTGGATTAATAACACCTCTTTGTGCTTTAAAGTGTGACTATGACAAATCTTGACTGAGTCATAGAAGAGATGAAATTCTAGGCCCCTGGAAAAAGTTCTACTAGGGTTTACTTCCTGACTAGAGAGTTCTTTACCATTTGTCAATTACAAAACAAACACATTTATAAAGGAGAAAGAACCCAGCTTCCTTTTATGAAGTCCTCCTGCAGTGCCCAAATCTGTAGAGGAATTTTCCAGACGATGTGATTAAGGATATTATTACCTGTGTCTGTATACCGGGGCTATAGTCCAAGTTCTGGTCAGTTGCTACCACTGTGATATTTAAAACTGCTATTAGGGAAAGAAGAAAAATCACTGAGATGGTGAGTCTTTCCTCACCAGAGGGTCAGGTCAGATCCTCCTCCTCATTGTTGTTGTTGTTGTTAAGTGCCATCGAGTCGGTTCTGACCCATAGTGACCCTGAACAGTGGTTTCCAAGGCTGTAAATCTTTATGGGAGCAGAAAGCCTCATCTTTCTCCCGCGGAGCAGCTGGTAGTTTTGAACTGCTGACCTTGAGGTTCGCAGCCCGATTCATAACCACTATGCTACCAGAGCTCCTTTCCTCTTCATTGTTGTTGTTGAGTACCGTGGAGTCGGTTCTGACTCATAGTGACCCTGCACAGGGTTTCCGAGGCTGCAAATCTTTACGAGAGCAGAAAGCCTCATCTTTCTCCCGCAGAACAGCTGGTAGTTTTGAACTGCCGACACTGAGATTAGCAATCCGATTCGTAACCACTATGCTACCAGAGCTCTTTTTCCTTTTCATTAGTCAGAGATAAATAGATACTTAAGTAGGTTGTGTTTGAGTTTCTTTCCATCTGATGGCTACATGACCCTCTCAACTGCTTTCATTTTTCATGGGTGTTTAGAACCTATTTGGTCTGAAAACATTTCGGCTATAGTTAATGATCATATTTTTGTGGGGCTTTTTCTCCAGCATTAGTCAGCATTTCTTTATGAGCACCCTGCCCTCCCCTCCCCCTGGAATATTTCTGTTCTGTTGTTATCTTAAAGACTGCATGTGCCCCTGGTAGCTGATTCATTTTTATCTTCCCCACTGCATTTCCTCCTTTTTGCTTTTGTTATTCCTAGGGAGCACAGAGCCAAATTGGCATCGATTCTAACTGTGAAGGACCATCCGGCAAGCACTTCGGAACGCTACCTTTTCCTCTTCTACTTTTTCACCCACCTCTTCTTGCCCAGATTTCTTACCCTAGTTTGAAAACTATTTCTTACTAGGTCATTCTAATGGTGCTTTGGGTCAAGTAGGGATTTCCCAGAGACGCCTCAACACCACCCCCAACTTCTGAGTTTAATTTTTATGAATTAGAAAAAAGTGGCCTGCCCTATAGGCAGACTGCCTCAGTGTGGTGCCCTTGCACATCTCTCCCAAGGTCGCTCTCGAAGGAATAACCCGGATGGGTTTGGGGCCTGCTCCAACCTCCCCAACTTGAGCAATTTCTTATTTGATTTCTATAGCGACCGGCTGTAAAATATTTTATTGGAAACAACATTTTCTATTCAGTTTTTAGTTCAAGAAATGGTTTCAGAAGTGCCTTTGGTGTGGTATGAGCTAGAGGCTTTGTGTCTTGGAGGTTAGAGGTTGCATTCTGGTGAGGAAGCCAGTTAACAGTCCACTAAACAAGCAAATGAGCTCATAATACATGCCTAAAGGGCAATTCTCAGGATATTGTTATAGAGATGTAAATGATAGACCTACTTAAGGAGGTCCTGGAGAGTCTCTTTTAAAAGGGGGTGATTAATGCGAGAGTTATAGAATGATGAGCAGCTATGCTGAGAGCAGGAGAAAGAGAATTCTGAGCAGGAAGAACTGCAAGTGCTAAGGTCCTGAGGCCAGAAGAGGCGTGAGACATTCAAGGAAAAACGGTTAAATGGCTGCAGTGAGAAGGAGAATGGTGTGAGATAAGAAAGGTCTATAGGATCCAGGTTATCCAGGGCCTTTTAGGCCATAGAAAAGGACCTGGAGTTTTATCCTAAATACACTGGGAAACCACTGACTGAGTGGCTCTCATTTGCTGATTAAAAGTTTAAAGAGTCAAGTTGACTGCTGAGGGAAGAAAGAGTCAAAGTAAGAAGAATAAACTAGGGAGAAATGATGGTGGTTTGGATCAAGGTAATGGTGATGCAGATAGAGGTCAGTGGGTATATCTGAAACTGTCATGGAAATGGATTTGTTAACGGAGGCAAGTGGAGAGCACCAGGAAAAGCCAAAGACTATTCAGGTTTTCTATTTTAATAAATCGGTAGATGTTAGTAACATTTATAAGGAGCCTTGGTAGCAAAGTGGGTTACGCATTGGGCTGCTAATCACAAAGTCAGCTATTCAAATCCAGTAGGGGATTCCTGGAAGAAAGTTGAGGTTTTCTGCTCCCATAAAGCCATGGTGCTGAGTGACATCTTGGAACACAATAGAAGTGAAAATTTCCCCAAACCAAGTCCTGGGAACATGTAAAAGTTGAGTACAGAAAGAAAAGGCAGGAAATGAGATTAAGGAAATAGAACAAAGCCAGGATATTGAGATTGGAGAGTGTTTCTAGAAGGAGGGAATAGTCAAATGCTAAGAGATCAAATCAGGTGAAAAAGAAATCTATTCGCTGCATTTGGCAGCATAACTATAATAGTGACCATTGCTAGTTAAGTTTCAGGGAATGATAAGAATGGATGCCAGGTGGAATCAGTCAAACACAGTATGGAAGAGAACTGATGGAGACTGTGGTGTGGACAGACTTTTCAAGATACTATGCCCTAAGCTCACCTGGTGGTCCCTTGGATCTGTCTCTTCCTTCAACAATATTTGGACGGAACAGATCTGGGGACTCTCCAGCTCCAACCTTGAACCACTTCCTCCTCTTTAGATGCAATTTCTTCTCTGAGACCATCTTTTTGGCCATTCCCTGTTTACCACAACCACCTAAACACCATTATGTGTGTGTGTGTGGTTCACCCCAAGTCTTTGACCAATTATGAGCTCTCAGATCCATCAGAATTATTCCATTGAAGCCGTGGTTGGGGTCAACTGCCTGGTCATTCTGCACCTGTGGACTTCTTACACCTACCTCTCTCTGGACTTCTATTTAATCACTATGATGTGGCCTTGGAAGGCAAGGGACGCTTCTTCCGCAACTTGTCTAAAGAGAAGTTTGGGGGTACCAAGCATCTCTTGAAACTGCAAAACCAGTGTAGCAGCTACGCCCTCTTCCAGTACATGCAGAAGCCATCCCATGATGAGTATAGAAGAACCCTGGATGCCATGGAAGCTGTCCTGACCCTAGAGAAGAACCTGAATCAGTCTCTTCTGGATCCACACACTATAGCTACTACCCACACAGACCCCTATCTCTGAGAATTTCTGGAAGACCATTTCCTTGAGAAGGAGGTGAAAATTATCAAGGAGATGAGTGACCACCTGTCCACGCTCCACAGGGAGACTGGCCCTCAGGCTGGGCTGGATGAATATTTCTTCTAGAGGCTCACCCTCAAACATGACTAGGAAGGAGCCTGTGGAGACCAGAAACCTGTGAGGGGCCTTCAGCCCTCCTCAGACCATCTACCTGAACGTCGCCCTCCAGCCACAGAGGCAGCATCACTACCACCCTGGAGCCCCTTTTCTCCCAAGCTGTGGACCAAATGGAAACAATAAAGCTTCCTTTGTTAGCAATAAATAAATAAATAAAATACTATGCCCTGAAATTGGTCAGAGAGATGGAGTGATGAATGAGGGAGGAAAACAACTAGAATTGATTTGTATGCTGATATTGTTGTTAAGTATCTTTGAGTCAATTCCGACCCATAGTGACCCCAAGGAGCAGCTGGTGAGCTTGAGCCACCAATCTGGCAATTCAGACGACTTTGCAGTCGGATGCATTAGCCCACATTGCCACACCAGGATAGGAATGACCTAATAAAGCAGAAAAAAACTGATATGTGCTGGGTTGTTGTTGTTATGTGCTGTGGAGTCAGTTACAACTCAGAGCGAATCTGTACAGGGTTTCTGAGGCTGTAAATCTTTACAGGAGCAGAAAGCCTGATCTTCTCTCATGGAGCAGCTGGTAGTTTCGAACTACTGACCGTGATATTTGCAGCCTGATTCATAACCAATAGACAAAGGACTGAAGTCCTTATGCTGGTGAGAGAAGATTCAATCCAGATCAGAATTAGAGGAATTGACCTTTGATTGAAGTAAGCATCTTTTATTAGAATGGAAGAAGGAGGCCAAGAGAATGTTGGCGATACTGTCCGATATCTTCTCTACCCCTTGAAGAACATTGGTTGGATGAGAGGAAGGAGATTGAGGAGGAAAAAAGGAACCATCTAAGACTAGACAACCTATTAAGAAAGATTTATAAGACTGAAATTAACTCTTTAATTTATATTTTGAAATTTAAAGCTTGAAATTCAATTTTGTGGTGGTATTTTATTTTTTTCCTCTCAAGGATGGTTCAAATTCACCTCAGAAACACTATACATGGTCACTAGGAGTCGGAACCAGCTTAACAGCACTTAACAACAACAATGTGTTACGAAAACACGATTTTTTTTTTTTTTAATGAACAAAACGTAACATTAGAGTGGAGGATGTCTGTGAGGGAATGCTTACAATATTGGCCCATGGCACAAAGCTAGACAAGAATGGAAGTAAAAGAATAAATCTGGTGCATAGTGAGGTTGGTAGGATTAATGAATAGAAGGTTGCAAAGAAGTTATATAAATATAGGAGAGTAAGGCTATAGATTGAAGTTGTCAAAGACTTCATTTTGCTTAGATCCGCCATCAACATTTCTGGAAGCAGCAGAAAAGGCATCAAATGACATACTGTATTAGGCAAATCTGCTGAAAAATACCTCTTTAATAAGTGTTCAATAGCAAAGAGATCAGTTTGAGGACTAAGGTGCACCTGACCCAAGCCATGTTATTTTCAGTCACCTCATATGCATGTTCAAGTTAGATAATGGTACAGGAACGGGCAGAGTTTCATTCGGTTGTGCATAGGATTTTTCTGTTGTACATGAGTTAGAACCAACTTAATGGCACCTCACAAGAACACAGGACCATAGAACTAGTGACTCAAAATATTAGATGTGGTGGTCTAAAACCGGGGAGGCTAGGAACTGAAATTTCAAAGTGGTGATTGCAAGCTCCTGAGAGGTACTAGTACCTGAGCCAGAGAAGGAAGCAAAAATATTTATAGTTAATGAGTCAAGGAACTCAATGACAGATCAGCTTAAGATAATTTGGAAAACCATTTTTATTTGTTATATGTTTTGTCAAAGAGCCATATGGAATTTTAAAAGCAGAGTTAATGAGTTTTGGTGAAGGAATAAAAGCAATTTGAATTGGGGAAAATGAAAAGTGTATGAGATGAACTATGCCCTCTTTGAAAAATAATAATATTAATTCAGGTTTTAAGCACAAAATTCAGAAACTTACAAAGAAAATGCTACAAAATTATTCTTCAGTAGTCACAAAACAATTCCAAGACCCTTTAAGCATTGTTTAGCTAACCATAAAGTGTGAATTAGTTTAACATCTTATCGTCTACAGATATCTTAGGGCAAGCCTGAGTAAACATTCTTTCTGAGAACCATTTGTACAAGGAAGAGAAGTGGGTGGCAAATTTCTTAGAACAAATCAATGTTAATGGTAACTGCATTCCTGATCCCAACAACATTTAAAGTTTTTCAAAAGTCAAGCTTCAAATAAGAAACAGAACTAAGGCTAAAGAAAATATGGAGTCAAAAAAGTAAGATAGAGTCTAATCAGGCCCTATGTCAGCCAGTTCAGTTATGCTAAATGCCTCAAGCTTTGAGGTGTGCTTATACATTCTCTCCTATTGATCAAGCCAGCACTATGCGTGCTGGTCACTCTTACCCACATAGGAGTAACCTTTCTTCCTTAAGGACTTTAGTTGGACACTCTGAAGTTTTATGTTGTCATCAGTGATTGATTACCTTGCCATGCTATTAGGTTGCATATTCAAGGTGAGCTGGCTCCTATCTGAGTTAGTGTTGGAAACAGGGCCACATTGGAAAAACAGTTTGGCTTTTTAAGGCTAATTCAAGATGCAAAATCAGTCTCCTCTGAAAGTTTTGGCTCATTCAAAATACATAATTCTTTGCATGACAAAGGAGTAGCAGTGGAATTAAATATCTATAAGCATTTTATGGTACATTTGATTATTCATACAAAGATTATTATAGTGATAGTGATCATTAGTGTCATTTGTAATCGTGAGCACAACCAAAACCAACACCTTTGGAACCAGTTACAAATATCGAAAAGGTGGGTAAGACTTTGGGAGTATGTAGCCAAATGAAATGCTGGCAAATTTTCCAGATATTTTATTCGATTTCTCTGGTGATATTTACCAAATAAAACAAGAAATATTAGATATGGTACAAATTCCCCTTTGTTAAGCTAAAGTAAAACTGACGGGAATTCTATTATCTAGTAAGTTCAACTTTAGCAAGAGACTCTAATTATTTTTGTTGAGCAACGTCATAAACAACTTGAGCCATTGTTGTTAAATGCTGTCTAGTCAGTTCCGATTCATAGAGATCCTGTACAGGGTTTCTGAAGGGTTGCTGGTGAGTTTGGACTACTGGTTTTATGTTTAGCGGTCCAGTGGTTATCCGAGAAGCAAATGAATTACAAATTGGGTTGTCAAATTGAAGGTCACCTTAACAGGGTAGAAAGGCTTGGTGAAAAACCCACCCTAATTTGGGTTTCTTAGATAGGGACCTGTCGCTGGAGAAGGATATCATGTTTGGTAAGGTGGAGGGTCAGAGAAAAAGAGGAAGACCCCCAGCGAGATAGATTGGTAAAGTGGCAGCATCAATGGGCTCAAGCATGGCAATGATAGTGAGGTTGGTCCAGGTCAGGCAGTGTTTCGTTCTGCTGTGCATAAGGTCGCTATGAGTTGGTACCGATTCGATGGCACCTAACAACAACAAGCTAGGGTTTTAGTATGTCATTTGATCTGCCTACTTTAAAGGCTCTATTGTTATTATTTAGTGCCATCAAGTTGGTTCTGACTCACAGAGACCCTGTGTAGGGTTTCTGAGTCGCAGCTGGTGAGTTTGAGCCACTGACCCCATGGTTAGCAGTTCACTGTTTATCCTACAGTATCATACAAGGATTCGATAGTTCCATTATGATGAGTAAAGATACTCAAATCAGTGGCCCAGTGCATTCATTTCAGGCACTTACTACTTATTTACCCAATTTAATAAATATATTCTTCTCCAATTTTATTCTATTTATAAAATCATAAGAAAGAGTTACTAGAAATAGAAGAATGAAGTCAAAGGAACTTGCATTCTAAATGAAACTACTAAGAAAAAAAGCTACAAATATGAAGCAGAGTTAATCACATAATGTTGTTGTTGTTAAGTGCTGTCGAGTTGATTCCAACCCATAGCAACCCTGTATAGGGTTTCCAAGGAGTAACTGGTGAGCTTGAACCACCGACCTTGAAGTTCAAATGACTTTGCAGTCTGACACATTAGCCACAGGGCCACACCAGGACTCCAGTCACGTAATAGCTACAATTATAAAGCAAAGCACACAAAGTTCAGCAAGAGTCATGGTATCTTAAGATCAGCTGTCTACCTACAAATGTTGTCTGCTTCTGGCCACGAGAACATTTTAAGATGATTTTCAGTTCTTCAGAGGGTTGACAATTTCATGGAGGCATTTTTTACCTTATTAAATTGTGACAAACTAATCCAGTTCTCAACTTCCTGTAATTTGATTGCACATGGATTAATGAGGAGAACTAGATACACTCCCTTCCAACAAATTTCTAGTGAGTTCTTTAGTTGATGTCTGTTCTACTATATATGTTCTCCTAGAGCTATATGAGGCAGGTTTCAAGAGCCCAATTTTTGTTCAGAAAAGACTTCTCTCATCTCTGAAAGATATTCCTTAGGATATTGGATTAAAGATTGACAATATTTTTATAAAGGTAGGTAAGACCTTTATCATTCATTCCCAGTCTTCTTATCAGTCCCAGTCAATAATTTAGTAACAGGATCTTGATAACATCTTAACTTTTTCATGTCTCAACCTTGTCTATCTGGTCCATTGTTCTAAAGTCATTTCTTAAAGGTTGGAATTGTCAGCAAGTAAATTTGGAGAGTCACTGACCTGTCCTTTTCATACACATAGATATAATTAAAGAAGCAGCTCGTTTGACTGCCACATCAACAAGGCTATTTCCTCTCATTTTTCAGTCTAGAATATTCCTTTCTTCTGCTGCCCCAAATGAACAGTGACTAATTGTAGTCCTTGAATGAACACTTGCAAATCTTTAAGTCCCTAGACACTACATTACGAACTGTGAAATAGAACAATATCAGGTGGATTGAATAAAATGGCCCACAAATAGATATTTTAACTAAGTAACCAAGTCCCATAAGGCATATGGGATAATGTACTGGACTGCAAGGTTAGTTTGAACTGCAAGGACAGTGGTTTAAGTTCACCAGCCATTCCTTGGAAACCCTATGTGGGGTCACTATGGTTCAGAACTGACTTGGTGGCACTTGACAACAACAACAACACAAGCAACATCAATAATTGCTTTTTATGTGCCTTAACATCTACTTTATTTCACAAAACCTCATTTCATGCTACTAATAGAAACACAATATTCATCTAGTAAGGTACAAACGCCTCCTCCTTGGAAGACTTACAGGAAATCGAATATTATTCAATTTCTAAAATCATAGCTCAGATTTTAGACTCCAGTTATGGTCTTTGCAACTTTGCCAAGTTTTATTCACAGCAACTTCTAACTCAAGAGTTACAATATCTCAAACTACTTAAAGTCTGATGGTTTCCAGTAATGCAAAAACCAACTATTTCAGTAATGAATAGCATTATACTTACTGAGGAGTCCTGGTGGCACTATAGGATAAGCACTGGACTGCAACATCAACAGGTGAAACTCACCAGCCTCTCCTCAGAAACCTATATAGGGTCACTATAAGTCAGAACCGACTCAATGGCACTTAACAACTACAACAACTTACTATAAAATGTTCAATGAAAAGGATTTTTCTCATCTCCTAATTCTTTTTAATATTTTTAAAGTTTCTTTTCTGGTCTCAATCTTGCATTTCTTTCATATTTATTTTTCCTCTTACTTAATTAATTGAATATAGCGTATCGAGAACCAGTCCAAATGTGCAGTAAAAAATCCAAACCTATTTCCAAGAAAGAAGGGGAACGTTTCTTGCATCCAGAAAACAGAACATAAAACCTGAACAACACTCTCATATAAAACCAATAGCAGTTCTTTACTGTGCTACGTCTAATGTTGTTAAGTTAGTTGATGTCCGTTCTACATGATTCTGGAACAGCCACAATCTGCAGCTGTTTCTACGCAAAAATCCTGGGAATCTTGATTGAGTCTAGTGGTTTCCATGTTCAAAATACCAGTCCTTTCCATAAATCCAATATAGTCTGTCTTTTTCTTGAACTATTATGGTCAAGCATTTTCAGTACGTCAGCAAAGAGCTGATCTGTAGATGACAGATGTGGTCATTATTAACTTACGATAATAAGTTTAATATGGTCATGATTAACTTATGATAATAATACTTCTTGGATCTTTTGACCTTTCTGTTAGCAGCTGAGCATTTAACCATTGTACCACCAGGGCATCTTTGGGCGGGGACCCTAGATTCTGCAATGCAGTCAAGCTGCAGTGTGACGTTGGTATTGCTGACCTAAGAACTACACATTGAGTAGTTCTAAGTGCTAGGCAAGTATTGGTTTATAGAATATCAAATGAGGCTGGATATAAAAGCAAAAGTTCCAGAAACTTTCAGGCTGAATAGCTGAATTGTACAACCAAAAACACCCTCAGTGATAGTTTAAAAATTGTTGCCTGAATTTTGACATGGTAGCAGATGAGAGTAGATTTTTCTTGTGAGAAAGGAGACCAGTTGGCTGTAAGATGGGAATTCTTAAGTTCTTCTTCCAGATTTTAGGGGAAGATTCTTCTCTTATGATCTTGAGGATATCATTGTATTTTGCTCTTAAGCCTGCCTTATAGGAAGATGTTCTTGTATTTCAATACTAAAACTAAGGTTGTTGTTGTTCAGTGCCATTGAGTCCGTTCCAACTCATAACAATCCTGGATAGGATGTCCAAGGAGCAGCTTGTGGGTTTGAACTGCTGACTTTGTGGTTCAAAGTCCAGCACTGATTCTACAGTTTCCATGATATAAGAAATATAGTTATGAGATTTAAAATGCTGATGGATGAGTTCCCATTTTTCCTTGTTTAGAGGTGAAATATATTTGCATTTTTATTATATCCAAAATGATGGGAGTCATGCAGATCAACACATTTCTTTTTAACAGGAATCCTTTGTATTTGAACCCAATTGCCTCTTCAAAGTGGATGAATTTGGCTTCTTTCTGACCTGGAGAAGTGAAGGCAAGGTAAGTTACAGGAATATCTGCTGTCTGTTTTAAGCTGCTTTATTTCTCAACAAGATCGATTCTTCTCTGCTCATTAATTAAATCAATCAAGATTTAAAAAATATGTTTCCATGTGACAGGCTCAGGGGATATGATGGTAATCCAAAAAAAATCATCCTTGTCCTCAAAGATTCCAGTCTTGGAACAAAGTCAAATGTTTAAAATGAAATTTTTTTTAAGTTCTACACCTTTGAATGTTGTGAAAGAAAAGTATAGACATTAGGCAGTTAAAACAGGCATGTCAGATTTAATCTTGGAGGTTAAGGTGGTTTCTAGAAAAAGAAATTGTTCAAGCTGAAGTCTAAAGGTGAGTTAAGACTATGTTCATTTTGTTATGTCCCAAAACTTAAACTTTAATGCATGACTTTTGTATCCACTTAATGGAAGTTTGAATTGACTTAAGAAAGGAAAATTGTAAGTTAACATTATCCTTGTTTAATATTTTATATACGCGTATATATTCAGTGATACACAGACATGATTAATGATATTATATGTAAAATAAACATTAAAAATAGTTATTCAGAATTACAATCAATTATATATATTTAAATGGATGTTTTGGGTCTTGATTATTTCTGATTGTTGGAAAGTGTTGTTACTTTCTTTTCACTACCTCTTCCACCCTACTCTAAACAGCATTGCCTTGATGATTAGAAACGTTCATTAAGCACTTTGTGCCACAGGCTTGACTGAATTTAAGCTTACTTGCTGTGTTGCATTCTCTCCCTTCAGGAAGGACAAGTTCTAGAATGCTCCCTTATCAACAGTATTCGGTTGGGAGCTATACCAAAGGTATGGGTGACTGATGTTTACTGTTCTTTTAAACAAATTTTCTTAGGTTAGAAATGACCCTCAGAAATTATATAGCCTGTTACTTCACCAAAATCATAATCTGTGAACTAAACAGAGATATGGTTTAGAAATCCTCTCATCTCTATTTATTGAGTGATTAATGCAGTCTAGCATTATCGATAACTGTCTTACAAGTATTATGAGTCATTGAAAATGAAGACTATTGGGTAGACCAACAGCAAAGAAATAATTCCCTTAACTGAGAAATTAGTTTGACAATCCCTTTTTTTAGAGCAAACAGTGATTCACCCTGGTCTGTGGTTGATGTGGAAATGTAAATGGCTCAGGTAGTTCCATATTTGTGCACCTGTGCACGCAGACCTTGGCTCACCTTGAAGGTTCAGTTACCTTTGAGAGAGAGAGAAAAAATAAAGTGACAGTGCATAAATCAGCCTTCTTTAGAGTGATTGATTTGTTCGAATAAGAAACTGTTTGCATAGTAGTGCTATGAAGTTAAATACATTTCTTTTTAGAATATTCTGGCACAGTATTATTCCCTATTCCTTAATAGTGTTGCAGGTTTTAGATGTTAAAAAAAAAAATACATTTATCATTTTGTTTTAGATATATATATCAGTTAAATTCTCTGTATAACTGTATGTTGGCATTTTGTCCTGAGTTTTGTTGGAGAACAGAGGCACAATTGTGTTTGCTAATTCGTGTAAATGTACACAGCCTTCATTCTGGTGGAGGATGCCAAGACTTCTAGAGATGAAAATATTCACTCTTTGTGATCCAGGTTACTGGAAAAATATAATATCACTTTTGAGACTAGCCTGTGATAGTGTTAGTTGTGATGTCCTACTTGTTCCAGTCTTCTATGGGAATCCTCAACAGCTGTCCTCTGCAGTGGGAGGACCCCCTCCATCTGTGTGGACACAATTTCTATCCAATTTACCATTGTTCAGGACCTCACAGAACTAGAACCAAAATTGAAGGAAAGGCCTGACACCTAGTTTTCTAAATCAATAATATTATAATATCTTTCTCATTAAAACAATATTAAGTAATATGTAGAGTTATAGATTTCACCTCCACAGGTTTTATAATCATGCTGCATGCCTGAGAATTTTAGATAGAAAGGAGAAATATGCCTCATGTATGTTAAGAGGTCATACTGTTATTTCTTTTTACCATGTTTCCACTATCCTCTGTGGTCTAACATCTCTTTCCTATACTGGAAATCTTTGTACAGGACCCCAAAATCCTGACTGCTCTTGAAGCTGTTGGAAAATCAGAAAATGACCTGGAAGGGCGGATCATGTGTGTCTGCAGTGGTACAGATCTGGTGAACATCAGTTTTACTTACATGGTGGCTGAAAATCCGGAAGTATCCAAGGTAGTGTCAGTTCCTCATTTTAACAGCCAACCTCCCTCCTTACCTCTCACTGTGGTGTTTGTTGTTGCAAAGTTCTATCTAGTTGGTTCCAACTCATAGTGACCCTGTATTGGGTTTCCAAGGAGTGACTGGTGGGGTGGATCTGAGCCAATGACCTTGCAATTAGCAGTCTAATGCTTATCCTACACACCACACCAGGACCCCTGATTCCCATCTTTA
>NW_006408659.1:2181167-2186793 GCF_000296735.1 Chrysochloris asiatica | reverse complement strand
TCCATCTCGATAGGGGTCTTCCTCTTTTTCTCTGACCCTCCACCTTACCCAGCATTACATCCTTCTCCAGCGACTGTTTCCTCCAGACAATATGTCCAAAGTATGTGTGTGTGTATATATATATATTTATGTGTGTGTGTGTGTGTGTGTGTGTTGTTGCTACCCACCATTGAATTGGCTCCAACTCATAGAGGCCCTGTATAGGGTTTATGAGACTGTAAATATTTGCAGGAGCAAAAAGCCTCATCTTTCTTTCATGGAGCATCTGATGGGACCAAACCACCATGTACATAGTGAGGCACTGTGGCTCTATAGGATAAGCTCTGAATTACTAACCATAGCTTGTTGTTGTTAAGTACCGTCGAGTAGGTTCCAACCCATAGAGACCCTGTATAGGGTTTTCAAGCAGCTGGTGAGCTTGAACCACTGACCTTGTGGTTCAAACCGACTTTGCAGTCTAGCTCATTAACCCACAGCAACTCACCTGGACTTGCTATGTACAAATATACATACACACAAACACACACACACATACATGATGGGGTTTCCAAAAGTTGTTTGTAGAAAAATTCCATTTTCTTTTAATTCCACTGTTTCACAAACTTTTTGAAGCTCCCTCATGTGTGGTATATATGTATGTGTGTGCGTAAGCTTTTATGCATGACATAATTTTAATAGACTTTACATTTCTATAGTAATTTAAAATTAAATGACTCCCACTGCTTTTCTAGAGTATTTGTGTAGCAAATTCAGTAAGCACAACATCCTTATAAGATATCACTCATATGTACCAACAAGCCAAATACCAACTGTGCTAAGGTTTTAGGAGAAGCCAGCCCAACACTCTTGAACTGAAATATGCACAGGAATCACCTGGGAGCTTGTTAACATGTAGATTCTGATTCAGTTGGTCTCAGGCAGGAGCAAGAGTCCAGGCAGTTCTGTGGTTCTGTTAATTGTAAGCTCAGTGATTTCAATCCACCAGCCGTTCTGCCACAAAAAGGCTGGCAGCCTGCTTCTCTAAATATTGTTTTTGTTGTTGCTAAGAGCCGTCAAGTCAATTCTGACCCGTAGTGACCCTATGTAGGGTTTCCAAGCAGCAGCTGGTGAGGTTGAACCACCATCTTTACGGTGCAAACCCTCTGGGCAGTCAGTCCAGCATATTAACCCACATCGCACATTACAGCCTTGGAAACCCCGAGGGGCAGTTCTGTTCTTTCCATAGGCTTGTTATAAATCAGAATCAACTCACCTGCAATGGCAGTGATTTTTTTCGTTGGGGTAGGAGCAGCAGTCTTCATTTCTAACAAACTCTTAGGTCATGCCACTTTCAACATGAGAGCCACCAATTTGAAGAAGAAAGGTCAGCTTTGTCCAGTAGAAATATAATATGAACTAAATGTAGCATTGGAGTCCTCGTGTTGCGCTGTGCGTTTATGTGCTAGACTGCAGTTGTTTAAACCAAACAAAGTCGGTGGTTCAAGCTCACCAGCCACTCCTCGACCCAGTTATGGGGTCGCTATGGGTCGGAACTGACTTGATGACACTCAAGAACAACAAATGTATCATTTAAATTTTTCTTGAAATTATTTTTTAAAAAGGAAGAGAAACAGGTGAAATTTATTTCAGTAACATTTTATTCCATCAAGTATATTTTAAATATTGTCATTGTAACACAAAATTAATATAACAATTATTAATGAGATGTTGCATTATTTTGTTTATATTAAGTCTTCAATTCAAAATAGCCACATTTCAAGTGTTGAATAACCACATATAATTATTAGCTATCATATTGAACTGCATAGGTTTAGATGGGTAAGAAATCCAAACTGCCCATCCTTCATAAAAGTTTAATAGAGTATTTGATTAAGGTTTATCTTCTAATACCATGCCCAAGGAATCTTGGTGTGGCGCTGTGGGTTAATGCTCTGGGACTACAAAATCAGTTTGAACCGCAAGGTGGGTGGTTCAAGCTCAGCATGCACTCCTCAGAAACCCTATATGGATCACTATGGGTTGGAACCAACCTGATGGCACTTAGCCACAACAACAACCATATTTACCAACATAATGTTAACCTGGCCTGCATGCCTCAAAAGAATTTAATCAAAGTGAAAAGCCTCAAAGAAATCTTTTTTTTTTTTTTTCTTTCTTTCCTGGAAATTGTTTTCTGAGAGAGAGAGAGTGTGTGTGTGTGTGTGTGTGTGTCCCACCGCAGGCCTTTTAATTCCCCGTGTGATGCTACCAACCATACCTCATGCCTTGAATAAGTAGAGTCTGAGAAGATTGTTCAGACCAATAAATCTTACCAGTTTTTACTTCCTGTGATTTGATTGCTACCAGTCTTGGCCCATTTCTTTAAGAACCTATGATCTGCAACTTGCGTTTATGAATTGTTAAGTTCCATGGAGTTGGTTCTGACTCATAGCGACCCTAAATAGGGTTTCTGAGGAGCAAGTGGTAGGTTTGAATCACCCACCTTGTGGTTAGTAGTCCAGTGTTTATCCTACAGCACCACATAGTGCATTTGGGGGTTGTTGTTGTTGTTATGTGCCGTGGAGTCGGTTCCGACTCATAGCGACCCTGTACAGGGTTTCCAAGGCTGTCAATCTTTACGGGAGCAGAAAGCCTCATCTTTCTCCCGTGGAGCAGCTGGTAGTTTCGAACTGCTGATCTTGCGGCCCACAGCCCGATTCGTGTGTAGTGTGTTGCATACTTACAGGTAAAATTTGTTTTGTACACTAGGAACAGTTTTTGTTTTGTTTTTTTAACTTTTTAGTATGAATGGAGTGAAGGTTTTACAGAGTAAATCATCAGTTTTACATCCAAGAAATCACACACTTCGTTTTATCCCAATGATTGCAATCCCAAGCATGTAGCAACAGTTATCCCACTTCCTCCTGTGGTTCCTATTTCCATTCCACCCTCCTTCCCCACCCCTCTGAATCTTGTCCCCAGGTAAATGCTGCCCTTTTGACCTTGAATGGTTGACCATTCCATGGTGAGCATACCTCACTAGTATTGTCTCCGCTAAATATCCATCTACGGCTTGGTTGAAAATTGGGTCATGATAGTGAGTTGTGTTCCAGACCTGAAAGATGAGTGAGGGCCGAAGTCTTGGGTTCTTTCTGTCTCTTTCTGACTCTGGGAACGTTTCTTACTGAAATTTAAGAACAGCTAACCAGACAAGTGGAGTCTTGATGTGACGCTATAGGAGAAGCACTGGGCTGCTGACTGCAAGGTCAGTGGTTCTAACCCACCAACTGCTCCTATACATGGTGTCTATGAGTCAGAACCAACTCAGTGGCACTTAAAAAGAACAACAGTCAGATAAGTAAGTACTACAAAATAATTCAGTACTGGATTCTCAATACAAAGTCAACGCAATTGTTGTTAAGTGATGTCACATCAGTTCCGACTCTTAATGACTCTGCATACGGTTTCCAAGGAATAGTTGGTGTTTTGAACTGCCGACTGTGGTGATCCTATAGTGCCACACCAATGCTAATTAAGCTGCTCGTATTGACAAAAGTAAATATTTCCACTTCTGGGAACTATTACTTAGAATTTTATATTTTATTAATCAAATATAAATATCACTGTCCAAACTGGATGACAGTCTGCAATTAGTAGAACATGTCCTTTTCCTTGATTGACACTTGAGGAAGAAGATACTGAATAAAATTTCCTATTAAATATATATGTATGTAGATAATCTTGTCCACTTCCTGATTTCTAAACATTAAATAACCGTATTAATCCAGATCATAATATTTACCATCCCCAGCTTTGGCAACATTTTCTCTGTCACTGACATTTAATTTCTATTGTATATTTGGACTGTCTCTAGCGTAACACACAAGCCATCAAAGTTAGGATTTATACAAAATACACATAAGTATACTTACTTCAGGTCAAAATAATAGCAGAATTAACAAATTACATCAGGTAAGTAAGAACAGTAACGATGTCCTGGTGTGCTTGTAATGGTGTTGGTGACTTAGCCTAAAACCCAAGGCCACTGCCATCAATTGGATTCCCACTCATAGCAACGCTGTAGGAAATCTAGAACTGCTCCTTTGGGTTTGTAAGACTGTAAATCTATACAGGAACACACAGTCTCATCTTCCTCCCCAAAAACAGCTGATGGGTTTGAACTGTCAACCTTGAAGTTAGCAGCCAACATGTATCCCACTGTGCCACCAGGACTCTGAAAGACTCAGATGTTGTTAGTACCATCAAGTCAGGTTCCAACTCATAACGACCTTGTACAGGGTTTCTGAGGAGCAGTGGTGGGCTTGAACCACCAATCCTGCAGTGCGTATCTTACAGTGCCACACCAGTACTCCATTGTTGTTCTTGGTGGTGGTGTGCCATCCAGTTGGTTCTAACTCATAGTGACCCCGAATAGGGTTTCCAAATTGTAAATCTTTATGGGGGGAGAAAGCTTCATCTTTCTCCCACAGAGCAGCTGATAGATTCAAACTGCTGACCCAGCGCATAACCATTATGCTACCAGGGTTGGAGTGAGTGATTCCCTGGGTGATGCAAGCAGCTGATGTGTGCTCAGCTGCTCACAGAAAGGCTGTTTAAGTCTCGCCAGAGGTGTCTCTTAAGAAAGGCCTGGTGAACCACTTCTAAAAAATCAGCCATTGAAAACCCCATGAAGCATTGTTCTACTCTGACACACAAAGGGTTGACATAACAGTAACTGTTGATTTTCATTGTGGTTGCTTTTTTAATGTAGGTACAGCTTAAAAGCCTAGATATGGGGCTATGGAGTATATGGTGAAAACCCTCTTAGCCCATATAATGGGAAACTGTATCCCTGAACATGTTATCACTAAGGTCAATTCAAGTAAAAATAATATGTTCACATCTTGAACAGTTTCTTTTAACTTGGAGCATATGAATATTGGTCAATTTTGGTCATTCTTCTAATGTTACGGCTGAAGCCTTTTCTTTAAGGGATGGGTCTGGTCTGTTGATGGGGTTCTATGTATATCTGCCTTATACTACACTCCTAATACATTTTTTCATACATCTAGTTTGGTTTCTTTAATGTAGAGCTGAGATTTTAAGACACACCCTCGGAGCAATCTGAACAGAGAAACAAATTCTTTCAATTGTCTTGTCCACACAGTTTGAGAAAGTTTTGAGCAACTGGTGGTGGTAAGCATGCAAGTAAACTGGTTATCAAAAGACAACAATAGGCTGAAATGTAGTTTACTGTGAGCAATCCCTTGAGTCAATGTGTTTGACATAATGTCTTCTGAATATCTGACAAGTATTGGTCTGGTCATTGAGGTAAATTACGACAGTGTTGAGTATAGAACAATTTTGGCAGTATGCATTCAGTGAGGCCCTTGAATTTACTCTTAAACCCATGTTATTATTACACTTAAGGTTTTGCTATTATGAACAATTCACTTAACCAAACATTTAATCAAGGCAAATGGGCCAACTTTCCATTCAAATGTGCTTTTCATGGAGGGTTCACTTTAACATGCCTTCCTGACTTCAGCAAGCCATTTTAGTTTCTTTTTTCTTCTGCTTCTTTAATGGGATCTTGGAATCTCTGATATATATATGTAGCGTAGTGGTTACGAATCGGGCTGCGAAT
>NW_006408659.1:2166160-2180991 GCF_000296735.1 Chrysochloris asiatica | reverse complement strand
TGGACTGCAAAATCGGTTTGAATTGCAAGGTAAGAAGTTCAAGGTCACCAGTCGCTCCTTGGAAACCCTATACAGAGTTGCTATGGGTCAGAACTGACTCGACAGCACTTAACAATAACATATATGTTCCTATGTTAAATGGATGGTGGTGGTGCTTTGTTTTTTTAAATTGGAGTGAAATATATATAACAAAATATTAACCATTTTCAAATGAATAATTAAAAGTCAGTCTTTTTTTATGAAATCTGAGTTTCTCAGAGTTAAGGTTGCAAATAAACAAAATATTTTCTATTGCTTGTGACTGTGAACATATGACTGTGCTTTTATCATTAAAAGATGACACTATTTGGAAGCAGGATAACTGTTGTTCAGGGAGAGGAGAGTAATAATTGAGATGAAGCAAAATGTATGATTGGTTGTAATTAAAGCTGATGATCTTGTCTGTTTACCATTACTCAATTCACGATAAAAAGCTAAAGAACAAAAGACGCCATCATTTATAAAAGACGTATTTATAGTTCAGTTTGTATTTCCTTTCAGCTTCCCTCTGGGAGTAACTAAGCTTGCCTTACCATTCTACAGATTTGGATTTGCTCTCAAATTCTCCTGCTAAATAAATGTCTAATGGTATTTTCAAACCCCATGTGATGCTGTAGGATAAGCACTGGACTGCTAACCTCAAGGTTGGCAGTTCAAACCACTAGCTACTCTAGGAAACCCTATACCAGGTTGCTCTGAATTGCATTCAACTTGACGGCACGCAACAACAACGAGATCTTAAACGTACCCAGTCCAGCACCAAACTTTTTCACTCTTTCACCTGACCCTCCCACACTCTTATGCATCCATGCAGTTCTGTCTTTTCCATTCAGAGCTAAGACCACAAACTTCTTCTCACATTTCACATCCAGCCCATCCTCACCACTCCCATCATTATTACATCCTGGTCCAGGACAGTATTTTCTCATGTCTGTCATCTCTTCCCTTGCTTAGTTAGAAGCAAGAGGGTCCTTGCTGGTTCCTTTGTTATTAGCCTTGCCCTTTTTAGATGATTCTTAGCATAGCTGGAGGGATCTTTAAAAAATAGAATTCAAGTGGCATCACCCTACGTTTCAGAATTGTCATTGTTCTCCAAAGCCCTGCAAGATATGTTGTTGTTGTTGTTGTTGTTGTTGTTAAGTACCATGGAGTCAATTCCGACACATAGTGACCCTGCACAAGGTTTCCAAATCTGTAAATCTTTACAGGAGCAGAAAGCCTCATCTTTCTCCCACGGAACAGCTGGTAGTTTCGAACTGCCAACCTTGAGGTTATTGGACCGATTTGTAACCACTACGCTATGGGTGAGTCATAAATTATCGGCACTCTGGTTATATTAAAACATCCATCCACATCCATGGCAGATAACAACATTGAGCATGCATGTGAAGTGGCAGTGGATTTTGTGACAAATCGTTTTACAAATCAGCCATGGCTCTGCATATGAAATAATCCTTAACAGACTTGGGTTTTGAAAAGTTTGTGCAAGATGGATACTGAAACAAAATTTGGACTGATGCTCAAAACAAGGCAAAAGTTTCTTTAAAAAAAAAAAATCATTACTGGTAATGAGACATGGATTCATCACTACGAGCCAGACAGTAAATGGCCAAGTATGGAATGGAAATATCCTCAATTGATGACTAAGAAAAAGTTCAAAAGTCAATCATCAACTAGAAAATGGATGTTTACAATTTTCTGGGATTCTCAAGGGCTAGTTTTGGAACACTCAGGAAAATGGTTCAACAATCAACATTGCTCGTTACTTTTGGCACTCTGCAAACATTTCATTTTGAGGTGTTAAAAGCATCCTCCCTATAGTCCTGATCTTGCTCCACTGGATTTTCACCTGTTTGGTCCCCTGAAAGCAGCTTTCCGAGGATGAAGATTCACCTCTGATGAAGAAGTGAAGATAGCAGTGCAGTTGTGGCTCGCAGCTCAGTCTAAATCATTATTAAATAAGGGACTATGAAAGCTTGTTGAGAGATGGACAAAGTGTATTGAAAAGCAAGGAGATTGTGTTGAAGAATGGTGTATTTGTCTTTTCTAATATAAATTCTATAGCCAGAGTACAGATAGTTTTTCACCTCCCTCTTTCCTCCTGTGTACTTCCTCCCAGCCTCAGGAACTTGGCATGGTCAGTTCCCTCTACCTGGAACACACACTTATCCCAGGTACATGGGGATCTTTCCACTGAGTCTGTGCTTAGTGGGATCTTCCTATCTCTCCATTCTTCACCACTTCCTAACCCTTTACACTATTGGTATTGTTCTTCATAACACTTACTATTTACATTGTTGTTTAGTGCCACTGATTTGTTTTTGACTCATAACGACCCTGTAGAGGGTTTCCAAGGAGCAGCTTGTTCAAACAGCTCCACAGTTTGAACTGTGGAGATCATGGGGTGCGAAGTCCAGTGCTTATCCTACGACACCACACCAGGATTCCATTTACTTTGATTCATTTGATGTCTTCCTCCTTCCACATGAGGGCAGTGTTCTTGCTCACTGCTGTATCTAAAACAGTCTGTCAACCATTTAATAAGAATTTAACAAAAACCTGTTGACTCAATCAATAATCTCTAACCAGCTGATTGATGAGCTTAGCCCTTAATGTTAGATGCTTCATTGTTTTCTTTTTTTTAGTTTAACTATAAGAAGAGCAAGAAAAACAGTATTTTTGACAAGAAGACTAGACAAACTGTTATTCAATGGTAATGGAAAAGGAACAAAAGGATTTGGTGTTAATTTTAAAGTCGCTTTTCAGGAGGGAACAGGACTGGTCCTAAGAATCCATGACAAGACTGGAGAGTTTAACCATGGTATCTTGGCCCCTTTCCAATTTAGATCATTACATTTTGCTTACCTAAATCCTTCCTGTCATTCCAGATAGAAAATTTATCTTTCATTTCCTCTCCTTAAAAGCCCTCTGTTAAGAAGAATTGGTAACAAATTGCTTTGGGGTAATAGGTGAGTCCTCTATGTCATTTAGCTTAAAATCTCTATGAATAAAGGCAGCCGAATGAACAAGACAGGGTCCCACTTTTCCTAAACAGTGATAAGGCTTTTATGCTTTCGGAACCATCCTCATCTTTCTGCCCACTGTTATAAACTGAGCATTATAACAAATTAATTAGAGAAGTAACTCTAGTTCTCATTATTTTTTCTCTCTGTCTCAAAATGCAGCTAGCTGGGAAGGATTTCAGTTTCTGGCGAGTTGCAGGGAGTTCAGATGTGTTTCATTATACTACAGCTGGTGCTGCAAAACACAGTTACACTGTACATAAGATTGAAATGCAATCCTATTTTTAAAAAAAATTTCTGTTACTTTATGCCAAGTTGAATTTTTCTTTGACGACGAAAATAAGCTGTTATGATGAGATTTAAAATGCAAAGATTTGGATTGAGTTTAGACAATTTCCAGACTGCTCATTATATTTTATGCGTGTTGTAAATATTTGGAGAACTCCACAAATTATGCTTTAAAACCAAATCATCAAGTAAGTACATGAGTAACTACTATAGAATTACATGACCAAAATGTTATGTGTTCTTTCTACATATTAGAAGATAAAGTTAGATAATATATGATGGGTAATAAAATCTTATTGTAGCACATTGGGTTCAATGTCAAAATTGTTTTGCTCAACTTGATTTATGTTGATTAGAAGGCTATCCTAATGAAACAACATGATTACACTTTGCTGGAAATAAAAACAAAGAATTTTATTGAAGGATAAAACAATAAAAATAAAATGTATAAAACATTTCACAAAATGGGGAGACAAATAAGCACTCCCGACGAGAGACTGTAGTGTGTGTTCCAAATTGCAGAGAGAACTATGAGGTTTTTTTATCAGGTGGAGCAAACAAAGACTTCACAGGCTCACAGGCATGGGATTTCAGGAAGGAGGGTAAAAAAGTTACAAGGGATTGCTAAATTGCAACCTATTTTTTTATATCAGTCGTGTGGCACTGTGGATGAATTAATGCATTGAACTACAAAGTCGGTTTGAGCCTCAAGGTTGGGAATTCAAGCTCACCAGCCTTATACAGAAACCTTATACAGGGGTTCTATGGGTCTGAGCCGACTCCACAGCACTTACCAACAACAAGAAGCTAATACTAATCTCTAACTTCCTGGAATATGTTTGTCCAAGACATTTCTTTTAACATTAGCAGTTCTGTATGTTAGGATTCCTGGCAGAGGTAGGTTACCCAATAAGCATGGGCTTACTTACCAATCTGTAGTGAGTAATTTCACATTTTTTTCACCACATTAATGATTCTGCTTCTTGATGTAGCTGGCATCTGTCTCTCTTCCAACCCCACAACACCTTCCTACAGATTCAAACTCTCTTTTCTAATGTACAATCCCTCACAGGGATAGTATCCAGATTAGTGAATATGCACAAATAAGCTCACATTTTCCTTGCTTACTGTAGAGTCTACACCTGATCCAAGGAACAACCAGTATAGCTTTCTGCATGCTTGCTTTTTCCTTTTGTCTTAAAGAAACAATCTCTGTAGTTGTGTGCCACTCAGTTCCTACTCCTAGTAAACTTATATAGTGTTTCCAAGACTATGAATCTTTACTGGAGCAGAACGCCTCATCAGTCTCCCACAGAGCAACTGGTAGATTCAAACTACTGACCTTGCAGTTAGCAGCCCAGCTCTTAATCCACTACACTACTACACTCATTAAACAAGCTATGGTGATGGTGGTAGTTGTGTGCAACTGAGTTGGTTCCAACTCATAGTAACCCTGTATAGTGTTTCCACTATATCAGAACAGAGAGTCTCAACTTTCTTCACAGAGTGACTGGTAAGTTTGAACTGCTGAACTTGTGGTTAGCTGTCCAACTTGTAGTTTACTACGCTACCAGAGATTCTTGAACAAGCTATACTTCTACCTTAATTACAGATGTTTCAGAAGGTCAGCAGAAGCCGGACAAAGGTTTGAGTGAGTGAAACAGTTGTTTAAAAGTAAATTAGAACTAAGACTTGATTATTTGTCTTTTACCTTATCCTGATTATAGAATTATGAAACAAATTTCAGGGCTTGATTTTTCATTAACATTATCAATTCTATTTTCTAATATCCTGAGACAATGTATTGAGCAAAACAATTTTGACATTTAACCCAATTTACTAAAGTATTTTCCCTAGGGCAAAGTTGCATAAACATTCTTGAAGAATATCTTTTAACAAACAAATTCCTAGCACAAGGCTAATAAAATCTCAACCCTTGCTCCTTTTGTGTTCCAAACAGTTAAACTTTTACAAGAAACTAAATTGTCTTGTCAGAAGAGCAGAAGTAGAGACTCTAGACTAAATTGTAACTTGATGTAAAATGGAATTTAATTTAGATCTGGGCCAGTTATGCTATTCATGCCAGACACCTCAGACTTGGGGACTCCACATACACCTCCAAACACAAAGCTATGAGTTGGAAAATGGCATCGGATTTGGCTTTTGTTTTTTATTTTTTAGGAAGGTTTACTCTAGTGGTAAGGAGCTCTGGTAGTGTAGTCGTTTTGAGTTGGGCTGCTAACTTCAATTCAAGATCAAGTAGTTTGAAACTACCAGCGGTTCTACAGGAGAAAGATGAGGCTTTCTGCTCCAGTAAAGATTTACAGCCTCGGAAACCCTATCCAGGGTTGTTGTGAGTCAGAACCGACTCCATGGCACATAACCACCACTACCACCACCACCACCACCACCACTCTGGTAGTTCCTGGAGATCGATTTTATTCTTTTAAAGCAAACAAACAAATCCCATCTACTGGCTGTACTAACACCCTGCAAAGCTTCCCACCTTTCCGACTCCACAGTTCCCCTACTGATACTCTAGCAACAAACCAAAACCTACTGCCATCTAGTGTATTATGACATACAGTGATGTTACAGGACAGCGTTTCCTGTAGTGTTGCCATAGTGTTTCCAAGGCTATAAATCTTTTTGGAAACAACTTCCACATCTGTCTACTGCAGAGTAGCTGGGGTGTTGAAACCATCAATCAAGCACTTTAACAGCATCAGGGCTCCTTATAGCCAAGTAAAATAGTCCTTAAAAAGATTACATCACAGACATGGACAGCACCTGGGGGCTTCTAAGAAATGCAAATTATTGGGTCCCACTCCAGATCTAAAGTGAAGATCTGAAACACATGGGATAGAACTTGGGAATCTGTTTTAATAAACTTCTTTGACTCTGATGCACCTAAGGAATTGCGCCCCATTGGTTTACTGTACAAATAGACCAAAAGCCATAGCTGTGGAGCCCAAACAAGTTTGGATGGAATTGATCGATGGAAGCACCCATAGACCTCTCGTCACCACTACCAGTTGTCAGCCAGCCCATTCCAACTTTCCGTGACCCCAATGGTTACAGAAGAAAGCTGCACTCTGTAGGGTGTTCGAGGTTGTTGCCTTTCAGAAGCAGATCACCAGACCTTTCTTCCAAGTAACCTCTGGGTAGATTCAAACTACCAACTTCTCTGTTAGTAGCTGCATACTTAACTGTTTCTGCAACCCAAGGACACCCTTAGACCTGTAGAGCTATCTGTTGTACTCAGTCATTGGTTAGAATTCACTGAAGTACAACAAAAAGTGCGATTAAATGAACTAGTTTATATTCTATGACCTTAGAAATATATTCATTTTAAAGAACCCTGTGTTAAAGTGATATTTCTTGGAATACAGTTTTAATTGTATTACATTTGGTAATAATTCTTAAATTGTAGTCCCTAGACCAGCTATTTCAGCACTATCTGGGAACTTGTTCCTATTGTCAACAAGATGATTCCAACTCAGATCCAACAGGATAGAGTAGAACTGCTATGTATGGTTTCCAAGATTGCAATCTTCATGGACCGGGCAGTGTTTCTTCCTTTTGTGTATAGGGTCACTAGGGCACCTAACAACATCAGTCTTTACAAATACTGGTTATGAGCCAACTGCTTAACTGCTGCACCACCAGAGCTCCTTTGGGAACTTGTTAGAGATGTAATATCTGAGCTCCTGTTAGAAAACCAGAAACTCTGAGTTTACAAACTCTCCAGATAATTCTGATGAGCCCTCAAGTTTGAAAAACACTACTGGTAGCGTAGTGGTTATGAACTGGGCTGTGAACCGCAAGGTCAGCAGTTCGAAACTGTCAGGAGGGACTAGTTAATGGAGAAGGATATCATGTTTGGTAGAGTGGATTGTCAGAGAAAAAGAGGAAGACCCCCAGGGAGATGGATTGGCCAAGTGGCAGCATCGATGGGCTCAAGCGTGGCAACAGTAATAAGGTTGGCCCAGGACCGGGCAGTGTTTTGTTCTGTTGTGCATGAGGTCACTATGAGTTGATACTGACTCGATGGCACCTAACAACAACCATGCAGAAAAGGTCAATAACTAGCTTTTATATACCCTGCTTTTCTTATAAACGGTGTTCAGGTGGTACTGTAGGTTAGGTATTGGCCTGCTAACCACAAGGTTGGGAGATCAAGCCCACTAGCCACTCCACAGAAGAAATATGAGGTGGTCGGCTCCCATAAAGATTTACAGTCTCAGAAACCCTGTATTATGTTGCTGTGAGTTGAAATCGATTTGGTTGGAGCGGACGTTTTTGGTTTCTTACAGAAGCTTGAAGAACTTGCATTAGCTCAGCCTGCTACCAAGGCTCACCTGACCTGATATCAGCTGCATACCAAAGTAGCTAAATTAGAAATCCAAACTTCTGTCAATTAAGCAAGCCCTCATATACTAATTGATGAAAGTTTTTTCACCACATGTTTTTAAGGTTCAAGTGTGGAATGATGAATCATGTTTTTAATGTATCCAGACTGAAGATTGACATTTTCTTGTTTGTTTTGTTTTGCTTTTTTAAGCTGTCTTGCATTCATTGAAAACAAATCAGTGAAGGGCATTAGAAAGATTTCTTGAGGACAGAGCTGTGAATAAAAACAAATGAGTGGGTATGTGTTCTTGAGCTATAAATACCACATCCCACTAAGATACTTGTTTCATGCCAAATGAAGATAATGGTGTTCATTTGTTTTTATTGCTGGGTTGAATTTAGAGACCATCCAACTCTGACATTAGGAAGAGTGCGTTCCTAAGGGAATCTATGAAGTAGGTAAAATGTGTCTCCTGGGCCTTCCATGGACACCTTTTATCTTTACTCCGTCTTCTTGGTTCTCTGGGTTCTTATTCTGCTGTTTCAAGATCACCTATCCCAGGGCACAGTAAGTACTTCAGCATGTCATCAATGAAGACTCTCTCTCAACTCTGAAATAATTCCTTTATCTGGACATCATCAAAGACCAAGAGCAGCAAATTCAGACATCTATAGGAGCTCTGCTACCAGTATTTTAAATACCAGTAGGGTACACCCATAGTGGACAGGTTTCAGCTGAGCTTCCAGACTAGGACTAGGAGGAAGGAGAGGCAGACTGCTTCTGAATGGTTAGCCACTGAAATATGAATAGTAGTGGAACACTGTCAGATAGCACCACAGTATTGAATATTGAAACATGATGAGTAGCACCAAAATATTATCAGATATAGAGTGGGCCAGTGAGCCCCTTTTGTAGGAAGACACTTAAAATATGACTTTAGAAGAGCTGTCTCCTCAAAGTAGAGTTGACCACGATGGCACGACTGGAGTAAAGCTTTTGGGACCTTCATCTATCTGCTGATGGGGCACATTTCAAAATGAAAATGAAACTGTAAACATGCATTAATAATCAGAATATGTTATGAATCTAGGAAAATTGGAATATCTTAAAAATGAAATGGAATATATAAAGATCACTGTCCCAGCATTTGTGACCTCAGATGGACTGGTATTGGTCATTTTGAATCTGATAATCATATGGTTTACTATGTCTGGAATGGCAGATTGAAGAGAAATGGCATCAGAATCATCACTGAAAAGAGCTATTTTCTTCTATCTTGAAGTATAATCCTGTCTATAGGATAAGCACTGGACCACAAGGTCGGTTTGAACTGCAGGTGGTGGTTCAAATCCACCAGCCATTTGTTGGAAACCCAAAAGGGTTGCTATAAGTAAAAACTGATTCAACAGCACTTAACAACAAAGAAGACCAAAGATCCCTAGTAGTGTATTACAAGTTTGCATGTTAACCACAAAGTCAGTAGTTCAAATCTACCACTCTCTCCAAGGGAAGAAAATGAGACTTTTGGTCCCATAAAGGTTTGTAGTCTTGGAAACCCTAAACAAGGTCACTATGAATCGGTGGCAGAAAACTGCTACCACTACTACAAGAACAGGTGACACCATACTATTCAAATTTACACACCAACCACTAAAGCCAGGGATGGTGAAATTGAAGAACTCTGCCAACTTCTTCAGTCTGAAATTGATCAAACCTTCAATCAAGATGTATTGATAATTACTGATGATTGGAATGCAAAGGTTCAAAACAAGAGGAAGAATCAGTAGCTGGAAAATGTGGCCTTGGTAACAGAAATAATGTTGATGATCCCATGATAGAATTTTGTAAGACCAATGACATATTCACTGCAAATACTTTTTAAACAACATAAAAGATGACTATATATATATATCTCACTAGATGGTACACACAGAAATCAAATTGGTTACATGTGTGGAAAGAAACAGTAGAAAATCTACATACCATCAGCCAAAACAAGACCGGGGTAGATTGAATTGTTCATATGCAAGTTCAGGCTGATGGTGAAGAAAATGAAAATACATCCACAAAAGCCAAACTATGCCCTTGAATACATCCCACATGAATTTACAGATGATCTTGAGAGCAGATTTGATACATTAGACACTAAAGACCAAAGAACAGAAGAGTTGTGGGATGACATCAAGAACATCATACAGGAAGAAGGCAAAAGGTCATTAAGAAGACATGAAAGAAAAGATCAAAATAGATGGCATCTATACGCTTGCTGTCCCACATATAGATACCAAAGCAAATGGAAGAATTGAGGAAGTAAAAGAGCTGAACAGAAAATTTCAAAGGGCAGCTCAAGAAAACAAACTATTATAATGAAATGTGCAAAGATCTGGAGTTAGAAAAACATAAAGATAGAATACGTGTTATTCAGCATTTCTCAAGATGAAAGAACTGAAGAAAAAACTCAAGCCTTGACTTGAAATATTGAAGGATTCTGTGGACAAAATATCAAATGATGCAGAAAGCATTAAAGAAGATGGAAGGAATACAGAGTCTCACTGTACCAAAAAGAAATGATTGATGCTCAACCATTTCAAGACATAGATTATGATCAAGCACCAATGGCACTGAAGGAAAAACTCCAAGGTGTACTGAAGTCATTGGGAAAGAACAAGGCTCTAGGAATTGATGGAATACAGATTTAGAAGTTTCAACAAATTGATGTAGCACTGGAGTCACTTATCTGTGCCAATTTATGGGGCCAACTGACTGGAAGAGATCCATATTTGTGCCCATGCCAAAGAGAAATGACCCAGTGTAATGTGAAAATCATCGGCCAGTATCATTAATAACACATGCAAATAAAATTTTGCTAAAGCTTATTGAAAAACACCTGCAACCATACATTAACAGGGAATTGCTAGAGATTCAAGCTAGATTTAGATGAGAACTTGGAACTAAGGATTTCATTGCTGAAGTCAGATAGATCTTGGCTGAAAGCAGAAAATACTAGAAAGATGTTTACCTGAGTTTTGTTGACTGTGCCAAGGTTTTTGATTGTGTGAATGGTGACAAACTATGGACAACATTACTGAGGATGAGTATTCTGGAACACTTAATGGTGCTCATGAGGAACCTGGACATTGACCAAGAGGCAGTCATTAGAACAGAACAAGGGGACACTGAATGGCTTAAAATCAGGAAAGGTGTGCACCGAGGTTGTATTCTTTCTCCATATTTATTCAATCTGTATGTTGAGCAAATCATCCAAAAAGCTGGATAATATGAAGAAAGTGGCATCAGCATTGAAGGAAGACTCATTAACAACCCGAGATATGCAGATGATATAACCTTGCTAGCTCAAAGCGAAGAGAACTTAAACTACCTATTGATGAAGATCAAAGGCCACAGCCTTTTGTTATGGGTTGCAACTCAATGTAAAGAAAACAAAAATCCTCACCAATTAATAACATCATGATAAATGGCGAAAAAAATTCAGTTGTCAAATACTTCATTTTGTTTGCATCCACCATCATACTCATGGAAGCATCAGTCAAACAATTAAACAATGCATTACACGAGGCCTCTTTAATGTGTTGTAAGTTTGAGGATTGAGGTGCACCTGACCCAAGTCATGGTATTTCCAGTAACTTCATATGCATCTGGAAATTGGACAAGGAATAAGGAAGACTTTAAGAAAATTGATACACCTGAGTTTTGATGCTGGAGAAGAATATTGAAGGTACCATGGGCTTCCAGAAGAACAAACAAATTTGTGTTGGAAGATGTACAACCAGAATACTCCTTAGAAGCCAAGATGGTGTGACTGGATATAGGTGCATAATTAACAACCACCAGCATGTGAGCATGAGCCTGGCTATTCATTGTGGTCAAGACCATCATCATCATCATCATCATCTGGACCATGTGAGAAATGCAGAATCATAACATGCATTTGAATGGGATGCCTAGTTAATTTCTAGTCTCATTCAAGTTTGACAATACTGGGATAGAATACAAGAAAATCAAATCTTTCCTTGTGTCAGCAGTTACACAAGGAAAAAAGACCTAAGAAACATTTGAATATGAAATCAAGGGAGTTTGTTCCTGGGTGGAGATAGAGGGAAACTTAAGGTAGAGACAGATTTTGAGTATGATGATACTGTTATCAAAAATACAAGCAATCCTGGCTTACAAATGTGGTCTGTTCCTAAATGTTTTTAAGTCAAATTCATAAGTAAGTTGAAACAGGTACATTATGTTTTGCCTTATAGTTTAGTGCAAGAGAAGGTTCAAAGACTTTCCAATGATTTGAAAGCTGCGTGTGCAGCAAGTGAAGGTGATTGTGATGAAGAATTTGTTGCCGGTAGTGGTGGTGTGCCATGGAGTCGATCGCGACTCATTACGACCCTGTACTGGGTTTCTGAGGTTGTATACCTATATCAGCAGTTTGAAACTACCAGCCGCTCCGTAGGAGAAAGATGATGCTTTCTACTCCCGTAAGGATTTACACCCTCGGAAACCCTGTACAGGGTTGCTATGGGTTGGAACTGACTCGATGGCACTTAACAACAACAACAACATACCTCTACCAGAGCAGAACACCTCATCTTTTTCCCCGTGGAACATCTGGTAGTTTCAAACTGCTAACCTTGAAATTACCAGCCCAATTCGTAACCACTACGCTACCAGAGCTCCTTTTCTTGCCAGTAGAGGCTGGTTAAATTGTGTCAACCCAAACCTGTTACCACTGAGTTTTCTTGACCCTATAGAACAGAGTAGAACTGGCCCCAAGTGGAGGGTTTCCAAGGTTGTAAATCCTTGCTGAAACAGACAGCCATATCTTTCTCCTGTGAATAATTTCAAAACTAGGGAAATTTTGCATAGCATTAAAGGCTGTCATGGACTGAACTGTGTCCCCCAAGATATTATCAGGCTATGAGTCTTGGTGGTTTGGCAGTTATGTAATGATGTAATTTGACAGTTATGTAATGTTATAATCAGCCCCATCTGATATGATCAGCAAATCAAGAAAGCGGACTGACGTGGGCTACACACCCTCTCTTAAGTCACATCCCTGATCTAATGTTTGGAGAGTTTCCCTTCGGTGTGTCCTGCATCATCTTTTAGCTTACAAAAGTTGAGAGAGAGGTGAGAAGAGCTGGCAGGATCTCAGAACCACCAATAAAGGAAGAGCTGAGAGCAGCGTGCACCCTTTGACCCTGGGGTCTCTGTAGTGATAACCTCCTAGACCCAGGAGAAGATTGATTCCAAGACACCTGAGATCTCCAAGGAACTCTGGGCCAATAGGTGTTGAAAGGAGACAGTTACCTTCCTTCAGAGCTGACATAGAGGACGTCTCTCCTTATAGCCAGTGCTCTGAATTTTGACTTCTAGCCTCCTAAACTGTGAGTTGAAGTCCTGGTGTGGCACTGTGGGATAATGTCCTGGAATGCAAAGTCAGTTTGAACCATAAGGGCGGTGGCTCAAGCTCACCAGCTGCTCCTCAGAAACCCTCTGCAGGTTCACTATGAGTTGGAACTGACTGGATGGCACTTAAGAACAATGAAACTGAGATAATAGATTTCTGCTTGTTAAAACCATCTACTTGCAGTATTTCTGATATAGTAGCATTAGATACGTAAGTGAACGGACAGGTAGTAGTCTTTCCTAAGTCAGATATTTGTATCTTGGAGACTGCTTGTAGAAGGCCTAACTATTTTAGGGTACAGCAGGAAGAGATCATGAGTTTGTGTTACATATGTTCTTTGAGAAACCTTTGTGTCATGTGACATGCTGTGGGTCATATAATGTGAGGAAGACCATGTGAAATTTGAAGGTCCTCTTGGGCTTATCTGCAGACCATCCCTGGCCCCTTCATCCCTTTTGGTATGTTCTGTGATCATCTGTCTTTATTTTCTTCTGAAGGTGATATGAATATTTCTTGTCCAAACTGTATTTTCACTTTTACTTTTCTTAGGGTTGGTCTATTGAATAGCAAAGCTCCTTATCAAAATGCATATATGTGTATTTAAGAACAAGGACGTTAGAGCTGGGGAGAGTTTTACTGGTTTTTCAGAGAGTTTTGTCATATTATGCAAGTTCCTCGGATTAGTGGGAGTAGTGAAGTAAGAAAGAAACCTTTAGCGTGACTTAGGCCCCTGATCTGCAACACAAGATACAATGGTACTGAAGGAAGAAGTCCATGCTGCTCTGAAGTAGCAGCAAGAAACAAGGCTTCAGGAATTGATGGAGTACCAATTGAGATATTTCAAAAATGGATGCAGCGCTGGAAGCGTTCATTCATTGATGCCAAGAAAATTAAGACAGTCACCTGGCCAACTGACTGAAAGAGATCTATCCCAAAGCAAGGTGGCCCAACAGAGTGCCAAAAAAATTTTTTTAACAATATCATTAATATTATGTATAAGAAAACTTATGCTGAAGATATTCAAAAATGGTTGCATCTGTTCATTGACAGGGAACTGCCAGAAATTCAAGTCAATTTAGAAGAGAACATGGAATGAAGGACATCATTGCAGATGTCAGATGGGTCTAGCATTTGAAGGTTGTTGATCATATATTTTGTGTCTTGTACCAAATTAGTAAACGGTCTCCAAGTTTTGCACATACCTCTTATGATGAAGATGGTGTGTTGTTATCTCTAACAGACTTCTCGAGGCCATCTCTCTGCTACCTCATGGGGTTCTAGAACACCACCAGCTCCAGGATTTTCTGTGGCTGTGAACATCCTTTTACTCAACTCCATAGTTACCTACATTGCTTTTATGTCTTTCTTTAAAATGTGTCACAGATGACACACAGAATGTGTGTGTGTGTGTATTTGTATCCAAACCCTGGGAATGAGGATTTAACATTTGAATTGCCCCAATTGGTAGGGGTGGTGAGATAGCATTTGTAAAGATGTAATCAAAGACCTACATGCCATTTATTATGTAAAAAGTCTACTTCACTAAGCAAGATTAAAAACAAAGATAAAGCTATCCTCTAGAGACCACGTCCACACTCACTAAAATTATCTAAGATTGGCACCAGCTGCTTTAGCATTAGGGTCCTATAGTGGTTGCTGTATCAGAGTCACCTGGAAGACTTTTTAAAGCCCAGCGTGCTGC
>NW_006408659.1:2158813-2165962 GCF_000296735.1 Chrysochloris asiatica | reverse complement strand
CACTTTGAAAAGAACTGGAATAATGTGTTTTCATTGGTGGGATTCTTAGTGGTATCCAAGATAGATGACTTGGCTAGAAATCCCATACAGGTTTAGGCCCTGCCACCCTGACAGGAACTGGGCCTAAGAATCAAGCACGCCCAAATGCTTAGGTGGCATCTCTTGGAAGCGTCTTAGAAATGTAGCATGTAAGACACCACCAGAGCTATGGAGCCCAAATCTAGAGTTTCATAAAATCCCCAGCTGATCCAAGTATTCATTAAGGTTTGAATAGTACTGGCCTGAGCCACATACTGTTCACTGGTCCTCCAGCGTAGGTCATGTGAGAATTAGCTGCAGTGTTTTGAGAAACTGATCGATGTCCAACCACAGTCAGAATAAGTGAATGAAACCTCCAAAGGTGGGGCCCAGACTTAAGAGATTTGTTCTAAACTCCCTAGGTGATTTTACTATTCAGCAAGGGCTTGGCCTGATTCTAACTCCTGGTAACTTCATATGCTCTATAGTGTTTTCAATAGCTGATTTTTGGAAGTAGACTGCCAGGCATTTCTTTGGAGGCACTTCTAAGTGAACTAATTCTCCAACCTATTGATTAGTAGCTGAACTCTTTAACCATGTGCACCACAGCCGGGGCTGGGTCCTACTAATCTAGAATCCACATAATTTTCTTTCAACCATGTACCTGCTGGAAACGTTTACCCCTTGGCCTGCACTTAAAGTTAAATATTGACAATGTAATGCCAACTAACATCTTGTCATAACTGACATGATCACATTACGCTAACCCGTGACCCTCGAGAGAAAACATGTTGGCGTTCTATCTACAGTGTCTATTTGGAAACCCTATACAGGATCACTGTGGGTTGGAACTGACTCAGGAATCCTAGTCACCAGCTAGTAGCACCTATAGCAAAACACCTTACTGAAACCAAGTTTCTAGTTTAATATAAAGATGCAGTGATTCCACATTTGTGAAATGTTGCTTTTTTTTTTTTTTTACATTCCAATAAGCACCTGTGGAAATCTTTACTCAAAAAACTTCATCACTTGCATGGAGATGAGTCTACTTTTTATGAATACTCTAGTCTTATCAGAACTCACAGAACAAGGATCAAAAGCTATTATTTCAAAACTATAGAAATTCCTGATTTATCTCATTGTTTCCAATACTGTCAAGTCAGTTCCAACCTGTAGCACTACTATATATGGTTTCCGAGGAGTGGTGGGTGGGTTTGAACTACCAACCTTATGGCTAGCAGTCCCACTCTTATCCTACAGAGCCATACCAGGACTCTTTTATCTACTTGAGCAGATGAAAACCAATTAATTGATAGAGCCATTAGGTGCCACAGAAATAGCCACTTGAAGTATATGCTGACTTTTTATTATCCCATTTACTTAAATTTTTTTTTAACACAAGATTTATGAGTTATAGGTACCAAGATATTCTCATGTCTTAAATAATTTAGATGGCTTCATCTCATCAATTATTCCCACAGCTCAGTCATAGGGAAAGTGAAATTAATGCCTACAGAATCTTGTTTCCACATGTTAGAAATATGAACTTCTGTCCCCTAAATGTGAAGGCGAGGATTTCCATTCTAGTTAATGAGGATTTGTTCATCCCCAGTAGAGTAAAACCATCAGCTCCCTTGGGAAGCCCAACACAGATCACATCTGGTAGATAGATGATCATGGATGGAGACTCTCCCACTTAGAAGGGGACATCTACTAGTCATTGTGTACATAAGTCACCCAGGGAGCTTGTTAACATACAGATTCCAATTCAGTAGGTCTAGGATGAATTCTGAGTCTACATTCTAACAAGCTCCCAGGAGATGCTGATTTTGTTGTCTAGGAGACACACCTTTGAGTATCATGGATTTAGATCAGTGCTTTTTAAACATGAGTCGGCAAAAGAATCATCCAGGAGGCTTATTTAAGTACAGGTCTCTGTTCCCCAGCTCCAGAGATTGATGTACAAGCAGAGCCTGAGAATTTGCATTTCTAACACTTTCCCAGGTGATGCTAATACTACACTCCAGTAGCAAATCCCTAGTTAACTTTGGGGCATATGCTTCCAACATTCCCAACATTATCCTTTCTGAAAACAAAGAGCCAAATACCAAAAGATTAAGAGGATGTTGTGAGCTGTCCCCTTGCAGTAAATTATGTAGCAGATGTGAAGTGTGCCAGAGGGTCTCTGTGAATTTTTGCTTTGAAAATACGCATTTTTGACTAAAGATGAAACAGTGCTTCTGGAACCAAATCTAGAGTTAAGGAAGAAGAACTTTATCCCTAAAGTAGTGCTGACTGAATAACACTGGACTAGTTATTTTTGGATTGTAGATCTATATGTATATGAGAAAAGGCTAGTTGTTAACATACATATTTACATCTATATTTGTAACTAAATAGCAAGTGTTAACATTGTGAAGTTTGAGTATTCCAGAGCACTGAATTGTGCTCATGAGGAATCTGTACATGGACCAAGAGGCAGTTGTTTGAACAAAACATGGTGTAGTGCTGTATGATAAGCACTAGACATTGAGGTCACTTTGAACCACAAGGTCAGTAGTTCAAACCCACCAGCCACTCCTCAGAAACACTATACAAGATCGCTATGAGTTGGAACCAACTCAGCGGCACTTAAAAACAATAACAATCTTTAGATCAACATGTCTATACATTATTTTTATGGGAAAGGTGTCCTAATGCTCTAGGCAAAGAAGATAAATGGGGTTAAGGTCCAACCATTTCCTGGAAGCTGGACACTGTCTGCGTGGCAGACACAGTAATTTCAAGGAGACTTGGTGAGAGACCAAAAGTGGAGATTTAGTAGTAGCTCATGTTCTTTTCCACAATCCCCTTCAATAATCTAGCCCAAACCCGACATGTACCTTCAAAGATCTTCTCTTTTTTTCCTTCCTTCTCTTTAGAAATGCTGAAGTAAGTTTTAAGTTCTTTTAGACCAAATTAGAAAAGATTTGAAATTGAGAGGACAATGGAAACTAGCAGAAAGAGAGAAGAGAAATAAGCTGATGGGGACATCTTGCCAGACTTGCTGTAGCTGTTCAGTTTCCCCATCTTCCAAGCTGCCCTCAGGATGGCAGGGTCAGAGGAACTGTGGTGTGTATGGATCATAGCATTCAAGGGTCACTATTCAGGGTCACTACAGCACTCCCTCCAGAAGTGTGCAAGCCCCGAGGTTCAAAGATGCACCTCCTGTGACATTATGTAGATCATTAACATATGTGCTTATTTTCACCAATGCAAATATATATATATATATATATATATATATATCTCACATTTCTTGCATTTGTTGATCTGGTAAGCACGTAAAGATGTTTTGTGTCCTGTTAACTCCTGGCATAACTTTCCAACTCAACTTTTGCGCTCTACTGACACCTGCTGGCATTATATCTATCTTAAAATTTTTTAAAAAGCCAAACAAAACAGAAGAACACTTTTTTTTTTTTCTTCTATCGTCTTTCCACCTTATACTAAGCATGCTGTCCATGAAAGATGAAAATAGAGGGGGAGGAGGGAGGACTGATGGGTCTTTTACACATCATGGAGAGAGAAGTGTGAGGCAGCAGTTGGGAGGAAATATCACAGAAGTGAAACATACACAACAGAGTTCTTATTGCCTTTCTGCTCCTTACCAAGTGTTCTGTGACTTTGGGCACAGCCCTTGACCTCACTTTCATCATTATGAAGAGGAAGGAGCCTTCCCAGCACCCTTTGGGGCTTGTGAGAATTCTAGGGACATTTCCTAGTAACCACTGCCACTGAAGGGACTACCTCAAGGTCACTTCAGTGACCTTTTCATCTCCGTAAACAACTGAGATGAAAAGCTCTTCATCAACACTATTTTCAAAAGATGGATGGAAGTCACTGAAGTCCACTTAAAGCCCATCAACTCTGCAATTTATTTGTAGAAACAACTAAATTAGAAAGATCAGAAGCCCATGAACAATTTCCAAACTTGTCTAGTTTTACCCTAGGAACCGATCGACTTTACTTTGTGTTTTGGAACAGGACACAACCCTTCAGCTAATGCCAACCAAATTATTTGTGCTTTTTCTGTCTGCTCTTGAGAAACTGTGTGGGCTTACAGCTTGTTAGGTCAGTAACAGGATATGTGATAGTCCGCTGGGAGTTAGAATCCATATTTAGCCTGGCAGAGGAAGCGGGGTCTAACAATGAAAAATCATTGAGGCATTTCTTTTAATGCTACATTATCATTTCTTCCTCCTGCTTCACAATCCTCACGTCATCATCACGCTTGCTGAGGCTTCTGATGCTTTTTACAGTTCTCAGAAAATGTCCTTTTTTAGCTGTGAAAGGAAATTTACCTCTTAAAGGCCTCAGTCTCTCTTCAGAAAGCTACTGTAGGGACAATGGGTGCACAAAAAGGAAAAGGAAAATGACATTAGAATTCAGGCGTTGTTTCTGGCCCATGCAAGGACTTAATCTCTGAACCGTGTTAAACATAGGAGTACTAGGCAGTCATGTTCCATTGGATGTTATGTGATAATGGAAATGTACTCTATAATTTGATAACCATGAGCCACATTGAGTACTTTAGGATAAGCACTGGACTGCTGACCACAAGTTCAGTGGTTCCAACTCATCAACTGTTCCTGGTAAACGCTCCACAGGGTCGCTATGAGTCAGAGCCAGTTCTACAGCACTTAACAACAACAAGGTAGCCACATGTGGCTGTTGAGCACTTAAAGTATGGAGAGTACAGCTAAGACACTAAATTATGACTATTATTGTTGTTGTTAAATGACACTGAGTTGGTTCTGACCCATAGCTACCCTATATAGGGTTTCTAAGGAGTGGCTGGTGAACTTGAACTGCTGACCTTGAAGTTCAAACAACTTTGCAGTCTGGCGCATTAACCCACAGCATCACACCAGGACTCCAGGACTATTATTAATTATTGAACTTAAATTTAAATAGCTACATGTAGCTTGACTGTATGCCTAGGAAGGCAAATACCAGCTTCTTTGTGGTCCACAGTTCTGTTTAACCCACAGTATCCATTTGTTCTAAGGCATTTGCCAAGGGTGTAATTATTTTCACAACTTGGATGGCATTCATTGGCATCTGCTTCTTTGACTCAAGGGCAGTGTTGGCCTTAACATCATGGAGCAGCCTATTTTACAAAAATGCCCTTCAGAGACCAACATTCCTTTACTGTCATGCATAATCTTTCTTTTCTTTGTAAACTCATGGAGTCAAGATATGAATTACAACAAAGGTCCAAGTCCTTATACAGAAATTATGTGATCACATTGCTGCTTGCTCAGGGTACCCTGGCGGTCAGGAATATTTGACTTTTTAAGGCTTTACTGAAAAGCACAGGCAGGTGAGAAATGTAACAATCTCTTAGACTGAATCAGAGTCACACAATGAAATTGATGAACTCCTATGCATTCATACTCTAAAATGGGAATGATTAAATGTGCCATCACTTAATGTATAATGTTACTTAGAAATCATGAAGATTGCCAGCAACCATTAAAAAAAAAGAGGCAGGGTGGGGCTTAAATTTAAACAGGCTGCAAATAGAAAGCTTAATAGATCAATCAGTAAGCAACATTCCTTTGTGGCAACCCAGTGTTTAATCACACTCTAGATGCCACATTTATCTTCATGGAAAAAACGAAAGCTATTTAGTAAAGAGTAAATTATGAGCTTGCAAAATATAAATGGCTGTACGGCAAGGTGGCATAAAAGAAGTGTTTATATTTTTATTACTGCCCCTCACGAATAATGTACTAAAAGCTGTTTAATCAGAGCCACGTTCTTGAGTCCCGCTGATTTGCTCACCAAGAATACTTATCCTTTCTCTTTCAGCAATGGGTAGAAGGCCTGCGATCAATCATACACAACTTCAGGGCCAACAACGTGAGTCCAATGACATGCCTCAAGAAACAGTGAGTTTTGTTTGCATTGCCCTTTATTCTTAAACTGTTATTAAGTAAATGGTCAGATTAGGAGATGAAGTCTAAGTGTGTGATGAGGCAAATGCCTGGTAACGCACACTTCCACATTCCTGACCTTGGGAAAAGAGTTGACCCTTGCACCCCTCTACTCTTCATGCCACCCGGGGGTAGGGGGTGGCATACATGGTGAAACCTACATGAACCAAGTGTTGATGGCAAATGATGCTAGAAATGTACGCCCAAAATCCTCTGGGACTTTTATATCCCTAGATTGGGTCGTCTGTTAAATACCTCTATGTGCATCAGGCCATAGCTGGGCATTGCCGGAGCTCACGCCTTCACTGTATGAAACTGAGACATGAAGAGTAGGCTCAAGATCAACTTTCAAAGGCTCTCATTGCTAGGGTAAAACAAGGAAACACTGATACCAGATATAGTGCCTCTGCTTAGTCTATAGTCAGGGATCCAAAAAGCAGGATTTAGCCCATCTCACAGTATATAATATCCAGAGTGGTCCTGCGATGATAGGTTTTAATCCCACCCAAGTTAGTTATACTTTCAAGGTGACCTGAAAGTGATCCAAAATAGATCCTAGCCAAAGCTGAACGTCCATCAACATGTGTAAAAAGCAGGGATAAGTGAAGGTTTAGGGCCATCTGCCAGCCCAAGTCTATTGTAAGTAGTTATGAGGTGCTGAAGGTCAGTGCATTGGAAAATTGCAGGGATAAACCTGTGTCACTTAAAAGCAGGAAAAAGAACCAAGGGTGAGGTTCTTTATACTTGCCAGACAATAGGCTCCTTCAGGTTCCTCCATTCCTTACTTCCATTCACTTTGGCAAAGGCTGAAGGGCATGTGTTCTGAGTTTAAATCCCTAGCATTTGGTTCCTGGGTGACCTTCCACAATGTTCTTAGCCTGATATCTCACAGTTCTCCTCTGGGAGTAGAGATGATGACGCTTACCCATCTTAACAAAACTGCCATGCAGCACACGTGAAAGCACATAAAACACGTAGCTCAGGTTGACCTCAGTAATTCTTCATTCAACTTTAGCTATTTTGATTTTTTATGGTATCTTTCCAACTTCCTTTCCATCCCCTTGGTAGAAGGAAGTTAATAGCGGTACATATTCCTATTTGTTGTGTAGCCTGTCCTTTTCTGCTACAGTTACCATAGTTTGTTGTTGTT
>NW_006408659.1:2130038-2158388 GCF_000296735.1 Chrysochloris asiatica | reverse complement strand
GCTATGAGTCGGTTCCGACTCGATGGCACCTGACAACAACAACAACAGTCAATGTTTTGATGTTAGGACTGCAGGCACAAAAAATCAATGACTTTCAGAATGCCAAATCATACCTGGGTGTCCCAAATTTTGTTATCTGGGTGCCAGTTCTTATCCAAACCCCACTTGCTGTCAAGTCAACTCTTATTGAGGCTGAGCCTCTGTGTGTCAGAGTGGAATTGTGCTCCATAGGGTTTTAAACAAATGACTGATTTTTCAGAAGTAGAATTCCAGACCCTCCTCTGGGTAGACTCAAACCTCCGAACCTTTGATTAGCTGCCAACTGCACACTAACTCTTTGTACACTCAAGGATTCTTTATGGTGGTATCAACCTTCCCATAGATTGATCCTCTAAAGACTAAGAATTGCCAGTTCTCCAGAGAATTGTCCTTTTCTAAAGGGGAGTCACAAGAATCCCTGGTAGTGCGTTATAAATTGAGTTGCTAGTGGCAAGGTCAGCAGTTCAAATCTACCAGCCTCTCTGTGGGAGAAAAATGAGACTTTCTGCTCCATAAAGATTTACTGCCTCCAAAACCATGTACAGGGTCATTCTGAGTTGGAAATGACTCCATGGCACACAACTACCACCACCACCAAAGCGGGGGAGCCACTGTGCGTAGCAGATTATACTTCTCCCTACTTCTGGTTGGAAAGCCTATAGCCAATGACTGGCTGAAACAGAATCAAAGACTGCCTCCCCATCACTAACCCTCATCCCAACTTCAAAGATCAACACTGCTTCAAAAGCACACTCCAGAGACCTGGAGCCAAAGTTCTAGCTGAGACCACAACTTTGCCTACCTGTTTCCCTTGTCTGATCTGCTCGCCTCACTTTCTCTGTCCTGAAAATACTGCTTTAGTAAGTAGTCACATGTGATTCTAGGAAACCTGCTTAAGTCAGAACCTTTCCAGGATCATCATTTTCTGTAGATTGTTGTATTTTTTCCTGGAAACATGGAGAGAGGGAGTCATTAGCTAAAGACAATCCTAACCCTGAAGTATAAGCCAATGTTCTAGAACCGCATGTGTCCTGAGATAAAGGAGTGTTTCACCATCTATTGGAACTCTGCACTTCTGTTACCACTGGAAACAAGGAAAGTACCGATTCGGTCAATGCTTTGCAGAACTGGGAATCCTCGTGGGTCCTAAAGACAAAGCTGGCTGGTGTGACTGTGCATTTGTGTTTCTTACTGCCTCAGTACCCAAGAACAAGACCAATCACCAAATAAATACTGATGTGGTTTCCAGATAAAAACACAAACCTTCCAGTTCACGGTGAATTTCAGACACTTTTTGAGGATAAGTATATACTTTGTGGAGTCCTAGTGTGGTGCTGCGGGTTAATGCACTGGACTGCAAGGTTAGTTTTAACCGCAGAGTTGGCAGGTCAAGTTCACCAGCTGCTCCTCAGAAACCCTATACAGAGTTGCTATGAGTCAGAACCGACTTGAAGGCACTTAACAACAACAATGTCCTTTGTAGTCCCTGGTTTTACCAACAATCAATACACTTGGCTTCTAACCAGAGATTAGAAGTTCAAGTCCACCAGAAGTACCTCAGAAGAAAGGCCTGACCTACTTCTAAAAAAGCAGCCATTCAAAACCGTAGGGAGTGCAGTTCTACTCTTCACTCAAGGGGTTGCCTTAAGTCAGAATCAATAGCAACTGGTTGGTTTGTTTTTTGATGTAAACAGTATTTGAAATCTCTGGGTGTTGCAAACCACTAATACGTTCAGCAATTAAATAAAAGGTTGAGAGTTCAAGCCCATCTAGAGGCACCTCAGAAGAAAAGCTGGGCAATCTATGTTTGTCTTTTTTAATCAGGTATTGAAAGCCTTGTGGGGCACAGTTCTACTCTGGCATACACAGGGCCTCTGTGAGTCAAAATCGACTTGACACCTTAGGTAGCATCAAGTATTTGGCACATACCTATACTGAAAATTTACTTATTGTTTATGTGAAATTGCATTTAACCTGGATCCCTATGTTTTATTTGCAGAATTTAACAACTTTAGGTTTATTATAAATTATATAATTGTCTCTGTTTTTCAGAGTAGATTTTTTTTTTATTTGAATGAACTTTCTTATCATGATTTATAATTTTTAGTGAGACTGAAGTTGTTCTTTCTAAGAAACATTAAAACAATTTTCTTATTTCAGCTGGATGAAATTGGCATTTCTGACCAACACAAATGGTAAAATTCCAGTTAGGAGGTAAGTCAATCATTTCTGCTGTTTATCATACCCTGTTGGCCTTCATATAAGATATAGAAAGCTGTCTGCAAGTAGTTGTTAGTCAGTGATTGAACTAAAGATGGTTCTGGAAGCTAAGTTTGAATTGCTTTGTTAAATGTTGTTTTGAATTTGTTGAAATCTTTTATGGAAGAAAATTGTGTTGTTTTTCTCAGACTAGGTCACATTAATTACCTACTAAAATAAACTAAAGAACATATGAAAATATAGTATTTTTTCAATCTTCAAAGATACAGGCTTTCAAAATTCATTTTATTTTGGGTATTTTATTGTGGCCTACTTCTGCTGAGCAACCATTAGCTAAAATTAAAGAATCTTGTAGTGTGCTGAGAGAGGCCTTGGGTGGCACTAAATCATTAGTCAGGAGGTTGGTGGTTCAAAACTATCCAGAGGCACCTCAGCAGAAAACCCTGGAAATCTATTTCTAAAGGGGCATGGTCTTGAAAATCCTACTCGCCACACATGGTGTCACCATGAATCAGGATCTACGCCACAGCAGTGGGTTTGTGGCATGCTGGCTCCTCAGAAGGCAGAAGCTTCTTGGTGGTGCATTCTCATTCTGAGCTTTTTAGTGTCCTGGTGATCCAGGCTGGTGGGGCTCTCTCTTTGGTTTCTTGCTACTTGCTCTCTGGATATATTCTAAACTGCACTAGACACTCTACAGATCTGTCACTCTCTCCCTCTCTCTGCCCTAGGTAAAAGTGATAGAGATAAAAAAAAAAAAAAGATAGTAGAGTTAGAGTGGAAGCAAGAATGAAGAGAGTATGAGCCATGTGTGTTGTTTAATACCCTGACCTACTGAAGTAGTAAGTCTGCGCACAGAAAACATAGACAGTAAAGAGTGTGATGTACTGAAATGCAAGGTGGTTCTATTTTTACATACCTTATTAGCCTGCTTTTTCTTCCCAGAAAAGAGTCATGAACTGTACATAGTAGACACATGTAGATTACTATCAAAATCCTTCAACCTAGCAGCTTGGGGTCATTTGCTGTGCATCCTCCCAATCAACCCATTGTTAAATGAGCTTCTCTGATTCCAGTGATCTTTATCTCTCATGTTCATGTCCAAAATTTTCATTACCTTCCTTGTAAAAATAACTAAGATGTTTTGGCATCCTCTGTAGTTCTTTTGACATGAAACTCTTTGTCGCCTGCCAGTATTAACAGGTGTTTGATACAAGTCATCTGTTACTGGGGAGCAAGAGTTGATAGAGAACTGAGACCAAGCCAAAAATAAAAAATAAAAATGGTAAATAAATCTCTTGGTGGATGAACTGCCGACGGCTAGATGGAAATGGTGTGAAATATTTTAATGGATATGAAGAGTAAACACTTTAAAAATCTTGTTTCATCACTATCATTCTGTAGTTTAAAAAAATGGAAACTGTTAGTTCATTGTATGTAATGTTAAAATGTATAATGTTAAAAGGGTCATTCCATGACTTAGGAATGGCCTTGCTGTTTGACATTAATCAAAATTCAGTATCCAGGAAGTTGAAAAGAAATGGCATATGAAGAAAATTGTACTCCTTATTTTCTTCTTTTCTTTCTATGTACATAATCTTACACAGTCTGCCTTCCTCTCAAATTTATAAACTCACACTCAATTTATCCTCCCACTCAAAACCAAGTTCTTACAAGTCGTCACTAGTTGCTTTTCCCATCTCTCACTCCCTGTAAGCTGGAGTGCAAACTGCTGCCTAAGCAGAGGGTTGAGGAATGGGCAGCCAAACAATAACCATGGGCAGGAAAACGTTGGAAAGAAGGTAGGTGTGTTACAGATGACTAGACATTTCAGGTATGGTCATGGCAGTCCAACTTCTAGATAATTATTTTCTTCCTAAAGATCCTGCCTGCCTATGGGGAGGGTCCAAGTCTGCTGACAGTAACCCCATTTCCCTCACCTCCACAATTATCTGTGCCAGTTTTAGAGGGTGGTGTTAAAGCCATTGGATGGTTTGTAGATGATTTTGGTAGAAGCAAAGAAAGGCATTCCTTTAATTTCCAGGATCATTGCTGTCTTTATCACCTGCAAGATCCCTGAAACATAGAATTAAACCAGTACTGTAATAGTACTGGACACTATTCAAAGGTATTTGTACCATATCTTTTGGAGAATGGGTGGTGATTAATATGATTCAATCAAAACAATGAGCATCATGTAACTATGGAGTACCAAACTAATTCCTTGAGCATAAGATTGTATATAAAAGAATGAATAAATCACAGCCCTTTATAAACATTCTACATTTCCATGAAACTCAGTCATGATGTCTACAATGCCTCCACCTGTGACAAATGTTTTTCTCTCAGGCCCTGGTTAAATGGAACCCTGCTGAACCTTGGATGGAACAAATATAACTAGAAACTGAAAATAATTCATCTTCATTCCACATTCCTTCCACCCTCAAGTAAATTCATCTTAAGGCCCAAAAGTGACTTAAAAGTTGCCAGAAACAAAGGAAATAAAGCCACCAACCCCAGAGGAATTGTCTTTTTGACTTCTTTTCTCCCAGTTACCATCCTGAGTTTGATCTTTTTTTAAAAATGAGATGAACATGAGCTGCTAACTACATGGCTAGCAGTTCGAATCCACCAGCTGCTCCTCAGAAGAAAGATGAGGTTTTCTGCCCCCATAAAGATTTAAAGCCTCAAAAACCCTACAGAGTTCCTATAAGTTGAACAAACTTGATAGCACACAACTACCATCACCACCACTAGATGATAATAAGGTTTTATCATTAATGATAGTTGAACAAATAAGAAGTTATTGATAAATTTGTAAACACTTGAGAGACTTTATTAATATTGCATCATATTGACATTCCCAGGTGTTTTGTAACTTTGAAGGTTTTAAGTTTTCATTTGTAAGAATACTATTATAAATAATACATTTGTTGTTGTTAAGTGCAATTGAGTCATAGGATCTGTCATTTTTGCTAGACTCTGCATATTTTAGAAAATCACATTTAAATAATCTTTACTAAAATTCTTGTACCTTTAAAAAAAAAAAATGAGATGAATAAATTATTGGTGATGGTGTCCCCTAGTGAAAATGTGGACCTGAAAAATAATGATACTACCTCTGGTCACAATACCTCTTGCCTTCTTCATCTTCTGTGCAATTGTGTTGTTGGCCTCTGACCCTGGACTCCCTGACATATTCCTTCATGCATCTCCCAAAAAGTCTACCATCCAGTGGTGGCTTTATCACCACCCTCTAAAACAGGCACAGAGAATTCTTGAGGTGAGGGAGATGGGGCCACTGCCAACAGACTTGAACCCTCCTCATAGGCAGGATCTTTGTAAAGAAGGCCAGGCCCTACACATCTACAAGCACACACTCTTTCCCTCCATCTATCAAGTCTTCAAATGCTTGGGCTTTCTTACTCACATGAGAGGTTCTTGCTCTTCTTTCTGCTCCTTGGCATATGACTAAGCCCTAGTCAGAAAGTTCTATTCACATACACTCTTGCCTTCTTTCTACTCACATTTCATCTGAAAGGCTCAGGTCCCACACTACCACATTTGTGACACTCTAGAACAATTTACAAGGAGCCTTGGTGGCATAGTGGTTTACATATTGGATGGCGAACCAGAAGATCAGCAGTTTAAGCCCACCAGCCACTCCACAGGAGAAAGAGTAGACTTTCTGCTCCCAGATAAATCTAAAGCCTCAGAAACCCTATAAAGGATGGCTGTGAGTGGGAAGCAACTCAACAGCACTTTACAAGAAGTTCTAGAAAAGTGGGAGAATGTGGATATAGCACCAATTAGACTAGAAAACTCACCTATTAACCAGTTTACTTGATGCCACATGTGTATGTGTGTGTATATATATATATATACACACACACACATGTGTATATATATATATATATATTCTGCTATCTATAAATTCAGTAAAGAGAATTCAGAGCTTTCGATATTTAAATACAACCATCTCCAGCACTATTTAAAATGTACTTCCTGAACTATCCTAGGATTTACTATGTAGCAATAAAGCTTTGAATAAACATTTGTAATTCATTTACCTAAAGCTAGTTCCTCCCAATCTATTTTGGGAAGTTGTAATCTGCAGTTGAAGTGATACTTTCTCCCTCTTATTAAGATGAACAGACTGTTAGTGCTTACATTAGGAGCTTGCCTTTCACTTAACATGAATGGCAGGAAGCATGAGAATGTTGGACCTGGGGAAACATTGCTCAAAACCCTCTGTTGCTCACAGGGAAGGTATTCCAAAACCAAGCTTCAGAGACAAATGTAAGCTTTTATTTAAGACAAAACTAGATTTCTGAATTTAGTGTTTAAATAATGTTGGCAGAGTGTACCTAGACTTCCAATCAGCATGTAGTGCTTTGGGTGGCATAGCACAGTTCAGAGGGAAGTGTAGGGTTCTTGCTACCAACTACTAATTTCAGTGGCTTCCATTCATTCTGAGTGTCTTCAGTGCATCTATAGTGGGGAATTTCCCTCTAACTTTATCACCAGGATATACAAAGGAGCTTCAACAAGTTCATGAGGAAATTCCATTATCTTTTCATTCCATTTTCCATGAACTGTTTTTGGCTTGAGAAAGCAAAACAGACATGAAATTTAGGGAAAAGGTACAGGTATGAGCTGAGTTATAAAGGGCTTCCTTTTTTGCCCCCAAGCAGAACCATTGTCAACAGGGAAGTTCTTTCTAGAGCTATGGCTCTGTGGGTTAATGCGCTGGAATGCAAAGTCAGTTTGAACCACAGGGTTGGAGGTTCAAGGTCACCATCCGCTCCTCGGAAATCTTAGGGTCTCTATGAGTCAAAGCCAACTCGAAGGCACTTACCAACAACAACAGATGTCTTATCTGCCAAATTTATTTTTCCCAAGTAGGTAACTTAACCAGTTTTACCAGTTGCCATCTAGTCCATTCTTGCTCATGGTGACCCCATGTGTTTTCAGAGCAGAGGTGCGCACCATAGGACTTTCATTGACTGAATTTTCAGAAGAAGATTAGGTGCCACCTCCAACCTCCCTGTTAGCAACCAAGTATCACGTTGACCATTTACACTACCTGGGACTCTTAGAAAGTAGCTTCTTGTTAAGTGCCATTGAGCCAATTTCAACTCATAGTTACTCTGTATAGAGTTGCCAAGGACCAGCTGGTGGGTTTGAACCACGAACCTTGTGTTTAGCAGTCCAGTATTTATCCTACACCACCAAATCAGAAAGGAATTTGTCATTGTTAAGTGTCATCAAGCCAAGCGACCCTGTATAGGGTTTCTAAGGAACGACTGGTGGGTTTGAATCACCCATCTTGCCATTAGCAGTCTAGGGCGTATCCTACAGCACCACACCAGGATTCCACGGGTAACTTATTGTTGTTGTTAATTGCCGTTGAGTCAGTTCCAACTCACAGTACCTTGTATACCAAGGAGTAGCTGGTGGGTTTGAACTGCAGACCATGTGGTTCACAGTCCTGTGCTGATCTATAGTACCATACCAGGATTCCACTTAGTAATTTAGTAATGCATCATGGTTTTTATCCAACAGTGTTTCCTCAAGTGCCCTCTTGTTTTCTTAAGCACCCAAGCAACTGCCTCTCTTAGAATCCAGTTGTCTCATGATCATAATCAGCATTAGTACCAGGAAAGACACTGTAGGAGATAGCCTGAGAAGTGGAAAACACCAAGGAATGAAAAGTAACTTTATTCTCCATTTCTTTCTCACCCACCCCTCATTCCTACTATTACTTGGATCTTTGCTTCCGAGTATACTGAGTGGACAATAACTTGAATCTTTTTTCTTCCCCCAACCCCTTCTTTCTTTTTGCCCCTAGTATTACTAGAACCTTTGCATCGGGGAAAACGGAAAAAGTGATCTTTCAAGCTCTCAAGGAGTTAGGTCTTCCCAGTGGAAAGGTATTCATTCATTTAACAATGCATTTCTAAAGCCATTTTGTTCCTTTATGTCCTTGTCTGTAATAAACCAGATTATTTATATTAAAGTCATGTTAATTTGATTCAGAATTAGATTCAGTCATATATAGGATAATTTTCCCTTCCTTCTCCCTCCTCTCCATTCCCGCTCCCACTTTTCCTTCCCCTACCCTCCCTCCATCTTTCCTGTTGTATCCTGGACAATTTGACCCAAATATTTTTAAATCCTAATAGTGCATTTTTACATGGTTTTTTGTTTTGTTTTTTTTTGTCATCTATACTAAAAAAAGGAAATGAAAGCTACATTGTTCGCTTTGCAGCGTAGGGAGCTTAGAGCAGCCCATCAACCTGGCCTCAATGAAGCACAAAGTCTGAATGAACAAAAACTAATAAATTCAGTTCGTCCAGGTAGTTGGGAGAAGTTTATGAAGCACTTCTTCCCAAACAAACCATTTGTGTTCACAACCCTTAGAATCTAAGTAATTGAAATGAACATCCTGACTGCAAGAAAAATTTAGACATACCACAGCTTTCACAAGTCCTATTTGAAGTAAAAATTCCCATATTGCTTTATGCCTGTCCTAAACCCCTTTATGGTACTGTGAAAGTTGTATATGGTCAACTGAAGCCTCTTTACTTGGTCTTGGGACAATCCCTTATACACAAAGTGAGTATAAGGAAAGACGGAACTTGATTTATTCACCATTCTTACTTTTCTCCTACGGGGAGAGAAGAAGAAACTGTTTCTTTGTATTTGCTCTTTGGCCAGAGGTTGACAAGCATACACTTTGGCTCCTGGTAACCAGAAACCCCCACTGACACATACTAGCAGGATGGTGGAGCTGTGGCCCAAGGTCCTGAGTTAACCTCCTGGGTTTTGTCAGCACTCATCCAAGATAGAGGCCCTGGGATTCCCAGAAAAATGTTTCGTGAACCCATAAATCCTTACCCTTCAAGGAGAAAGTTGTTCCTTGATTAATAACACTCTGTTATTCTTTACAGAATGATGAAATTGAGCCTGCAGCATTTACTTATGAAAAGTTTTATGAACTGACACAAAAGATTTGTCCTCGGACAGATATAGAGGATCTTTTTAGAAAAATGTAAGTTCTATTTATGAGCAAGTGTTGTATAAATGTTATCATTGCTCTTTTAGATTTTTAAAAAAGTATTTGTCGTAAGAGTGTAATATAGCATGTTAGTCATAGCTAGGAATAGGCTAGTCAGACTTACATTTTATCCCCTTAGTTTACCAGTATAAAAGTTTGCTCTATGAGAAACTTTTACATAAATTAACGACAGCTCCTGGAATTCGCCCTACCCCTGCATTGGCTTTACTAACGACCTACAATTTTAACCTGCTCCTTTAGGTGTTAACCCAGTTTGTGAACTAACTAGTTTCAATTTGGAATGTCATTATGTTGTTGAAAAGTTCATTCCTATGATTTCAGATGGATGACTTACATGTTGTTGGTTTGGAAATAACATCTTTTGATAATGCTAAAGTACAATGGTAGACATTTTCTGAGAATAGTGGGAGTGGTTTCTTTTGTCGTTGGGTTTTTTTGTTTTGTTTTGTTTTCTTGTTGTTTTGTTTTCTTGTTTTATTTTATTTTTCTTTTCTTACAAACAGTTTCGGGCCATTTTAAGAATGCACCACTACTTCAGGGTTAGAAAATAAGTTTTAGAAATTATCATCAACAATTGTCAACATGTAAATCGTACCTGCTATAGCATCATATACAAAAACTTACTTTTTTCTAATAAATTCCTTTTCAGCAATGGAGACAAAACTGATTATTTAACGGTAGACCAATTAGTGAGCTTTCTAAATGAAGTAAGCTTTTTCATACATTAACTCCATAAAGTCTGTGTGCGGTGGTTTGCCTCCTCCAATGTTCTCATTGCATGCCCAAGTCATATGCCATCATTCGCTTTGCTTTTTACCTGCTGATCTATCCATTATGGCTTTACCAGGTGCAAGATTCAGCTGCTGTTGTGTGTTCATGTGCCTCCTACATGTTGGCTTTGCTCACTGCTTTTTGTTGGTTTCCTGGCTGTACGTATATGTAGCTCTGGTTCTGTGTGTGTGTGTGAATTTTATAATACCTTCATTTAATTAAATGTGTCTATGTTTTTGCAAGATGATATTTAAGGTGCTTTTCTTTCCCCACCCCCCTCCCCCTATTGATCTCATTAAGTAGGCAGAGAATGGACAAATTTTATGGCACTGGAGTTGAATTCTCTGCTGTTAAATTTTTCTGATACCTTTGCATGGGCTGGGGAGCTTTATTTTTGTTTATTTATTTATTTTTTAATGGATTGCATGTAAGAAAAAATATGTAGATTTCAATGGAGTATTTTGACAAGCAAAACACTTTGAATACCTGAGTGAAAATATAGTATAGAATAAGCCAATTGGATTGCTAGCTAAATTTTTACTTTATATTTTTTATAACAAGTTCAGAGCTAATTTTAGCATATGATTCACTTAACAACAAAAACTGGTTGACAAAATCTGCTTGGACACAAGAGAAAAATATTTTTGTTACAACTAAAATTAACTTTTTTCTTTACACCTGCAAAACTTGTTTTTTCTTCGGTGAAACCCATTGAGACTCTTGTTAACCCAGAAAAAAAAAAAATCCCTTATTTTAATGCATTAATAGTTAGAAGAGTTTAGGTGAAGCTCTGGCAGTATATTTTTGTTAAAAAATAAGGTAGGTAACCACCATACCACATATAGAGAAAACATTAGAAAAGACAGCATCATTCTAGATACAAAGTATGCCTCAAGGCAAGACAACAGGCAGACAGTAATTTTTCCATTTTATAGAGACAAATCACATTTTGTCAAAGGTCTTCTCTATCTTAACCCTGAGAGGGAGCTCATTGGTTCCCCATGCATAGAATTGCACTTCAGCAGACACATTAACTAGCGTCTAGACACACTGAATGCTAAAAGAGTAAGTACTCCAATCTCTGCACAGATGCCTCCCCTTCTAAATAATCTTTTCAGTAAAATACAATATTTATTTACTTGAAAGCATTTCAAGTTTTTCTGCTCTACTAGTTTCCAGTCATGCGAATACTATGTTCCTCATCTTTACCCAGATATTATCCACATTCTGATGTCACAGTTGCTTAGAAGTTAAATCTCCTTGCTTTGTTTCCGTAAACCCTTTACCCCTCTTCTGCTTTTTTCTTTCTTTCTTTTAAGTTTTATTTTTCTTAGCTTCTCCATGCATTTTGGATCACTGATCATCTTAATTTTGGTGAGGTGGGCTTTAGTGAGAAGAGAAAATCTACCACATTATCAGTCACTTCCATGAAAAACAAAACAAAATTAATAAAGGCCCCATGTGCAGTGGGGTGAAGCAGGCACCCAGTCATCTGTTGAACATTATAGAGACCTTCATTCTGCATTCCACTGCTCAGATCAAGAGCCAGTTCTGAAGTCATGACGTTGCATGCTGCCGTCATGGCCTTTGACCTCAAGTTCTTCCCCTTTGTGAGTTGTTTTCGTTGGCCTCTCCAATCATCATGGAGTATAAGTGGCACTGTGGGGTAGGCACTGGGCTGCTAACCACAAGGTTAGCAGTTCAAACCCACCAGATAAAAATGAGGGAGCAAAATGAGGCTGTCTGCTACCATAAAGATTTACAAAAGCTCTAGGAAACAGTTCTCCTGTGCCCTGGAGGGTCATTATGAGTCGGCACAGACTCAGTGATAGTGAATTTGGTTATCCAATAATCACTATTATAATTCATGTGAGTCTAAGACATAAAACATAATTTTAAAAAAATAGTTACCCATACATTCTTGTTTGTCACCCAAATTCTTTCCTAAAATACTTCTGTTTTGTTACATTTCGAGCCAACATTATTATAGTTGTCCTTAGCCTTGGGTTGTGCAGTTAACTTGCTTGGCTACTAACTAAACGGTTGGAGGTTTGAATTCACTCAGAGGCAGCTTGGGAGAAAGGATTGGTGGTCTACTTCTGCAAAATCAGCCACTGAAAACCCTATGTTTTCTACCCTGACACACTACATATGGGGTCACTGAGAATCAGATCAAATTGTAGGCAAGATGTTAAAGAGGCAAAGAGTATCCGTTTGTGTTTTATCTTTGTATTTGATTTCTCATAAACAATATGGCAGCACCTTGGATTTTCTTGGTGGGACTGTTGAACTCAGTGTGATTCTAGGTTTCTTTAGGTCATAGAGACTGTAAGGTAGGCCAAGAAAACATGTAGTCTTTATTTTTAACAGATATGTCTGCCTTGAATGTCTTCCTTTTTTTTTTATCTTAGTGAACTCAACTGGAAGGACTAGACAAAAAATTTTGAATGTCTCCTTGAAGAAGCATTTTCCAGCTTAAAGACAATTATGCCAGCACCTTGTACTCTCTCTTTGAGTCCTGCATTTACCCTTCATACCGTTCCAAAATCAGAAGCACCTGTTAGGTAGAATGACTTCAAAACCCATAATAAAAGGAGACAACAAACATGTTCAAGAAGGAAACAGGCATGGGAATGTAAGGGTCTATGACTCCAAAAGCTAAACCGTAGGCGTTTTTTAAATGTTCAGTGTTCGAGCCAACAACAGTCCAGAATTTAACATCACACAGGATTATGCAATTAGACAAGGAAAGTTTAAGGAGTCATATGACTCATTGAAAGAACAGGGCCCTAGTCTCATTATTTGCAGATGATTATCTACTGTGACTATCAAAAAGAATCAACCAGGAAAACTCTGAATTAATAAGAGAGGTAACCAGAAAAATGACTACCAAAAAAAATATTAAAAGATACTCTATTCAAAAAAAACTATACCCTATCCACCACCACCGACTACCATGGTGTCGATTCCAACACAGTGACTCTATCGGATCAGGTTTCTGAAACTGTGAATCTCTACAGAAGCAGACTGCCTCGTCTGTCTCCCATGCAGTAGTTGGTGGATTTGAATCATGAGTCTTTCTTTTAGCAGCCACCATTTAACCCACTGCACCATTAGGGCCCCTAGATACTCTATACACCAACATTAATTTAAAAACCAAACCCACTGCCGTTGAGCCAACTCCAGTTGACAGGGTCTCAAAGACTGTTCAGGAGTGGCCAGCCTCATCTTTTGCCCAATGAAGAGCAGCTGGTGAGTTTGAACTGTCGACCAGGACAGGTGGTTGGAAAATAATCCCATCAATATCAGAAAAAGCTACATTGCTTCCCATCACCTTCCAGTTTGTAAATCCCTTCACTCTTTAAATGAAATTTTCTGCTTAGTGTTTCTCCAGGAAAAGGAGATGAGAGAAAATTGGTCATTGACACTTCCTCCTATCTATGTCATCATCAACTTTTCAGTAATAGCTGTAGACCTCTCTCTTCAACTGTTTAAAGGAGTCCTGCTGGTAGTGTAGGATAAGCACCAGACTGCTAACTGCATGGTTGAATTCAAATCCATCTGCAGAAGAAAGATGAAGCTTTCGGCTCACAAAAAGATTGATAGCTTCAGAAACTCTATACAGTCATTATGAGTCATATTTGGCTCCATGGCAATGAGCTTGGGTTTGCTTCAAGTGTTTTAGTATCTACTTGTTGACTGCTTCCCATAGTGTGAATTGTAGATCAATAACATCAGTGTCACCTGGGAGATTGTTACAACTGGGTCGCTCTTGGGTCTGCTGAAAACGATTCTGCATTTAACAAGATCTCCCAACTGATTCATTAAATTTGTGAAGCTTTGTCCTTGTGGATTATCTAGATTCTTCCTTGAGAGCCTTAGTATGAATAAACAGAGTATGAGGACAGCATATGTATTCTGCTGTTCTCCATAAAGAATTTGATCATGAAAATCTGCCACTCAGATCAAAATTTTGCCACAGTTTTGTCTCTTGGCCTCATCCAATGGATTGAAGGAAACTTTCTTAGCCTATATTATGAAAACAGGAGAATCCAGTATGGGTTGAAAGAGGCAATCATCATGAAATGCCAAGGGTTATATACTACTCCCAGCCGCCTACATGTGAAGGGACTAATTAAAATCTCTGGGATTCAGTTAGTGTCACCTCCCTTTCCCTGTTCCTAAGGTGTCCTGAAGGCACAATGGGTTAAGTGTTGGTCTACTGATTGCAAAGTCAGCCGTTCAAACACAGCTGCCACTCTACAGGAGAAAGATGAGACTGCTCTCATGCAGATTTGCCACCTCAGAAACTCTAAGGAGCAATTCTGTAACTGTCCTATATGTTCGCTAGAGGTTCGGAATCAACTTGATGGTAATAGATTTGGTTTTCCAGTCTGTCTGTGTTCCTACTGAGAAACTAAATTGATTTTAATTTTACGTTCATTTTCTAACTTTTCACAAAGATAACAACACCTAAGGATTAGGACATGCATAGAGGGAAAGAGAGAAATCAGAATCAGAAGAAGGTCTCAGTTAGTCACAATAACCTAGAGTTAACTTTATTTGCTTGCTGCTGGTAACCTTCCACCTTTATTAGGGCTAACCTGTTTTGTTGTTTCTCAGTTGAAAGAATATTAATAAAGAATCCATGATCTTGTTATCTTTTACAATATCCTGACTCTTCAATGAATAGGTAAAGAGAGAAGGGACTAGTTAGTCATATGAGTTAAGTTACCCTTATCAATCATGACTTTCTTTTCTTTTCTTTTTGTGTCCATTGGATCTCTCCAGATGCTACTTGGAGATTGATACTGTTGTTGCTATGAAATGTCCTTGAGTTGGTTCCGACTCATAAGGTTTCTGAGGAGCAGCTGATGGGTTTGAACTGCTGACCTTGCCTCCTGGAATGATGCTAGCTGATGCCTCTTTTCAGGGAGAGAAAGGATAGTAATGGAGTCACGTCCATTACTCCTCATTTATTTGGATAGAATTCTATTACCTATTTTGGAAGCTATTTAGAATCTCATTTTACAAAGCATTATGGAGTGTCAATGTGGTGCTACATGATAAGCACTGGACTGTTGACAGCAAAGTTGGTGTTTCAAACCCACCAGCTGCTCCTTGGAAGTTGCTGTGAGTTGAAACAAACAGCATGAGGTGAATGTCTCAGGTGCATTCGTTCCCCAGATTCCTACTGATAATGGATGGCCCCTCACAGCTGTGAATTTGAGACGTGCCCAACAATATTTCCCCTGGACATTGGCCTTACTTTGCTTGTATCCATGTGGAATTCTTTTCCACAACCTCATTACTTTGAAATTACCTGGAAGTGTCCTTTGTCTTCATTTTTTTCCCCCCATATAAAAATCAAAGTTTGGTGACGCACACAAACCTTTTGTTGCTTAGCTTTTGTATTATCCAGATTGCAGTGTGCTAGTTTTTTTGAAATGTGAACATTTTAGGGAAATTGAAAGATTATTTTATCTGGCAGAGCAGACAGGTAAGCAAAGGAAATTTCATATTGTCTGCTCCTGTATTTATTTTCTGTGAATATAATTCTTAGACTAGGGGATTGTTCCTGCTCTTGTTAAGCGCCGTCGAGTCGGTCCTGACCCATAGAGACCCGGTCTAGGGTTTCCCAGGAGCAGCTGGTGAACTTGAGCCACTGACCTAGTGGTTCAAACTGACTTTGCAGTCCAGCATATTAATCCAAGCGCTAGGATATATCTATTTTAGCCCTTAGTTTCCCTGGCTATTGCTTCTGATAGTCAGAATGCTCTAAAGAATACCATACCCTTTGACTAAATGTTACCAGGTTTCATTGGGAATGCATAAAACATTTAGCATTCTCCTATCCTTGCAGTGCTTAGATACTTTGATATAAAAATATATTAAATGCTTATTTGCATGTGTTGTTTAGTGCCATCAAGTGGGCTTCAACTCATGACAACTTTGTATTGGGTTTCAAGAGCAGTATTTCTTAAACTTAAGCTAATCAGAATCACTTCAAAGCCTTGTTAAAACAGATTCATGGGATCCACCCCAGAAAATTGGATTGAGCAAGACTGGGGCAGATCATACTTCAAGTCACCCCATGGTAGAATACAGACGTGTGTATATAAAAACGAATGTCTGAATTTCCTTTTTTTCCCCCCTCCCCTTACATCCTCTCCACTTTTTTGCTAAAGCCTCATTCTTTTACTTTCTAATTCGTATGGATTTGCCCCATCACGTCATGAACCCCAAATACTTAAAAATGGAAATATCTTAAAATCAAAAGATTCAATTCACTAAAAGAGAGAACTAGAAAAAGGGCCTTGGTCATCTCATATCCATCTTCTTCCTTGAGATGATGTACTGAGACAGGAGGAGGCATGTGTCTGGAAGGAGTTTGTTTGTTTGTTTGTTTGTTTGTTTGTTTTTAAAATGCATTTTCACCAGTGGTTCAGAGCTTGTAATTTCCTGGAACTTTACTGGGCTCTAAGACTGCATGAGAGTTATCAGTTTCCTGAATGAGGTACAGCCTGCTTGGCATTCCATGGTCCACCTCACAATTGTCTTTCTCCAAATAGCCTATAACTTTCTTCTTTATAGTATCAAGACCTGTTACTAATACCTTAAATCAGTTTCTGCTCTGTCATATGCATGAATGTGAGCTGTTATGAGCTGTAATTTCTTAGATTACTACAGAAGCATGCTTCATTGGGATAAATTCAAGGGGGAAAAAAGATACTGATTCCTTATGAGCTAACTCTCCTAACTTGGTGGGGTCGGGGTGGGGACCAGAGAAAACTAGACCCACATATGTTTTAGGGAATAACAGCAGGAATTCAGTCAACTAAAGATACTCATTCTTTGTAGTCCACATTTTAAATTATCCTTCCAAAACAAATGGGGAAGGAAAGTCTATATGAACTTTCAACAATTGTTTCTTAAAGATCTTTTCACCAGATTTTTCAGAGTCTGTGCATATATTTGGGTAAAGAGCTATTTATTGCCAATGTCCTGTTTATTGGCCAGTTTTGGCTCACATCTGCTTATCTACCATTATTCCATGGACATTTGTTTTATTTACATAATTATTTTTGGTGACTATCCAAGGCTATAGTACATGATACTGTATTCTACAGTTGACAGTAAGGAAGTTTCATGGACTCACTATCTCCAGCCACACACATATTCCCCCAGAAATACCCACTGCCTCCAGATATATACACAAACACACACACACACACACACACACACACACTCACAAGATGGTAGCTTGGACAGTAAATTGGACTTGCCACCATTGCTTGGGAGTCAGGATGGAAGAACGGCAGGTACCCTCTTACTCTTGGTACCTCCCGTAGTAGCAAGAGCACCTAACAGCTAATTAGAAAGGATGACATCTCCAATCTTTTGAATGCCTCACTCATTCATGGACACTGGCTAATGAATTTCTTCAGGGCAAGCCAAGTTAAGTTTCAGAGTAAAATAGACATCTCTGAACTATTGATATTTCAACACCAATTTTTTATATTGTTTGGAGGCTGTAAATATCCTTGCACTGATTAATTTTCATCATTACACTTTTCAGAAATATTTACTGAAGAAAATAAAGACTAGAGAGTGCCCAAGAAATCTTTTATTGATACAATATAGTGCAAATGAAGTGATGCCTGCCTGTCTATTCATTAAAGTTTTTGGTTTTGATTTTGATTTTGTTTTTTTGTTTTCTTTTGGCACCTAAATTGTATATTGCCTATTAGAACTATTTTGGGGGAATTTTGTCTTTTGCGTTTGCCTTTTTGTTTTTTGTTTTTTTTCTTTCAATGAGTTAGACCTCACATTTAAAAGAATTTATGCCAAACGTCTTGCAGTAGCTCAAAGATCAGATTATTTATCTTTCACCTTTTGAAGAAAAAAAAAATTTATTCTGTTTTTTCCCACTAGTTCTGTGAGAGGAACCAATGGAATCCTCCCAAATTTAGACTTTTTGAAATATATTTTAGGGAAAGAGGAAGACAGGGAACTCCTACCTTTGTAACTAAAAACATGATATTCTAGGACTTTCTTGTGGTAGAACATGCGTACTTGGATAATATGTGGTGCTTCAAGGACGAGAAATGTCCATCTAACTTGACTTACTTTCTGTCATAGCATCAGCGAGATCCTCGACTGAATGAAATTTTATTCCCATTTTATGATGTTAAAAGAGCAATGCAGATCATTGAGACGTATGAGCCTGATGAAGATTTGAAGAATAAAGGTAATAAAAACATAAAAATAAAAACTGGATTTCTGTTCCAAGAAAATTGTGTCTTGGATTTTTAATTAAAGGTATCTATTTTTAAAAAAAGCTTTGGAGTGTTCCCTTGAGCCAAGGATTAATAACTGACTGATTTTTTCTGCTCTAAGTATAAATTTCAACCTGGTTCAGAATGCTTCCTTGCTGCCTCGAGTATAACATTAAAATTATTATATTATTAAGCACATGATAGTGATATTTTCACCATGTGCTTTCTTATCTTTAGTATTGCATAATGTTTTAAATGTAAAAATGCCAACTCTAGCTTGTGTTTATAATCTTTGAAAAGAATTTCATATCATATAAAAATCTACACCTTCTTTTTCTCCCCTTTGTTTTGCCAAGGTAAATGAATTTAATGTGTGATTTGATGTACCTGCTAAACTCTATTTAACCTCTGGTATGAAAGTTAAATGCAATTTATTTATGTTCAATTAAGTAGGAATTGATTTATTATTGGGGTATCTGGGCCTCTTCTATTCTCAGTGAAATTTTGGAAGAATGTTGTCTATTCAAATATTGATCCAAGGAAGGGTATGGAGAGAAAATTTTAAATTGGCCCCATAGCATTAAAAACACTGTCTGAGGATGGAAGGAACAATGCTATTTGTCCAAGGCGCAGGTGACACCTGAGCTAGACCATCGGGCTATATTTCTCAGTGGACAGTGAGAGTAGTTCTGGGTTCAAGTTCTATCTGTCCCTATGCCAGTGCCAAACCTGGCATCAGCTTACTCCTCTTTAGAATAGAAATTCGTTGTTTGTGTCTCATGCCAGTGAAGGTAGCTGGAATGTTTACACATTCTCTGAACCCATATCCCACCAACCAGTTGCCATGGAGTTGATTCTGATTCATGGTGACCTGGTGTGTTTTAGAGTAGCACTGCATTCCATAGGGCTTTCATTACTGACATTTCAGAGGCAGATCACCAGACCTTTCTTTCAACGTACTTCTGGGTAGTTTAGTAGCCATTTGTGCCGAGCTGACTGCCCATACTACTTCTGATATTTTTCTGAGCCTTACCTGATTCTGTGCCGAGCTGACTGCCCATACTACTTCTGATATTTTTCTGAGCCTTACCTGATTCCAAGATTTTTCAACTTTTGGAATCATACTGTTTAATTTCTTTGCATCACATCAGATCCAGCAGCACGGCCTGCAAGTTCTAGCCTGAGAATAAATCCTGGATAAATCACATCTTACCAGGTCACTTTTACAACTGCCCAAGCCTGCCTCATCTCTACCTAGGCACACCAGCTAACCTCTAAGGACGCTTCTTCCTACTTATTGCTCAACAGTGTATGCACCAGAGCAAGTCTTTTTAAACTAAACCCATTCACACATTTCACTCATCAAAACCTTCCAAAGGTAGCCTTTGGCTACCTCTCTATCTTTTCCAGCCACTTTTAGTTATTCACATAGCTTGCTGTCCATGAATATCCTTGGTACACACCCTCCTGTGTCAAATTTGCCCTTTGTTTTCCTTCTCCCTGGAATGGAAGTCCCCAGGTGTGCATGTGAGTTTCTCCCTGTGCATGATATAAACCCCTAGCTGGCAACTGTATCCAAACCAGCATCCTGTATATTCCATATCACTTTCTGCCCTGCCTTGGTTATTCTTCTAGCACTTATTTTATATCATATTAAGTTACATTTGTTTGTCACTATATTTGCTTCTTTACCCCATAATAATGTTATATTAAGGTAGGACTTGTCCGTTTCTTCTAACCTTTTTGTCATTAAATGCCATTGAATTGGTTCCAACTCATGATGACCCTTTATAAGGTTTCTGAGGAATGGCTGGTGGGTTTGAGCCCACAGTTAGCTTATTATAAAGTACCACACCAGGACTTACCAAATTTTTATCATAGTATATCTTGTTAGAATTAAAAATGACATAAATGCCCTTAAACAGAATAAAGAATAATAAATTACAATGTGTTCATATATGAACTACAATGTGAGAGTTGGTGAGAAAGCCTTGCTTCCAGAGTTTCAGTTCATACATGCACAGGTTTATTCCAAACACTACATTTTGAAACATGTCTTTGTGATCAGTGGATGGTTGCAGACAAGCTGTTTTAGTAATGTACTTATCTTAATCTCCTTAATTTGCATTTGAAGAAAAGGTCCGGGTAAAACAGTGGTTTCTTAGGGAATCTGCTAGGCCAGTGAAATTCAAAGGAGAGAGATTGTGGTGACTGGTTTCTGGCATTCCACAGTTGGAAAGAGTTTCTCAAAAGATGCAAGACCATCATGGGGTTTGTTATGAAGAGGCTTTAAGAAACTTGAAAACTGCATTTGTGGCAGAAAGTCCAAGAAAGTTGCACAGAGGAATTTTTTCCATCACGCCAGTGCACTTGCGCATTTTTCAAGGATAGCAAGGGCTGTCCTAGGGGATCTCCCTATCCACCCTGCAAACCTGATCTTGCCCCTTCAGATGTCTTTTTATTCACAAGGCTCAAAGAACATTGAAAAAGAGCATAATTTGAGTCTCTTGAGGATTCCAAAACTATTATTTCATTGTCATGTTAATCGAAGAGTATAGAAACCTAGATGAAGGGTATGTTGAGTAACAATTGTTTGATAGTTTTGTTGAATAATAAAATAAAAAAAAATCTTTGATAGTTTTGTTCCATAAAGGTTTCAGTGATTCGATACCAATATTTTTTGACATGCCCTTATACATTCAATGAAAAATAAATGAATAAGAACAATGTATATTAATTGGGTAAACCACAAGAAAATTTACAACAATGATGACAAGGTACAAATGCGTACGCTGAGATAACTTTTATATAAATTTTAGAACATCTAAAATAATCTGATGTTTGGATAAATGTTTATCTAGTAAAGTTAGGACTGTAGTGAAATGGGGAGTGTTGAACGCAAACCAGGGTAGCAGTTGGTTTTATGAGGGTGAGAATATGGAAAGGAATGGAGTAGAGATGAGGTGTTCAGTTGCATCTGTAATGATTTATCTCTGAAGAAAAATGCAAAGGGAAAAGAGCAGACTGCTCTTAGAGCTATTAGAACTGTGGTGTTGGTACACACCTATTCATTATGCTACTATCTGCACTTTTCTGTAAGCTTGACATCAGTTCATAATTTGGAAAATGCTTACAAGAAAAATGAAAAGCTGAGACACCTGATGGTCAACAAGATAGAATTAGGTGCAGAAATACCAGTGGCTTCTTCTGCAGTTAGGACATGGGGCCTGTGAGTAAAACCAACAGTGACTCTTTGGGTCACGTTTTAACTACTACTTCACACTCTTGCTCATATTGCCAGTTCCATACCCTGCTTTATAAGTAAAATAGGAAAATGGAGTTTGTGAATTCGGAGAGACCACCATCTCTAAGTAGATCCCTTCTCCAACTGGATGAGAGCAATACTGCTTTACAAATTGTATGTTTTCCATTTTCTAAAGCGCATCTCTCAGATATAGTCTCATTTACCCTCCATAACAATTCTGGAAAGTAATTCGTTTCAGTATGGTTTTTTTTCCCCCCATATTACAGAAGACACTGAGACCCAGGATGGATGAAAGAGTAAGTGACAGAGGCAGTACTAGATAAAAATCCTCTTGATGTCTGGTAACTACAGCACCTGAAATCACAGGGTCTCCAGAAGGGGGAGCACTTCTGAGCTTAGGGGAACTGAGTATCTTTGCCATCATGGATCTGAAAGAAGAATGCCATCTACTGGCAGACTATATTGTATTGCTTGTAAAACTCTCATTTTACTCAGCAGCCCCAGTTTTGTAAGGTGGCATTTCTTGGGAAAGAAATGCACTTTTTTTACTTGTTAACTATTTAAACTGCCTTAAGATAATGCAAAACATAAGGTTTGTATCTTCCGAACCACAAATTCTACTAGGATATTCTTTTTCTCCCTAGGCCTCATATCAAGTGATGGGTTTTGCAGATATCTGATGTCGGATGAAAATGCCCCAGTCTTCCTAGATCGCCTAGAACTGTATCAAGAAATGGACCATCCTTTGGCTCACTACTTCATCAGTTCTTCCCACAATACCTATCTCACTGGTCGACAGTTTGGTGGAAAGTCTTCTGTAGAAATGTACAGACAGATTCTCCTGGCTGGCTGCAGGTTGGAGACTCAAGATGGCTGTTTGTCTTTTGTGTATATGTGTCATTTGATTTCATTTACTTTTCTCTGAAAAATGTTGTTTTTATTAGCTGCTGTGGAGTTGGTCCCCAGTTTATGGCAACCTCAAGCACAAGTACCAGTTCTGTGCCATCGCCATGATTGGTTAGAGATTGGACTGTCGTGAGTCATAGGGCTTTCATTGGATGATTTTCAGAAGTAGGTTGCCAGGCCTTTCTTCTGACTTTGTCTTAGTTTGGATATTCCACTGACACCTATTCAGCATCATAGCAACACACAAACTTCTACAGACATACATGGTGGCGTCATATGAGGTGCCTTGGAAGGTAACCATACCCACTTCTCCTGCGTGGAAGACAAGAATTCTACACTGATCCACCACTGCTGCCTTCTGCAATATGTTGTTTTTAAGTACTGTGGAGTCAGTTCCGACTCATAGTGACCCTGCACAGGTTTCCGAGGCTGTAAATCTTGACAGGAGCAGAAAGCCTCATCTCTCTCACGTGAAACTGCTGGTAGTTTTGAACTGCTGACCTTGAGGTTGGCAGCCCGATTCGTAACCACTTACTACAGTAAAGTTTCTTTTTAGTATTCTTTCTGCATATAGAAAGTAGTAATCAGAGTAAAGGAGGACTGGTGGCACTCTGGCATACCACAATGTCAGTAGTTCAAACCCACCAGTCACTCCACAGATGAAAGATGAGACTTTCTACTCCCATAAAGACTTACAGCCTGAGAAACACTGTACAGAGTCGCTATGAGTTGGAACCGATTCATCAGTACATAATAACAACAATCAGAGTAAAGGGGACATGTCTTTCTCTTTCATGGACTATGACTCATTTAGCCTTGGTGAGGAAAGGTAGTATTTCTTCCAGAAAGGCCCTCCTCTGGGTCAGTATCTCCTGATATTTTTATAAAATTGAAAATATGACCCAAATTTTGGAGAAACAAAGGAAATATGCATATTTTAAGAAGTCATATGTAAAATTCTTTATTGCTTAAAGGCAACCAATCAGGAGGACCTCTAGTAATATTACTTGCAAATTTAACTACTTCATGTTTTAAAACTTAGTTATCAGAAAATAAAAGTTATCAAAATGGTTTTTCTCTTACATAAACTGGCAAACATATCTGATAAAAAGCATAACAAAAACTCTAAAGTGAAAACTAAGAAATATAGCTATATTTTGATTTTTTCTTGGTTGTCAATAACCAGTATTTTGTTTTTTCAACTCACTTTTTGGGAAATGAGCATTCTTTCAAATAAATTGGTTACATCATTACTTCTATGAGGACTTCAGTGTGACTCATTAAAATAATAATTAGAATATTTTCTGACATAGTCATAGTAATATTATCCCAACTAAAAAATTTAAAAACAGCAACATTTTTTTTAATCATCTAAAGCCTAGCCTTTATTCATATTTTCTCAGTTGTCCCCAAATTGTTCTTTATTGCAGCCTTGAAACAACTAGGATTTCATCTTGAATCACACTGCTTACTGTGTCTTTAAGACCTCTTTTAGTCTGGGCTAGCTCCTTTTTGATTTTTCAGCTGAATAAAGAGCATAATGGGAGTTTTAGTCTATATACCTCACAAAATAATTATGTTACCTAATTCATTCAACTTTTATGCTTCTATATTGGAAAAAAAATTACTTTGATGTCTTTCTTTTAATTTGTGCACAGCCTATTATTAGGAATCAGTATTGTAATTTCACTATATTCTTAGATGTGTTGAACTTGACTGTTGGGATGGAAAAGGTGAAGATCAAGAACCAATTATAACTCATGGAAAAGCAATGTGTACAGATATCCTTTTTAAGGTAAGTTTTCAAATTACACAGCCACAGCCACTGATCATGTGAAAAGTATGGCAGTGAAGAAGAGAAAGTTAATTACAATTTTCTCAAGCAATTTAGCTGCATATTTCTTTCTTCCAGTTTTGAGGAGAAAGTCAAGAGAAAGATTCTTTCTACTTAACGTATCTCTCAGCTCCTTTTTCTCCTTCGGATGGTGTCTGGGCTACATAATCATGTTTCTCTGTCAGTCAACCAGGTTTACCTTATCTTACAAACATCCTTTAATTTCCTAGTCTGCTTATTTACTTAGTTACTTTGCATTATTCCCAAAGGGCATCACCTACTCCATCACTGCCATTGAGTCGATTTCGACTCATCAAAACCCTCATAGGGTTTTTGAGGCTGTAAATCTTTATAGGTGCAGAAAACCTTGCCTTTCTCTTGCAGAACACCTGGTGAGTTTGAACCACAGACCTTGTAGTTAGCAGTCCAGTGCTTAGCCTATAGTGTCACCAAGACTTCTTGAAGGACATCAAGGAAGCATGAAAATATAATTAGAATTCAGAACATAAAATAGATTGTAAATCGTACCTGTAAGGGTAAGGAAACTAAGTAATGCCAAGAGTAAGGTTACAGTTGTTAGTTACCATTTAGTTGGTTCTGACTCCTAGTAACCCCAGACAAAACACTGCATCAGGTAAACACTACAACTGAACAAAACACTGCCTGGTCCTGTGCCAACACAAACGTTGCTATGTGTGAGCCCATTGTTGTAGCCACTGTGTCCATCCATCATGATGAGGTGTTCTTCCTCTTTTTCGCAGACCTTTTACTTTTCCAAGCATGATGTCCTCTCCAAGGACTTCTGATAACATGTCCAAAGTACTTAAGATGAAGTTTCACCATTTGTTTTTCTCAGGAGCATTCTGACTGTACTTTTTCTAAGACAGATTTATTAGTTCTTCTTGCAGTCCATGGTATGTTTATACTTGAACAGGAAAGTTATAGTATATGAATGCTTGCAAAGAAGTCTTACAAACCATACTACAAATTGGACTCCACTCTGTCGAGAATCCAGTGCAAGGAAAGAAATGATGAGTCACAGTATCTGTAAAGTCCAAATAGAGACGTTGGTAAAGAGAAGCACAGCTATTCTCAGGATTGAGACCAGAGAAAAATTTTCTCCTGGGGACCCTCATGAAGAGGAATTGATAATTATTTAAATAGGTATCTCCCATAATGGTCTCTTTGTGATCTCAATGTAAGGCTGGTTTCTTAGAGTGTTCCTTAATGTGACCCAGTGATGTCCTGTCTGTCACAGCACAAGCCAAAGAACATGAAATTTTTTGTTGGTTAATGTGCCAGGCCCATAAATCTCTGTTGATCTGATGTGACTAGTGAGAGATATTTCAAGATCCAGAGTGACAGTTCTTAAGCCTATCTGCATGTGAACAATCACCAGGGGTAGGTCTCTCACCTATAACCCTCCATGCACATCATTTTTCTCCTCCAAGATGTTGGTAAGCTTTGAGCAGAAATGAATCCACAGTTCTCCCTGAGAAGTGAGAAGCAATGCATTTGCACACTCAGCCAAAATGATGTGAAAGATTGATAAGCGCTTTGGAGAAGAACTAAGGAATGAAACAAGGAAAGCAAAGCTGAAAAGAAAGCCATGCCCCTGTACTTGGAGATGAGCTACTGAGAACCCAAGGGCAAAACCAAGATGTTACTAAAGAAATAATTCTTGTTCAGCTAACATATGAGATCAAGAACACAGTCATTTTGTACTGGGAAGGAATTTTAAGCAAGCATCACCCAAAGGGAGCCCTTGCATGGCACTGTGGGATAAGCACTGGACCATACGGTCAGTTTGAATCCCAAGATCAGTGGTTCAACTTCACCAGCCACTCTGCAGAAACCCTACATAGGGTCGCTATGAGTCAGAACTGACTCAATGGCACTTTACAACAATGACATCACCAAAGGACCACCTCAACCATAAGAGTATCTCGATAAAATACTCTAAATTATCCAACATTATAATTTCAAATGGATTTCCCCAGAAAACCATCGTAAAAGATTATCCTGATTAATCAAATGATGAGGCTTGCCAAGTGGGTAGCTATAAGCCAGTAAGAATTTTGGAACTTTTACTAAGTAGTGTGCTCCAATTTAGAAGCATTGATCTGTAGCTTTGCTTCCTAAAGCTAAGCATAGACATCCAGTCATTTGTTAAGGCCTATCTTATTTCACAGAGTACAGGTATGGCACTTTAGGATAAGCCCTGGACTGCTAACCGCAAGGTTGGTGGTTCAAACCCACCAGCCACTCTTTAGAAACTCTATACAGGGTCACAAGAGTCAGGACCAACTCAACAGCACTTAACAGCAACAATCTTATTGTTGGTAAGGGAGATGGGCAGAAGATATAGTGTGTTCACCTCATTCAACAGGGTATCAAGTGATTTGGCTAAGTTATAAATTGTTATTGTTGTTGTTAAGTGCCATCAAGTCGATTCTGACCCATAGCGACCCTATATAGGGTTTCCAAGGAGCAGCTGGTGAGCTTGAACCACCAACCTTGCAGTTCAAATGACTTTGCAATCTGACGCATTAGCCCACAGCGTCACATCAGGACTCCAGGTTACAAATTAGGGGACTCTATAACACCTTCCTGTTTTAACTGTAAGGGGAACCCCTCCCCAGTGACCTCGCTTTTCATCAGGCTAATGCGAAGCAAGGCTATTGCAAATACCATGTCCACCACACACAGGAGTCTCCACCTAGTTAGTGAAACATAGCCTGATTAACTCTGGAACACTGAGGGAAGCCAATCAAAGCTTCCACAACTCCTTAAGTTACCAAAGTATTTCTCCAAGAGATGAAAGGAGTGGAAGAGCCGTCTGTAGTGAAAATAGCTGTGACAAAATCCCACCTGCTGCTCAATGAAAATGCGGAGCTCTGAACTCCTATCTTGGCAGATTATCAAACAAGGGACTGGCATACCATTTAGATGAAATGTCTAGTAAGTTATTAGTACCACAATTTGGGGAACATGAAAGAATAGCTTTGGAAAAAAAATAGTTATTGACCATTAGCTGTGCCCTGGGTCTAACCGTAGGAGACTCAGTCTATAGTTAACAAGGTAAATGGGATCGCCAGGACTGAACTGCTAGCACCGACTCTCCAAAAGGCTCAATTAACTAGCCACTGAATAGTTTTAAAGGAGCCTTGCTGGTGCTTTAGGATTAGCACTAGACTCCTAACTGCAAGGTTCGTGGTTCAAACCCACCAGCTGCTCCAAAGTATCACGATGAGTTTATATGTACCCATAAAGATTCATAGTCTTGGAAACCCTATATAAGGTTGCATTGGCTCAATGGCAGTGGGTTTAGGTTTACAGTTTTAGGTACCTTAAAAGGTTTGCTCTTTTCTCTTATTAACTCTCTTTGTCTTTAAAGGATGTAATTCAAGCCATCAAGGAAACTGCGTTTGTCACATCAGAATATCCTGTAATTCTCTCCTTTGAAAATCACTGCAGGTACAATTATTCATTCTACTCCAAACCCCAAAGGGTTGTTTCCTAGTCCCCCCCCCCCACACACACACACTTTACATCTTTTAAAATAATTAGTTTGATTTATAAAATTATAAATACCGAATAATTGTCCAGTAATTTTCCAGTTAAGAACAGAGCCTTATGCAAAACCAAAACAAACAAATAAAACCTACTTAAGTTCTTTGAATGTGTTTTTTAATGCTCCCTCTGTTCAATACTGTTATGTACATGTTCCCATAGTAACGGTGTCTATGAGTAGATACATGGATAGACATGCAGGCTGAGCAGGTGTCAGAGGTGGATTAGGTGTAGAGTCACAAAAATATATCCAGGTTTGACACAGGATATTTGACATGTGTGTTTGCCTCTGCTGCAAATATATTCATGAAGGTAGTGGAGCATACAGGGGGTAAAGTTATGAAAACATCTTGTTGTTGTTAAGTGCCGTCGAGTCGGTTCCGAC
>NW_006408659.1:2076121-2127543 GCF_000296735.1 Chrysochloris asiatica | reverse complement strand
TTCTGAGGCTGTAAATCTTTACGGGAGCAGAAAGCCTCATCTTTCTCCCGCGGAGCAGCTGGTAGTTTCAAACTGCTGACCTTGCGGTTCACAACCCAATTCGTAACCATAACACTACCAGAGCTCCTTATGGCCTGAGCATGGTGTTTTTAAAAGCATTCTAGGTAGCTCAATGAGCCCTGGTAGCATAGTGGATTACGAGCTGAACTGTTAACTGCAAGGTCAGTTGCCTCATGAAAGAAAGATGAGACTTTCTGCTCCCATAAAGATTTATAGCCTGTGAAACCCTATACAGAATCACTATTAGTCAGAATCAACTTACCGGCACACCATCAACACCACCACCACCTGGTGACTCAAATGTACATCCCAGGCTCAGAACCCACGGGAGCTATGGAAAAGACCCTAGATTTTGTGGAGTTCATTAACTTATTCTAATAGTGTACATATTGTTGTTGTTAAGTGTCATCGAGTCGGTGCTTACTCATAGAGACTTTGTATAGGGTTTCCCAGGAGCAGCTGGTGATTTGAACCACCATATTTAATTATTTTAAAAAGTTCCTCACATTCTTACAGGAATCCATAACCCTTAAATGGAAGTTACTTTGCTCCATGGGAATATTTTGTGGGATATTAGCAATGAGTTTTTTGTTTTTTCATAAGCGGGCCTATGGAAATTGAACAACTTATAGGAGACAAATGTTTTGCTTCTGTCCCTGGTTCTCATCAGTCTGCAGAAGCAGTGACTAGATGCCTTCCCTGCCCATATTCCACAGCACTGATTGTTTCTCTCCACACTGGCCTGGTTTTTAACTGTCAGAGCCTTCAATGTTTTGTGTGAGGTCAGGCTCCAGTCATTGGAGACTGCTTGCATTCACATGAAAGACAGGCCAGAAGTACTAGAAAGTTATCCTCTCCCTCCTACCCAAGCTCCCTCTCTCCTTAGGTGAGAAAAGGCTGAGCACAGGTTCTCCACTCCCTCCCAAAGTGGCCCAGCAGGGAAAGCCTCCATTGGCCCACAGTAATAGTTGCTTGGTAGCAGACCCTTCCCTTTTTTTCATTTCTTCATTCCTCTGCTGTTTTTTGCTAGGGTTGCCTCCCAAATAAACTCCTGGCATTTTAAACCCTGTCTCAGTGGCTGCTCTTAACAGTAGTCCAACTAAGAAAACCCATGATTGACTGATTGGTTTCACCAAGGCCCTGTGTTTATTATCTTAGTAGGGCCCAGGTACTGTTTTGTGGAAAGCATTCTTGAGTTGACTCACACATATTACATGATTCGCACATATTACATATTACATCAAAGGTGTTGTAAGAAGCAAAGCTAATGTAAGTGGAAGTACAATCAGCTCCCCAAACTAAGGAGCTTTTCATTTTTGGTGGGGAGGGTCACAGGACACAAATGCGAACAAACACCTAAAGTCAAAGATGGCCTATAACATGTTGAACATTTGTTGGGATCTCCAGGTTCCAGGGAGGTAGGTAGTCGATAAAGAATCAGTTATAACAGGCTGCCAGAATTCTGGCAAAATGTCGTTTTTGAAGGAAGATAGGCATGGGAATGTAATGAAAGGGACCTGATGGTGCAGTGGATTAGCTGAAGGGTTAATGATTCAAACCCACCAGCTGCTCCACAGGAGAAACATAAAGCAGTCTGCTTCTGTAAAGATTAACAGCCCCAACCCTAAGGAGCAGTTCTGTGCTATCCTAAAGGGTCTCTATGAATTTAAAATCAACACAAGGGCATTGGATTATATAATGAGGAGCATACAAATTCATTTGGACAATGAACTGGGGGAGGGGGAAATGGGTGTAAGTGGGCATTTAGATGGATGAAGACATGAGAGATGGGGAGTAGATGACTAGCTTTAAGACAGTTCTTTGTCTCAGATAATAAAGAAAAGCAAGGGACACCTCCTTTGCAGATGTAAATCCAAGTGAATAAAGCCATGGTAGTATTTAGATTTCATTGCGTATCACTGCCTTCTTTAATACCCACAAAGCCTCAGTCCCAAGTGTTGAGCTTGGACCAGCTGACTAAGCTCACAGGCATGCTATACTGGACAAACCAATACTTAGCGACATGGGACGAGTCTCTCAGCTTCTGCCTAGGAGAATCACTTCCGACCTCAGTGATCATGATTATCCCTTAGACGTCATCAAGCACTTACTTTAAGGCCTGATTTTGAGCAGTAAATCCTCCCAAAACACACTACTCCACATCTGACCCAATGATATATCTCTTTACCTCTGGAGGTTGCTTGCATTTCAAGTTTGCAGCCTTAGTCTCAGGCGGAGTTTTGGGAATGAAAATTTAAAGAACTGTTCTGAGTGCCATCTAGTGGATGTTGGATTGTATGAAGCAGGCCCGCTTGCTCATTCTGGCCTGGGAATGAACATGAAGAAACACAACTTGTCATTAACTCTTTCTGTTCTTCTCCAGCTTGAACCAGGCAGACCCTTGCCATCCCCCAATGACCTGAAAAGAAAAATACTTATCAAAAATAAACGGCTGAAACCTGAAGTGGAAAAAAGTAAGGCAAATACATACAGGCATGGCGGAAGGACCTATGTGTGATGTGTCTGGACAGTTCCGTTTTCTGGAACGAAATCACTGAGTTTTAAGGGGGGTAGCAATGTAGTTATGGTGCTATATGTGCTTTTCTTTATAAAACAAGGCTACCACATTCTCAGTTAAATTTACTTTCCACAGCAGCTCGTTTCTGCGCTGAGAAAACCACATTTATATGCCAGAGTTTATAAGGGTCGCAAGGAAAAATTGAGAAGAATATGGAAAAGGCATTTCAGAATTTATCAAGATGGAATTCACATCTTATAATTTTATATATTCAAAAGTTCTCTTAGAAATTTTCTTTTTGCAGTTTGCCCATGTAATATATGCATATCTGGTTGTTGTTGTTAAGTGTCATCGTCTCAGTTCCGACTCATAGTGAACCTGTATAGGGTTCCGGAGCAACTGGTGAATTTAACTCACCAGTCCTAACTAAATATATGCATTTGTGAGTGTGTGTATGTGTCTGAAGAGAGAGAGAAAATATGTGTTTATTTTCTCTGAGCCTATTTATTTCAATGGATTAGCGGTGTCAAATATTGTTTGTACTGTGTTTTCTCCAGGTATCCTAAAATAAAATGTAAAAGTTATATGGGAAAACTGTTTCTTTTTTTTACGAGAAGTGATGTTATTGGAAAGCTTCAAAGAAGGAAAAAATATAAGAAAATAATAATAAAATAGTTCCAAATTTTATGCATACAGACACACGTTTGCCCATATATACAAGGAACATGGATTTTAAAAGTCCATATTTTCCTTATACACACATCTTTTTAACAAGTTGTTGTTGTTGTTTGGTGCCATTGAGTTGGTTCTGACTAATAGAGACTCTGTGTACAACAGAATGAAACATTGCCCAATCCTGCGCCAACCTCACAATCGTTGCCATGATTGAGTCCATTGATGCTGCCACTTTGCCAATCCATCTCACTGGGGGTCTTCCTCTTTTTCTGTGATCCTCCACCCTACCAGACATGATATCCTTCTCCAGCAACTGGTCCCTCTTGACAACATGTCCCAAGAATGAGAAACAAAGTTTGGTTTGAGATCATGTTGAATTTTTTTCAGCCAATTAAGTATACTTGCATCCAGTAATTTATAATTCTACATAATAACTTAAATTCCATTGTGTGGAAACACTACATCCAACCCATTGCATAGAATAGAGTATAATTAACCAGTCTCAAGTGGATGGATTTTTGCTATTATAAAAACAACTATGGTAAGAATACTTGGTATTCATTTTGTATATTTAAAAATTTTTTTCCTCAGAATCATTTGGGACAATTACAATGGTTTAGCTAAAGCATTGGGTGGTACAATGGCTAAATGCTTCCTTGCTAATCTACCAATCACTCCTCAGAAGAAAAAACATAGCAGTTCGTTCATGTAAAAGATTGCAACCTAAGAAGCTGGTATAGCTCTATTCTATCACATAATTTTGCTAAGATTCAACATTGACTCATTAACACACAACAGCAGCCTAAGCATATGTACCTATTCTGATGTATCTTGTTATACATTCTCTCAGAAGAGGACCAATTAGCACTCTCAACAATAGTATACTAGAGTGCCTGCTTAAAAGCAAAACCCTTAATCTTGACTGACCATGTCTCTCTCTCTTTTTTTTTTTGTGGATCTTTAATGACTCTTCTCTTATAGGTTATCATTTGTGATTTGGCCTTACATGCCTACTCATATTTCTTTCATCTGTCTTTCCTTTTACTTATTTGAAAGAAAGTTTTTATGTATTATGGAAAATAACCCTGGTCATAGCCATTGCAGACATTTTTTTTCCTTACATTTTATTAGTCTCCACTGTGTATGCCTCTATTATATTTTCATTGCAATTGTTTATAAACCATTGCCATCCTCCAATTTTCCAAGTTATGGGCCTTGTTATCCAGCGTTTAGGTCCTTCACAATGATTGGGTTCCCCTCTCAGATCTGGTGAACAGAATTTTAGGCAAGCTACTCACATACTAGTTCTTTATCATGTGTGCATGCTGTGTGATTGTGGCATATACCTAAGAATCTGAGACCATTAGAATGGTTGGCAAAATGACTACTGCTGATCCTTAAGAATAAGGCAAATAGGTGCCTAAACTATGCATTTCCTTCCCAGTGTCCAGCTGTTATAAGTGATCTAATACTTGTCACTGACGCCTTCTTCTTGTTGGCTTTCCACAACAGAACAGCTGGAAGCTTTGAAAAGCATGATGGAAGCTGGAGAAACTGCTGCCCCAGTTAGCATCTTAGAGGATGATAATGAAGAAGAGATAGAAAATGGTGAGCTGTTTTCTTTTAAGTTGCATGTCTCTAAGATACTTTTGAAATTAAGAAAAGCATGAGTTTTTCTCAGTGACTCCTAATAGAGGTAGTCCCCAACTTACAAAGGAATTTGATTCAATGATTCTGTGTTAAAGTCAGTTGTAATCGAAGTCAAATAGCTCTTTATTGGTTTAATACATCGAACCTTGGAACATCTGAGCATGATAACCTCAGCTAATTATGTGCTATAAGATTATTTGTAGTCCGTGTTACTAATGATAAGCTATATCAAAAAACACAACAACCCACAAACCAGATCAGATGGTCCTAAGTGTAATTTGTCCTAACTCCAATATATCCTAAGTTGGGAACTGTCTGTATATAATGATTTTATTCTTCTTGTTGTTAAGTGCTTTCAAGTCACTTCCAACTCATAGTGACTATGTAAAGGGTTTCCAAGGAGTGACTGATGAGTTTGAACCGCCAACCTTAAGGATCAAACCGACTTGCAGTTCAGCGCATTATCCACACCAGAACTCTGATTTTATTCCTAGTCAGGAATATAGTCACAGATCAACCTGAATCTTTTGATATTTTTCAAGATATTTGATGTTTTTCCTTCTTGAAATTGATCTAGTCACTAAATTTCAGTTGATGTCTATTATACTTATCTATTACAGTTTTAATGAACTGCCCCAGAATTTAGAGGCTTAAAACAACACTGTTAAGGAGCACTCATAGCATAGTGGTTACGAGTCGGGCTGTTAATCTCAATGTAACAGTTCGAAACTACCAACCACTCCTTGGGAGAAAGATGAGGCTCTCTGCACCTGTAAAGATTTACAGCCCCAGAAACCCTGTACACGGTCACTATGAGTAGGAACCAACTCCACAGCTCATAACCACCACCACCAACACCATCATGAACTCCTAGTATGATTCTAGGACCAGCACTGGACTGTGAACTACAAGGTCAGCAGCTCAAATCTACCAGTGGCTCCTTGGAAACCCTTTACAGGGTCACTATGAGTCAGAACTGATCAGCAGCACTTAACAACAACATTATATCTTAAAACTACTCATCTGTCACTTTGTTATGCTGTAGTTGCTACAAAGCACCTCTTTAAAGTGTCAAAAAGCAAAGATAGCACTTAGAGGATTAAAGTGTGCCTGACCCAAGCCATGGTATTTTCAGTTACCTCATGTGAAAGCTGTACAATGAATAAGGAAGATTGAAGAAAAATTTAATTATGGTGTTGGTGAAGAATATTGAATATAGCATGGACTGCCAGGAGAATGAACAAATTTGTGTTGCTAGAAATATAGCGAGAATACTCCTTAGAAGTGAGGCTGGCAAGACTTTGTCTCATGTACTTTGGACAGGTTATCAGGAGGGACCAGCCCCTGGCCAAGGATTTTGTACCTGGAAAAGTAGAGGGCCAATAAAAACTTTTAAAAAAAGGAAGACCCTCAACAAGAGGAACTAACACAGTGGCCTCAACAGTGGGCTCCAAAATTGCAAGGATTATGAGGATGGCATGGGACCAGGCAGTGTTTAGTTCTGCCACACATAGGATCATTATGAGTTAGAACCAATTCAATGGCACCTAACAACAACCTTACCTCTGATAGTTCTTTGGGTCATCTGAACATCCCTGGATTTCTCATGCAGTTGCCACCTGATAGCATGAGGGGCTGGAGTCATCTGAAAGTTCAGTTGGGCCTGTTGTCCATGATGGCCCACTCAATTCTGGCTGTCTGCTCAAAACTTAGCTAAATCTACCTACTGAATCACTCACAAGTGGCCTCTTCAAGTGGTTTTGGCTTCTTCTAACATGGTGGTTTGGTTTTGAGATGAAACATATCCCAAGAACCAATATTCCAAGAACGAAACTATGTAAGAGCGATGACTAGAGCTAACACAGCATCACTTTCTCCATATTTTATTCCTCAAAGAAGTTTCAGTCCCACCTCAGTTCAAGGGAGTGGCCAAGTGTCAGGTCACATTGCATAAGAGCTCATGTTGTTGTTGTTAAATGCCATTGAGTCAGTTCTGACTCATCGCAACCCTGAATAGGGTTTCCAAGCAGTACCTGGTGAGTTTGAACCACTAACTGTGTGGCTCAAACCAACCTTGCAGTCCAGTGCTTTATCTTACAGTGCCACAGCAGGACTTCTGAGCACGTAGGAAGGAAGGTATTATTACAGTTGTGTTTGGAAAATAGGCTCTGAGAGACATTATTTCACATTTTTGCAAATAAAGAGGTTAGTGTAAAGTATTAAAAGAAATATATTTCAAAAGATCAATAAAATGTTCCCGAATGTTAAATAAAATCAGTTCCTTAACCTAGATTTCATAGTTGATCATTTTAAAATGTAAGGATTTACTAGATCTGTAGTCCAATCCGGACTGGACAGCAAGGTTTGAACCACAAGGTCAGTAATTCAAATTCACCAGATGCTTCTTGGAAACCCTACACAGGATCACTATGAGTCGGAAACAACTCGATGGCACTTAACAACAACATAGTCCAATCAAAGGAACCCTGGCAATGCAATGGTTAAGTATGCAACCACTAACTGAGAAAGGTCCGCCATTCAAAGCCACCAGCCACTACATAAGAGAAAGATGTGACAGTCTGGTTCTGTAAAGATTGTTGTTGTTGTAAGGTGCCATCAAGTTGGTTCTGACTCAAATCAACCCTGTATAGGGTTTCCAGTAGGGTTTCCAAGGAGCAGCTGGTGGGTTTGAACTACTGACCTTGCAGTTAGCAGTCCAGGGCTTATCCTACAACACCACATCAGTACTTCAACCTGGAAAAGCCTATGGGGCAGTTCTGTTCTGTCCAATAGGGTGTCTGTGAGCTGGAATCAACTGGATGGCAAAGGGTTTTGGTGGGCTTATAGGCTAGCAAAACAAACTGTAGAAATAATGGAATATGTTACCAAGAAAACAATAATAGCATTCATAAAAATAATGCAACTACAGCCATTGTTGTCCCAACTGTAGATTCTGTACTTTATATCGTATCTCATCTCGTACATAAATGCAGTAGATGTTACACTCATTTGTCAGATGAGGAACCCGAAGCTCAGATAGGGAATAGAATTAGTACATGGCCCAACAACTGCCATACAGTGGTGCTAAGAGGTAATAGAATACAAGTATACAAAATAGTTATTAAAGATACTCTTAAAAGATAAAAATAGTAAGTGGCGAAAACCAACAATGTAAAGTTTCTAAAATATGGTAATCTAAAATGAGTCACTGATTCACTTATCCTTAATGTACTCTCCAACCTTGTGCACATGTCTGTTCATTGTTCTGATAGGCAGAAAAACGTGTTACTAGTGATTCTCATGTTATTTAAAAATATACTTGGGTTTTTTTTTGGTTTTTTTTGTACTAAATGTTAACAGAAATCGTCATACAGGATGGTAATCAGGAGAGGCAGGAATGATCCATCTGGATTTCTCTTGAAGTACACAGAGGCTTTTGCTATTCCAGTTAATGTGGTTGGTTCTTAGGTTCTGTCATCAATTGTTGCTGTTTTTAAGTTCCATCGTGTCAGTCTCGACCCCATAGTGACCCTGTCTAGGGTTTCTGAGGAGCAGCTGGTCAGCTTGAACCACTGACCTTGCAGTTCAAACCAACTTTGCCATCCAGCACATTAACCCACAGTGCCACACCAGGACTCTGTCAGCAATATTTAGTGTTAATTCTGGTCTACCAGTTGGCTGTGATTCTGCTGTTGCAATAACATGATCTAGGTATACATGAATGATTCTAGTCTCTGATTTAAATACACCAACATAGTAGACCAAAGAAAACCAAGCATAGTTCAAAAGGACCTGCTTGGAGGTTGTAGAAAATAGGTTTTCAGTTGGTAGAAATCACATGCCCAGTTGTTCATTCAGGTTTAGATTCAGAAGGACATGTGGCTCCCAGAACTATGAGGCAACCAGTGGGAAACACTGTATTAGTTATCTAGTGCTACTATACCAGAGATACCACAAATGGATAGCTTTAACAGCTTTTACTCTCCCTGAGTTTAGAAAACTAAAAGTCTGAATTCAGAGTATCAGCTCTGGGGAAAGGTCCTTGTCTCCTGTCAGCATCTATAGACCCAGCATTCCTGGGAGATCTGCATGTGTCTTAGCATCATCTTCCTCTGGATCTAGGAGCTTCACAGTGCAGGGTCCAAAGGATGCACTTCACTCCAGCTCTTCTTTCTTGGTGGCAGTGAGGCCCTCTTTCTTGGCTCACTTCTCTTGCCTTTTATTTCTCAAAAAAGATTGGCTCAAAATACAACCTAATCCTGTAGATTGCATTCAACATCATTACAGTCAAAAGAGGTGAGGGTTTACAATACATTGGGTAATTACACCAGATCAGGACTGATCATGTCAGATCTCATCATATATGGAGGGGATAACTACATCTTAACTGCTAAATGGCCGAGAGTCCTGCCCAGCCAAGTTGAAACAAAACCTTTACTGTCACAAACAAATACCAAAAGTTGTACACATTTGTAGGTATGTCAACATATAAAAGCAAACTCAAGAGATGATAAAATTCATCCATGCAACTCTTTTGAAGGACCTATTAAGTCCCTGCAGGATAATGTGCTGGACTGCAAGATCAGTTTAAACAACAAGGTTGGCGGTTCAAACCCACCAGCTGCTACTCGGAAACTCTATACAGGGTCGCTATGGATTGGAATTGACTCAACAGCACTTAACAACAACATTAATTCCCTGGAGTCCAATTATTTGGGACATACCTGTTGCCTTCACGTTGTTTACATCTGCCTAAAAAAGAAGACTAGACATAAATGAAATGGAAATATAATCGTGATGGTGGGAGCTTTCAAAATCTTGGTTACCAACCAGAGGAAGGCAACCTAGCATTATGGAAAAGGCATTTTGCTAAAAATCACATTTCTGAATCTTTTCCCTCATCTATAAAATGAGGATATGCTGTTGTTATGTTCGTGGAGTCGGTTCTGACTCATAGCGACCCTGTACAGGGTTTTCGAGGCTGTAAATCTTTATGGGAATAGAAAGCCTCATCTTTCTCCTGCGGAACAGCTGGTAGTTTCAAACTGCTGACCCTGAGGTTAGCAGCCCGATTCGTAACCACTACGCTACCAGAGCTCCTTAGCAGCGCCATAGGACTACATTATTTTAAGACCTTGTTCAGCTGTACAAATCATATTCCTACCCAAGACTTTTATGACTTACTTTTCGTTTCTTGGTTTCTTTGCCCATTCTTTTCCCATTATTATAATAGTACCTAAGGTAGCTCTGGTAGCGTAGTGGTTATGAATCGGGCTGCAAGCCTCAATGTCAGCAGTTCGAAACTACCAGCCGCTCCGCGGGAGAAAGATGAGGCGGTCTGCTCCCGTAAAGATTTACAGCCTCAGAAACCCTGTGTAGGGTCGCTATGAGTCGGAACCGACTCCATGGCACATCACAACAACAACAACAAATACTATAGTGGAGTCCTGGTGTGGCGCTGTAGGTTAATGCACCAGACTGCAAAGCCGTCTGCAAGGTCAGCAGTTCAAGCTCACCAGCTGTTCCTTGGAAACCCTATACAGGGACGCTGTGGATCGGAACCAACTTGACGGCACTTACCAACAACAACAATACTATAGTAGTCCCTCAAGAAGTTTCTAATGTAAGATGCTGTCAGTTGAAACGAAGAAAAATGCTTCCAATAAACTGTAAAATGCTATAAAGTGAAGGACATATTACAATGTCAGAAAAATTATAATAGGGAGGCTTGGGGATGAAGCTTAGAATTAGCAAAATCATTTTCCTTCACTCTCATTTGTACATATTCATTGTGAACATTTTAAATATGCATTGAAAAATATCTCTAAATTTCATGACTCTTCTCATCTCCCTATGAGTTCATACTCGAACATTATTTTTCTTTTCTTTTTAATCGTAAGATTTCTTCATGTCCTGTGTTGTACCACGTTTGCCTCAACGTGAGCCCTATGGGGGTTTCCTGCTGCTGGCTAGTTTTAGGCAAATTCCTTACCTGAAGGTATATGGGAATGGTGTAATTTCAGATCCCACTCTTTTTCCAGTGGGTGATGTTTTCCACCAACAGCCTTGGGTGGGTCCCAGGGTTCTGGTTTCATTCTTGGATCAGTGCACTGTGTGGTTCTGTGTTTCCTATCACAGTCTGGACCATGCTTCTTGGACACTAACTTTATTTAGTACCTCGTTTTCAGCTCTCTTCCTAGCATGAGTCTGAGAATTTAATTCAGAATTTTGTAAACCTTAAGGCAGGTTTGACAAATGGTTTACAGGAACAATACAATCCTTCTCGGGTCTTTTCTTTTTCTATAACAATCTCCAGTCCCCAAGACTTTCTGTTAATAGTATTTAAGTAGACATATTATATCATTTTTTAAATTTTCAGATGGTATTTGCTTTTTTTATATGTCATTCTTATTTACTGTCAAAGTATCCTTTTATGAGTCACATTAGTCTGAAGTGTTTGAGACTTTCCTTCTTAGGGCTAGTAGTATGCTGAGCTGGAAAGAAAATCTACTCCTTAATAAAAAAATTATTAATCATAAGTATATCCAACATGCTAGATGGAGAAGAAATAGAAAAACAATTTGTAATCCTTGACCTTGAGTAGTTAAGAATTTATTTAGTGAGAAGTTTACTTGAAAAAAATTGTGTATTTACGTGTTGGTATTTTCTTTTAGCACCTCTTCCTTCTAAAAGTGCTTATGTTCTATCCACGATTACAGACAAGTCTGACTGGTTGCCAACAATTTGGCTTCATAGATTTAACTTTTGTCTTCTATGCAGCTGACCAAGAGGAGGAAGCTCACCCCGAATTCAAATTTGGAAATGAACTTTCTGCTGATGACTTGGTTCACAAGGAAGCTGTTGCAAATAGTGTCAAAAAGGTCAGAGTCTTTGTGTCCCTTTTCTGTTATGATTCTCAAGAGATAGCAGTAGCTAGTAAATGAATTTCTGGAAATATGATGACCTCAAAAGAAGAAGTGACCCCTTCTGAATTGCTTGGAAGGACACAAGTCTCTTAGTAGGGACTGGACTTGACATCTGAACTTGAGTGGCCCACAAGAAAATGAAAGGACATTTCAATTACTCATTAATCATGTCCAGCCTTGACCACTACCATATGCCAGTGTCCTTTAAATGTTTTTACCATTGATAGAATTACTAAAGGTGAGTAGGAAGATCACAACAGCAAATACCCCAATAGCAAAGGTTAGCCTATTGAAGCCATCAGGAAAATGATTCCTAAATATCCCAAGTCAAGTCCTTTTTAGCCAGTCCTGGTAGGCTAATGCGTCAGACTGCAAAGTTGTTTGAAATGCAAGGTCAGTGGTTCAAGCTCACCAGCTGCTCCTTGGAAACCCTGTACAGGGTCGCTGTGGGTCGGAATCGACTCAATGGTACTTAACAATAACAACAACCTGAAGTCCTGGTGTGGCGCTGTAAGATAAGCACTGAACTGCTAGCCACAAGGTTGGTGGTTCAAACCCACCAGCTGCTCCTCAGAAATCCGGTATAGAGTTGCTATGAGTCAGACCTGACTCGACAGCACTTAACAACATCAACAACACCAGTTATATATCAACTTCCTAATACAAAGTGGCGCATTAACCCACAGTGCCAGACTGCAAAACCCATTTGAACTGGAAGGTCGGCAGTTCAAGCTCACCAGTGGCTCCTCAGAAACCCTATACAGGGTCTCTATAGGTCGGAACTGACTCAACAGCACTTAACAACAACAGCAATAGAGAGTGGTGGTAGTGGTGTGCCGTGGAGTCGGTTCTGACTCACAGTGACCCTTTATAGGGTTTCTGAGGCTGTAAATCTTTACAGGAGCAGAAAAGTCTCCTTTCTCCCACAGAATAGATGGTAGTTTGGAACTGCTGACCCTGAGGCTAGCAACCTGACTCATAACCACTACACTACCAAAGCTCCTTAATATAAACTAGACAAGAAAATATTTCCATCTCTCAATCAAGAAAAATACTATTGTGTATCTCCTGTGTGCCAGATATAGTCTAGACAATGATGATCTAGAAAAATCAAAATAAACTTGCTTTCTGCCCTCATGCAATTTATAGTCTAGTGGGATTTTAGGGGAAGAGGAGAGGGAACAAACAACAAACAAGTAAGCAATCAAATAATTATATAATGACAATTTTAGATAAATGCTAAATGAAAATAAAAACAAGTGCTAATAAAATGGAGAATAATGAGGTGGAGGGAATAAGGAAGCCAGGACCCAACGAAAAAGAGCTGGCAGCCATGCACAGAGGAGGATAAATAATTTTCCATGCAGAGGGGCCATATATTTGTTTCCTAGGGCTTGGGAACCAAATACCACAGAGCAGTTCAGAACTGACTCAAAGACACTTAAACAGTTATATTCTGTGGTCTCATGTTAACTGATAACATCTTCAATGACTCTTATTTCAAGATCATATTCATAGATACAGGAAGTTAGACCCTCAACATGTCTTTTGGGGGATAAAATTCAATCCATAGCAAACACCACCATGTACTTATATAAATATTTATATCTATAACTAGTAAATTTGGTATGTTGCCTTTTAGAGATGTAAACATTATTTTCCTTTCTTAATTTAGGTTTCAGATGATCTTGAACATGAAAACAACAAAAAGGTAGCAAAATAATTGCCTAATATGTTTATTTTCATTACATGACACCTGTAGTTGACCCTCAAATATTGAACATTTGTACCACGTGTTGTTGTTACTTTTTTTTCAACCATGAGATGTCAGGCTTAATTATAAGAGTCTTCAAGAAAAAGTTGTCATCACAGTGACACAATGACTAAGTCCTGATAAAATCACCAAATGAGGCCAGATGAATCAAAGGCCTAGACCTGTATCATGAGTGATTTTCCTATAAATAGCTGTTAATGAAGTCAGGCATTTTCTTAGGTAGAACTAGAGATTTCATTCTTAGACTAGAGCTACATAATCTATTAAGATACTTAATTAGAAAATAAAATGGGCTATCAGACACAACCCCTACCCTTATTTGAGGAATCAGGACATATTTCCCTCCCCCCCCCACAAAAAAACAATAATTTTTTCCCCAAAGTTACATTATTTAATTACTTACCTCAGAGTTTTATTGTTGAAATGCATTTGTTTATGGAGAGTGGCCAGATTGTTAACAATTAAGACAAACAAGTGATCCACCCTTTTTTTTTTCCACCTCCAGAATTGACTAGTGTGACTAAGAAGTTTACATATCTGTAGTCAATCTATATAGGAAATTTAGCTCTTCAAAATTCTCTACAACATGTTGATCACTTTGGAATACTTCATATATTTTTGTCAATTTTGTTGAATTTTTTTTGCTAATTTACAAAGAAATGAGCTAAAAGGTTTTTTTTGTTTTGTTTTCCTTTTCCTCAATGAAAAATAATATAATTTTAATGTGTCCTATGGAGTGTTGTTGTGGCACTATAGGATAAGCACTGGACCGTAAGATCAGACTTCCCAGCCACTCTCCGGACACCCTATGGAGGTTCGCTCTGAGTCAGAACCAATTAGATGGCACAACAGTAACATGTAGGATCAGATTTTTGGAGACTAAAATTAAAAAGGACTTCTACATGGGGCTTAAGCGCTGGAGCAGTGTTGTGCAAAGTGTGGTCCTCAAGATGTGAAAATATGAATAATGCCATCTGTACACATTTAATAGCATTGCTTTGAGACTCAAGATAGTTCTTCAAATACTTTGAATTCCTTTGAAAATCTGAAAATGTGATGCATTAGGTAAAATTAAATTTCAGTGGTTCAAACTCACCAGCCCCAGAAACCCTTTTATAGGAACGTTATGAGTCGGAACCAACTTGACAGCACTTAACAACAATAGCCACAAAGTAGATATAATTTTTTAATTGATCCTGTAGCATAATTGAAGAAGAAAGTATTAACTTTCAGTTTGGGTGCATGTCTATGCAAACGATCTTTTGTAAGGAAGTCTGCAGTCTATATAGTTGGGTTCTATCGGAAGTCATAGACATATATTCTTTATTGTGTTTGTAGGGCCTGGTTACTGTAGAAGATGAGCAGGCGTGGATGGCATCTTATAAGTATGTAGGTGCTACCACTAATATCCATCCGTATTTATCCACAATGATCAACTACGCACAGCCTGTAAAGTTTCAAGGTTTCCATGTGGCTGAAGGTAACACTAAAGGTTAAATGCAATAGCCTTTTTGTCTGCCTTTCTTTTATTATGCTAATGAGCCGTGTTAGCACACCTTGCCATTTTCTTTTCCAGAGCAGGGCTGCTGCACTTCCGTGATTTTTGCTCCAAACACCCTTGGTCTGTGGTTTCATTGCATTGTTGTTCTCACTATCATCCACAAGGTGGCTCTGAGAGATTGTGGTTTTTGTTAGCACTGGTGCTCGCCTGCCTTGCCTCTCATGTTCCATCTGCTTTCACAAAATTCCTGTAATCAGAAACTGGTCGGATAAGCACTGGTCTGCTTACACAGGGTCAGCAGTTCAGACCTACCAGCCACTTTGTAAAAGAAAAATGAGGCTTTCTGCTGCCGTAAAGATTTATAGCCTCGGAAACCCTATACAGAGATGCTATGAGTCAGATTCGACTCGATGGAAATGAAGTGGTTTTTGTCGTTGCTTTTTCCAAAAACATACAAAACATTATTGAGCTTTCCATAATCGTTGTTTAGCTGGAGAAACCATCATCATCACATTTCAGGAGTGGGTTTAGCAATTGGGGTATGCATAGTTTGTTTAATGTCTCAAAAGTTAAATTCATTGCATTTTTTTTTTTTTTTTAAATAAAGCAGTGTCTCCATCTGGAGAACCTTAATGAAAGTACAAGCTACTGATATGATAATATAGCATCTGCCTCCAAAACCAGGATGTAATTACATTTACTTTCTTGTCTTTCTCTGAGAGTTTGGTAGCATGGTTTCTTAATGCATCTTTGCTTTACTTTACAGATCGCAATATCCATTATAACATGTCTTCTTTTAATGAATCAGTCGGGCTGGGCTACTTGAAGACACACGCAATTGAATTTGTGAAGTATCCTTATGTGTTAAGTGGCTTGAATGGTTAGTGCGATTTTAGTTTTGCTGGAGTCTCTAAAAGAGATAAATGGCTCTTATATAATTTTGATTGTATGCCTAACAAAATCTAAAAGACCACAGTAGAAATCTGTCCAAATGTGAGTTGTTTCTATAAAGCACAAATATGCTTTTCTCTCAACCATTATGTGTGAAAATTCTCCACGTTGTTGTTTGTCATTGTTTTCCTAGACCTTTGTTGTTTTGGCCATTTATCTATCTCTACCATACTACTCTTTGTTTCTGTTTTCCTTAATAAAACACACAGTTATAACAAACGGCAAATGAGTCGCATTTACCCCAAGGGAGGCAGAGTGGACTCCAGTAATTACATGCCTCAGATTTTCTGGAATGCTGGCTGCCAGATGGTCTCATTGAACTATCAGACCCCAGGTAGGCACTGATGTACAGTGACCCTGAATTCTACAGGAAGCGTTTGACATATGGTACCAACAGTCACCCTCATTGACTGTGGACAGTTTTCAAAACAAGCTGACTTATATCAAAACAATGTGTTTTATGGTTTGTATGAAGGTAAGAAATCGAAATTCTAAGTAGAGTAGTTCATTAATGGTAGAAGAAAATTTTTATGTAAAGTAAAATTTCTTTTATAAATGCCATGGACTACACAGCTTTTTATGTCCCTTATTCTGTATGGTTCTAGTTTTTCTTCCTTTCAGATCAAAACTTTTATCCTTGTTTCCAAAGACAGGATTAAAAATGAAAATAATTTACAAAGAATTTGAGAATCTTTGCATAGTAACTATAGTTCATTATCTTCTAGAAATAACCCTGACCAGTGCTACCATTGAATTGTTGTTGGTAGGTGCCATCGAGTCAGTACCAACCCATAGCGAACTTATGCACAGCAGAACGAAACACTGCCTGATCCTGGGCCAACCTCACCACTGTTGCCACTCGAGTCCATCAATGCTGTCACTTGGCCAATCCATCTCGTTGGGGGTCTTCCTCTTTGTCTCTGACCCTCCACCTTACCAAACATGATATCCTTCTCCGGCAACTGGTCCCTCCTGAAAATATGTCCGAAGTATGAGAGATGAAGTATGGCCATCTTGACCTCCAAGGAGGCTATTGAATAGCCCTCAACAATATAGTGCCACCTCATCATAACATGACAATATTTTAAAGTTGTTGTTGTTGTTAAGTGCCATTGAGTCAGTTCCAACTCATAACAATCCTGCATAGGGTTTCCATGGAACAGCTGGTGAGTTTGAACTGCCAATCTTGTAGTTCCAACCGACCTTGCAGTCCAGTGCACTATCCTGTAGCGCCATACCAGGGCTCTGTGCTAAAATGGCAAGTAAGGAGTTATAGATTCTTAGAAGTGCTAATCTATAACCTGGTCCTCTAAAATGTGTTCAAAGGCAGATTTCCAGTATATATAAAAAAAAAATTCCTAGAAGGCAACGAGTAAATATTTAAAGATGTATAAACAAATTTAAAATCAATGTAAGGTTTTCTTAACAGTCTACAATCATAATAATCTGATTAAAGATAAGAAAACAGTAGACTCCAGTTGCTTACCTGAAATAAGTGAGAGATCTATTCATTTTCTATAGTTAATTACAAGTAAGACTTTTATGGTTATGCATGGCCTTTAGCCCCCGTAGGAAACCCTTTTATTGTTCAGCTCTTTGTTTGCTACATGAAGGTACCTCCCAATCATCCCAATTTCCTTTCTGGCCCATCCACAATACTATGAGAATCCTTGCCCACCCTACTTTCTCTTATCTGACCTAAACATTTTTTTGATTTTCATCTAGTTCCCATAGAATGTGAGTTGACTGTATGCAACCTTCCATTCAACCTCTTCTGGAGTCACCAATTTGTATGGTATTCCCAGTGGCCCTACTGTGTCTCACAGTGACAATAAAAAGAAAAGTCACTGAGAGTTTTGTTACTTTAACAGCACTCAAGTTGTTTTCCCACTTGGTCATTGAATCCTAAAGTACATTCCTTAGGTCAACGTATGTTTTATTTCATAATATCAAATTTAGCCACAGAATTTTGAAGAACAACAAGGAAAAGAAAAAAGAAAAAAACCCTCAGTTTTCCCATTTCTTTTGTTGCTAAGCAAAAAAGATTCTGTCCAACTTCAAGAGAAAAAAATCATAGTCATGCCCTGTCAACAAGGACCCCTCCACAGTTCTCCTGAAGTCTTACATTGGAAATAGCTACCTATTTTTCCATGAAGTTTACCTGGCTCTCTTTTAATTCTTTGCAATCAAGTTTTAACATAACCATGTTTCAATCTCCAGTACTCTCTCCCTGTGGGTTCACAAGGCATGTACTCTACAATTATATCAGCTTGGACATTTGTACTCTCAGCACTGACTGAACAATCATTGACTTTTGCAGTGAACCCAATTTTTAAAGCAAAGATGGGAAATCAGGAGCTTGGAATTCTAGCATGAGCTTCATGAAAACACATTTTGGTATATTAATTTAAATTAAACATGAGGTCATTTCAACAATGATGAGAGGCTTGTATTCCTTAAACAGACCCAGTCTTACCTTATGTTGTTACAAAGGTTGGAGATCAGTATCTGATTCCATTGTTTAAAATTATCCCATCAGGATCTTCTTTGTCCAGGCAGACGAGATACTAAATTATTTTTGTCTCTTGACAGATTTAGCGATGCAATTGAATCAGGGGAAATTTGAGTATAATGGATCATGCGGGTGAGTAATGTGATTTAAACTGTTGTCACCTTGTTCAGAACTCCATAATACAGCTATAATGAAAGCATGTCAGTTTTAATTAGGGGCTGTTGAATTTAAGCTTGGTTTGAGAGATGGAATAGAAACAAATGGAATCCCTAGGTAGATTATATTTGCAAATACACATTCTTCTTCTACTCCAGTTTCACTAAACAGATTTTTTTTTTTTTTTAACCACAAGTTAAGCAGTTCATCATATACTGGAGTTTCATTCGCTCGTTTTAAATTCAACATTGGAAGTAATTATAGCTGGGAGAGGTGATGATCCTTGATCATTTGAAAATTAACTGGAGACAAAGACACCAAAATATGTACATTTCATCTAGAACAAATAACTTCGTATATATTGAAGTTATGGGTATCAAATTGACTTCATTCAGTTGGAAATAAAACTGTGCCCTATTTCAATCTCTTTTTATTATTTTTTTGCATGTCTTGGAAATAACAGCAGAGAATGATGCTACTAATGCTATTCCAACTTACTTAAATAACACTCCTAAAAAATCTGTGAAGCAAGTAGTGAATTGTTGCTGTTGTCGTTGACAGCTATTGAGTTGATGCCAACTTAGAGTGACCTTCTGTACAACAGAATGAAATGCTGCCTGGCCCTGCATCGTCCTCACAATGTGTATGCATGAACCCAGTGTTTGTGCTCTTGTGCTAATCCAGGATGCTGAGCATCTCCCTCATCCTCTCCTTTAACTCACCAAATATGATGTCTTTCTCTAGTGATTGTTCTTTCCTGACAACATGTCCAAAGTAAGTGAATTGGACAGTGTTCTGTTGTGGTCCATAGGTTTGCACTGGCTAAGCTTAGTTGTAGATTCTCAGACCTTTCTTCTTTCTTCACCTAGAAGCTCCACTGAAATCTACCCACCACGGGTGGTCCTGCTAGTATTGGAAGTATTGGTGGGATAACTTCTAGTGTCATAGCAACATGCAAGCCACTGCAGTATGAGACACTGACAAAGGAGTAGTAGAAGTAATGAATTAAGAAATACTGGTGTGGTGCTGTGAGTTAATGTGCTAGACTGCGTAGTCGTTTGAACTGCAAGGTCACCAGCTTCTTTTCAGAAACCCTATACAGAGTCGCTATGAATCAGAACTGACTCGACGACACTAAACAACAACAATTTCACTCAAATGCTGAATGGTTGCATGAAAACTAGGAATTAGAATTCTATAAAGATGGGGGAAAATAAAACCTCTATGGCCATTTTCCCATGACCTCAAGTACAACTTCAGATATATAATCTCAGACCACTGTCCAGAGGCCTTGGGACTAATCCACTGGAGTCCCATCCCATAATGCTACTGTCAGGAAGGCCTTCCTGGAACTCTCCTAACTGGATACGTAAATTTCACCACAGAAAAATAACCAGTCAAGATGCAATTTTTCATGGGTTGTGGTTAGGAATGGCTCTTCAAAGTGAATACTCCCCGCATCTACCTGTATGTCCTGCCTGCATTCTCCCACATCTGAATCATAACCCTAATAATCAAGTATCCCTCCTCACAGAGGAGCTCCCATACACACCCCTCTATGGGGTGCTTTGAAAGAAATAAAAAAATTACTTAGGAATAAAAAGGTCAAGTAATCATTTCAGAAATTGTTTTAGATGATTTTATTATTTAGAAATGAGTTTTGGTTTAATAAAGAGCCTTGGTAGTGCAGATGAATAAATGTTGGGCTGCTAACCACAAGGTTGGTGGTTCAAACCCACCAGCTGCTCCAAGGGAGAAATATAAGGATGTTTTCTTCCCTAAAGATTTACAGTCTCAGAAAACTTAAGGAGCACTTCTACTGTCCTGTAGCATTGCTGTGAGTGGAAATCAACTTAATGGCAGTAGATGGGTGGTCCAATGGTAGTTTTCTCACCTGCCATGAAGGAGAAGCAGGTTCAATTCCTGGTCAATACAGCCCGTCTCTCAGTGGAAGCATGTGTGTTGCTATGATGCTGACCAGGCTTCATCAGAGTGTCCAGGCTGTGTGTGGGACATGTATGGCAAATGCGGTCATCCACATGGAAAAGGAAATACATCCTTACACCTCTGTGTATCTTTGCATCTCAGTAACAAAGGAGTTGTAGCTGGTAGATGCCGGGCTGGCAAGGGCAGGACCGTGTTTCCATGGAGCCAGATCACATAAAGCTCTGCGTGGCTTGTACAGACAGTGCTTGTCCTTGTCATTCTTCTACCCACTTGCAGAGACTTTTAAAAAAGTACTTGTAGGGGTTCCTCTGGGGGCTGTGTTTCTGTAAAGAGTGTTGTATGCTTTGTAAGTCTATGGTGACAAACAGTAGCCCTTGATAAAGAACATCCGTGCATAAGGCACAGGATAGCTCCAGAAACTATTAACAGTAAGAGAGCATCAGAAACCCATCTGGGAATCCCCCTTTGCTCTGTGGGGGTAGGTACTGTGTTGGACCACACCTTTAGGCCCTGTAAGTGATTTTTATCAGGAAAGGGATCAGTGGTTTATTACAGGCTGGTTTTCTCTAATTCTTAATGAGACATAATGGAGTAAATAAGTATCTAAATCTTTTTAGGTTTTCATAAAAACTTGAATGATTCATATCAAGATAATATGACATTTTATGATTCAAAGATGCATACTTTTTATATGACATCCTCAAATTGGACTCTTTTGATAAGCAGTAGCATTTTACAATTATAATCAGCAGACTTTTTGCTTTGTTAGTGGTAAATGAAATAATGGAGTTTGTAAACTGTGCACATTTATTTGTGGTGAAATGTGATAAATTTTCTTATCGCCAAGGAGCCCATTGGACTGCTAGCCACAAGGTCTGTGCTTCAAACCCACCAGCCGCTCTGAGGGAGAAAGATGAGGCTATCTGCTGTTGTAAAGATTTGTGGCTTGGGTAACCCTAAGGGACAGTTCTGCGCTGTCCTGTGGGGCCTCTCTTGAGTTAGAATCAACTCGATGACAGTGGATTGGGTCTTTCTGATCCCATCTTCTGATTCTGTAACTCCTGTATGCTTACATGGCTGAAGATCCTTCATTCCTCTCCCCCTTGCTTTTTGAGGCCTCACAAGAGACACAGAGATCCTTGGATGTCTTCACTTGCCACTGACTGACTTCAGCTTTTGCCCATGTCTACCACACAGACCTGGATCCCTGGAATAATTTCATGTCGTGTACCAAAAAGCACCAGACAATACCAGCTATATAATTTTCAGGACCCACGACAAAATGAAAACAAAAGGGGCCTTGTTTAAAAATTATTAAACATTTCAAGACACAAGTTACAATGGATTAAACCAAGTACAGATCTGTCTAAACTTGGGACTATACAGTCAACACAGCCATAAAATCCAGTCTAGCACCAGGCTGTAGCTTTTGCTTCCCAATCAAGATGTAGGTGCCCTGGGCCTGCATAGTCGCCAGACAGGCTGGTGACTTTTGAGAAACAAAAGAGCAACTTTTTGCTGCTTCCACAAGCTGCCTCTGGGTCTAGAACAGACACTTCTAGACAAGCTGGCCAACCATTCCATCCAAGACCCGGCCCACCTCATTCATGGTCCTGTTCAATTTTTACTTGATCTCTTCTGCTACTTTTAAGTGTACAATATGATCATGAGGATGGTGGTTATGTGTCTTGAAGTTAGTTCTGACTCATTGCAACCCTGCATAGGGTTTCCAAAGGTATAAGTCTCTATGGGACCAGAAAGCCTCATCATTCTCCCACAGAACTGCTGATAGCTTCGATCTGTTGAACTTTAGGTTAGCAGCCTAACTTGTAGCCACTAAACTACAAGAGTTCCTGCTTTGGAGAATGGGATTTAGCCCCCTTCCCCTTCTCTGGTCATTTTTCATTTTGCTTCAGTTCACTCTTTCACAATGGAAGAGATTCATTTTCTTCTAAGCAAATCTGAAAGGAAGGAAAGCGGAAGAATACTTTTGACCCTGAGACATCATGAGAATCACATTCCTCTGTTTTTGGTGGGATGGCTGGATGGAGTAAGTATTGCTGAATTTCTGGACAGCCACTGCCCAAGGAGATTCTGTACTAAAAAAAGAATGTTGTTGTTGTTGTTAAGTACCGTTGAGTCGATTCCAACTCATACAGACCCTGTATAGGAGGTTTGGGGAGTGACTGTTGAGCTTGAACTGCTGCTGACTTTGCAGTTCAGACTGACCTTGCTGTCCAGCTCATTAACCTGCAGTACCACACAATCCCAAAATTCAAGACTATCTCACAAGACAGGATCTCTCATTCTACAGAAGTAGAATCCATATGCTGACCCATGTGTGAAAACCAGAACAATTGTAATACAAAATTATGTGGTTGGTCCTATCTGGTGCTTTTTGGACATGAACTTACTCTGGGAATCCAGATTTGTGTGGCAGACCTGGGCAAAGCTGAAACCAATGGCAAATGAAAGCACCCAAGGAGCTCTGCTTCTTTTTCTTACTTCCCCTCACAACCTATGTTGGCTACCCAGTGAGAGCTGGTAGGGTTCCCTTGGTTTTTTGGGTTTTTTTTTTTAATGTTTTTATTGTGAACAGAGAGATTGTTTACATGGGAGAACATTAGTTTTATACCATCGTTTCATTCCAATGATTACAATCTCCTCTGTGCATCACCATTCATTTTTGCTTCCATTCTCTCTGTCTGTTTTTGGGGCTGGGAGGCATGTATACAGAAACACTTAGGAATATATAATAATTTAAACAACCAAAGGGCACATTCTGTAAGCCTGCCTCCTGGCCGCCAGCTTTCAGTCCCTCTCTTTCCATGAGTCTAGAGTTCTCAGCTGCTCCCTCTCTCCATGTCCTTATCTCTGCCTCCATCTCTGGTGTTGCTGCTTCTCTGGGTAGGGTCCTGCATTCCGCTTGTTCTCTTCTCCCTTGATGGTCCTAGGATCCTCTGTTTCTGGACTGTAAGATTAACTACTCCCCCATTTTTGTTACAAAACTTCTACCTTTACAGTTGTGACAGTCACAATTTGTCAGGATAACAGTTACTCAATATTGAATCATAAGAATCTTACCCTCATCTCTTTTTACCAGACCCGTCTAGACAAGACGAAACTAAACTCCCTCCTGAAAAAACTTGTAAGCCAGTCACTTCATGCCTTTATTGTTCCCTCATTTTAGGTAGCCAATGTTTAATTTGCTCGTCCTTATCTACACTGTATACAGAGGAGATAGGATTGATACTTAATGTGAAGACTCCTTCCCTCTCAGTTGGTATTTTGAGTTACTATATCTCTAAGTGTAGGTCAAGTTCATCAAATTGTAGCAATTTACCCTTGTTTCCTCTATAAAAAATTGTTTTTGTTTTTTTAATCTTCCTCTAGTCAAGTTCTGAGTATCAAGCATATCAAGACTAGGTCAAATGGGTAGTATCTGCAAGTTTGGGCCTACTTGTGCGTCTCACCTCACTTCATATCAACTGGATGCTCCACTCTCAGCTCCAGCCCTCTGTGGCTATGTCCTTGTCTATGGGCTCAGGAGTCCCCAGGTCTCACCATACTTCAGGCCAACAACCAGCCCTTCCTCTTCTCTCTGTCATCTCCAGGTTGACAGGAGTCTATGGAACGTGGTTGAACTCAGCTCATTTCTTCATTGCTCCCTTGGTTTTCATCCTATGCTTTATCTATCATATTTTCCAAGTAACAATACATACACACATACATATAAGCACACATGGCCCAAATCCTGAACTCTAAGCATCTAGAAAAACAATTGCTTCTCTGCACCTAGAGTTTTTATATTAATATTTTGAGTTGTATTCTCCTGTAAACAAGAGACCATTCTAAATACTCTTTAATATTTGAATGATTCTTTAAATCATCTAAGTCTTTAATCTACCATCCATCTAAGACAGACCACAAAGTAGGACCTAGCTATCTACTTCTGAAAAAAACTAATCAATGAAATCTGTATGGATAGTACTGGAACATTGTCAGATATAGTGCTATAAGATGAGCCCCTCAAGTTGGAATGAACTCAAAATATGACTGAGGAAGAGCTGTCTTCTCAAAGTAGAGTTGACTTTAATGATATGCTGGAGTAAAACTTTCAGCACCTTCATTTACTGCTGTAGCACTACTCACAATAAGAAGAAACAGCTGCAAACATCCAATAGAACATAAATTTATGAAGTATGAATCAAGGAAAATTGTAAGTTGTCCAAAATGGAATGGAATGCTTGAAGATCAATATCCTAGGCTTTAGTGAGCTGAAATGGCCATTTTGAGTTAGACAATTATGTAGTTTACTGTCTCATGGATGATAAATTGAAGAGGAATAATGTCATTTTTGTTATCCAAAATAACATTTTTGCATCTATCCTGAAGTACAACGTTGTCGGTAATAGAGTGATATCCATGCACTGCAAGGAAGACTGGTTTATATGACTTTTATTCAAATTTGCATACCAGCCAATAATGCCAACGATGATGAAATTAGAGAGTTTTACAAAGTTCTGCAATCTGAAATTGATCAAACATGCAATCAAGACACACTGATAATTACTGGTGATTAGAATGCAAAAATTAGAAGCAAAGAAGAAAAGATCAGTAATTGGAAAATATGGCAGAAGTGGAACTACTGATCACATGATAGCATTTTGTAAGACCAATGACTTAATCATTTGAAAGGCCATTTTCAGCAACATAAGTGGCAACTGTACATGAATCTTACAGGATGGAATATACAGGAATCAAATTAACCTGCATTTGTGGAAAGAGATAATGGAGAAGTTCAACAGCGTGAGTCAGAACAAGGCCATGGGACAACTGTGGAACAGTACCACGAACTGCTCACATGCAAATTCAAGTTGAAGTTGAAGAAAGTTAGAAACAGTGAAAGGGAGCCAAGGTACAACCTTAAGGAGATCCCACCTGCATTTAAAGACTATCTCAAGAATAGATTGGACACATTAAGCATTAATGTGCAAAGACCAGATGAATTGTGGAATGACATCAAGGACATCCTACATGAAGTAAGTAAAAAGTCATTATTGCTGTTGTTGTTAAGTGCTACTGAGTCTGTTCTGACTCATAATGACCCTATATAAGGTTCCTGAAGAGCAGCTGGTGAGTTTGAACTGCCGACCTTGTAAAAAAGTCATTAAAGAATCATAAAAGAAATAAAAGGCCATAATCGATGTCAGAAAAGACTCTCTAACTTGTTTTTTAACATAGAGTAACTAAAGTGAATGGAAGCCATAATGAGGTAAATTTCTGAGGGTGATTCAAGAAGATCAGGTAAACTAGTATAATGAAATGTGCAAAGACCTGGAGTTGGAAAACAAAAAGGGAAGAGCATGCTCTGTATTTCTCAAGCTGAAAGAACTGAAGAAAAAAATTCAAACTTTGAGTTACAATATTGAAGGATTCTGTAGCAAAAACTTCAACAATGCAGGAAGCATCAAAAGATGATGGAAGGAATATACAAAGTCACTGTACCAAAAAGAATTGGTTGATGTTCACCCATTTCAGAAGGTAGCATATGATCAAGAACTAGTTATATTGAAGGAACAAGTCTAAGCAGTATCAAAGTCCTTAGTGAAAGACAAGTGTCCTGGATTGAGATGTTTCAACACACGAATGTACCACTGGAAATGCTCACTCATCTATGCCAAGAAATTTGAAACTTTTCCTGGCTAACTGACTGGAAAATATTCATATGTGTGGTCATTCCAAAAAAAGGTGAACCAATGAAATGTTGAAATTATCAAACAATAGCATTAATATCACACACATTTATAATTTTGCTGGAGGTAACACTAAAATGGTTGCTTCTGCAGATTGACAAGAAACTACTAGAAACTTAAACTGGATACCAAAGAGGAAGTGGAATGAAGGATCTTATTGCTGATGTCAGACATGTCTTGGTTGAAAGAGAATATCAGAAAGATGTTTATGTTTTATTAACTATGCAAGGGCATTTAGCTGTGTGGATCATAATATTATGGATAACATTGTAAAGAATGGGAATTCCAGATCACTTAACTGTGTTCCTATGAAACCTGTTTAAAGGCCAAGAGTCATTCATTCACACATAACAAGGGGATAATGAATGGTCTGAAATTAGGAAAGGTATGTATGAGGGTTGTATCCTTTCACCATACTTATTCCATCTGTGTACTGAGCAAATAATGTGAGAGGCTGGATTGTAAGAAAAACACCATGCCATCAGGATTGGAGGAAGACTGATAAGCAGTCTCAGTACATAGATGATACTGCCTTGCTTGTTGAAAGTGAAGAAGTCTTAAAGCATTTACTGCTGAAGATCAAAGACTTCACCTTCAGTATGAATTAAAACCTCAACATAAAACTAAAATCCTTACAACTGAACCAATAACCAGCATTATGACAAATGGAGAAAATATCAAAATTTTCGATGATTTCATTTTACTTAGATCCAAAGGCAATGCCCATAGAAATAGTAGTCGAGAAATCAAATGAAATATTTCATTGAGCAAATCTGCTACAAAAGACCTCTTTAAAGTATTAAAAATAAAAAATGTTACCTTGAGACGTGACCCAAGCCATGGTGTTTTCAGTAGCCTCATATGTATGAGAAAGCTGGACAGTGAATAAGGAAGACATAGAAGAATTGATGCATTTCAATTATGGCAGTGGCAAAGAATATTGAAAATTACCAGAACTAAGCAATCTTGCCTAGAAGAAGTACAGTCAGATGCTCCTTAGAAGCAAGAATGATGGAACTTCATATTATATCCTTTGGACATGTTATCAGGAGAGGCCAGTCTTGAAGGACATATGCTTAGTAAAGTAGAGGGTTAGTGAAAAAGAGGAAGCGCTTCATTGAGATGAACTCACACAGTGTCTGCAAAGATTTGGAGGATGGCACAGGACCAGTGTTTCTTTTTATTGTACATAGAGTTGCTATGAGTTGTAACCTACTCCAGTGAACCGGACACAAGTAATTTATCAAAATATCAGTTGTTTTCCCACATGGGTTCGTTTTGATAATTAAATCAAAGTTGAAGGTGTGATTGCTTTTTAATGCTTTTTTTAAGTAGCAATTAATGGTTTTAGTTAAAACCAACAAATGCAACATTTTAAACTTTCTTGGAAAAGCATCATACTTCAGGATCCTTCCAGATTACATTTAAAGAGGTAGTAATAAGTTTGACATTAGCCAAAGTTGGCATTGGTGGAAGTTTATGCGCCTAAGAAAAATAAGAGATTAGATCCCCCAAATTTTGTTCCTTTCCCATTTAAAAGCAAACCTATCACTTTGGAAAATAACATCAGTTCTATTTTCCTTTAGAACTTTTTTTTAAAGAAACAGGCTTAGAAGAACTGTTCACTTAGTAGAGTGATGTTTTTCTGGCTATGGTTAACACATTCTTAGTTAAGTACTTCAAATCCTCTTGCTGAACATCCTAACTCCTAAGGATTCAGTGTTTAAAACAAGGTGGGTATTTATAAAAGCAGTTAATAAAAGAAGTTCTTCCTATATTTTTGTACCACCAGGTACCTTCTCAAACCAGATTTCATGAGGCGACCCGATCGAACATTTGATCCCTTCTCTGAAACTCCTGTTGATGGAGTTATTGCAGCCACTTGCTCAGTGCAGGTAAGATACCTGTAAGGTGATGGCATGTTCTGATCTTTTTAGAATTTAATATGGAAATTACCTTGTAAATTAACCATGGGAGCTCTCAGCTTACTCTTCTTCACAGAGCAGTATTGGTGTTAAGTGTCGTCAAGTCGATTCCGACTCATCGTGTTCCTGTATTAGGTTCCCAAGGAGCAGCTGATGGGTTTGAACTGCTGACCTTGTGATTCAAAGTCCAGTGCTGATCGTGTATAGTTCCACACCAGAAGTATGTTGTTGTTAAATGCTAGATGGGGCTAAAAAATGGTGCTGGCAAATTCTTTAAAAAAATCAGACCTAAGATAATTAATGTTAGATATTACAAGATCCTAGGAGCTCTGGTAGCGTAGTGGTTACGAATCGGGCTGCGAACCTTAAGGTCAGCGGTTCGAAACTACCAGCCGCTCCGTGGGAGAAAGATGAGGCTTTCTACTCCCGTAAAGATTTACACCCTCGGAAACCCTGTACAGGGTCGCTATGGGTCGAAACCGACTCGACGGCACTTAACAACAACAACAACAATTACAAGATCCTAGTGTTGCTCCCAACTTTTATTTAAAATTTTCCCTTTTTTCTTATGAGATATTCTTTTACAATAGTAAAATTATTAACTATTTTGAGTGAAGGAGACACACACAAAAGCATGATGTATTATCCTACTTATTATGTAAATATGGAACTCCAAAAAAGTACAAATTAATGAATATATGGTGATAGAAAAATTAATGAATGTATGGTGTTGGAGGAGAATACTAAAAGTGCCATGGACTGCCAAAAGAACCAATAGATCTGTTTTGGAAGAAGTGCAGCCAGAGTGTTCCTTGGAGGCCAGGATGGCTAAGCTTCGTCTCTCATACTTTGGACATATAGTCAGGAGGGAACAGTCACTGGAAAAGGATGTGATGCTGTGTAAGATGGAGGGTCAGAGAAAAAGAGGAAGACCCCCAATGAGATGGATCAGCCAGGTGGCATCATTGATGGCATTGAGTGTGGCAGCGGTAGTGAGGTTGGCCTAGGATCGGACATTGTTTCGTTCTGCTGTGCATGGGGTTGCTGAGTCGGTTCCGACTCGATGGCACCTGACAACAACAACAACAACAACATGGTGATAGAAAGTGACTGCCCTCTGAACTAGGATAGTGAGAGGGCACAAAGAAATTTTTGGAAGTGATGAAAATATTTATCTTAATTGTGGTGATGGGCTCACATACGTGCTCATAAATTTAAAATGTACAGTATATTATATGTCAGTTATACCTCAACGAAGAGGTTTTACAATTTTGCTATAAAAAAAATTATAAATAAATGGCTGTAGTCATTTGACAACTGAAAGAAGTCTCCCGATAGCTTTATAATAAATATAGTTTAACATTGCTCTTGAGCAGTGTCTTAAAATATATAACACTGTCTTGGCCGTCCAATGTTGAGATGAAGAAAGAATAATAGCCACACTCCAGAATTGCCATTTTTTAATTTCTCTTTACAATCCTTTCAATGTAATTTAGAAATAAATATTGTTGTTAAGTGCCATCTTTTCCATTCCAACTCATAGTGACCTGTATAGGGTTTCCGAGGAGTGACAGGTGCATTTGAACCACTGACCTTGCAGTTAGCAGAGCTTATTTTACAGAGCTACAGAACACTTGAAGGGCACTTGGAGTTCACTTGAACACATCATTTAATTTCAGTGTGGACACTAAAGTATGTAAGACAACAGAGGACACTATTTTATATGTCGCTGTTGTTAAGTGCCATTGAGATGGTTCCGACCCATAGCGACCCTGTATAGGGTTTCCAAGGAGCAGTTGGTGAGCTTGAACTGCTAATCTTGCAGTTCAAACTGACTTTGCAGTCCAACGCATTAAGCCACAGTGTCACACAATGAGTGATAATTACAGAGTTTACCTCTCAGCCCTTTTCTGTGTTGCTGCAGGTTATATCGGGTCAATTCTTATCAGATAAGAAAATTGGCACATATGTAGAAGTGGATATGTATGGGTTGCCCACCGACACTATACGTAAGGAATTCCGAACCCGTATGGTAATGAACAATGGTCTCAATCCAGTTTACAATGAAGAATCATTTGTCTTCCGGAAGGTAAGACCTTTCCAATGTGTCTAACTTGATCTACTAACTTTAGAGTTACAGTTTCGTGCGTGGATACTACACAGTATGGGGACTGAGGTTTTCAACCCGCAATGTCTTCTTTTTCTTCTTTTTTTCTACCCTCTTCTTATGGCTAGCATCTATGGTTGTCATGATTGGGTTTTTGTTTGTTTGTTTGTTTGTTTTGGCCCTTCCCTCCTTTTGATTCTCTCCTACTTCTGAGAGAAGTCCACCTTCTACATTGCAATCCCAGAACTCCAGGTTTTCAGTCTGCTTAGAATGCCTCCCAGCTGGGGGGCACTGTCAAACATTGGGAAGTTCTTTCCTTCTATGGCTGTAACTGGTATCTTATACTGTCTTCTTCAGCTCTCAGGGCAGGTGACATGCTGTATTCGAAATAAGGTCAACCTGTATTATTTCATGGGTCAGTTGGGCTGGTGCTGTACCTCCAGAAAATGTGGCCTTGTTTTTTATTTGGTTTTCTCCCAGTACAGTACAGTGAGAATAATCAAAGTTATCTTTTGCAATATTTAGTTTTTAATCTCATTCTCCCTTTTGTTTCTCTTTTGTCAATTGCACTTTCATCAAAAAATCCATGTGTTGTCAGTGCTGTCTCCAAGAATATCTGCTTGTCTCTCTTGGTTAATCAGTAGTGCTGACCAAAAGGATGATTTGCTTCTTCTTTGCCATTGCTGTGTGCCATCGAATTGGTTCCAACTCATAGAAACCCTGATAGGGCTTCTGAAGAGTGGCTGGTGGGTTTGAACTGCCAACCTTTCAGTTAGTAGTCCAGTGCTTATCCTGCAGTGCCACACCAAGACTCCTGCTTCTTCTCTAGGCACAGGTTTTCCACATGATTATGTTCCACTTGCATGCCATTCAGTTCAGATAGTCAGATCATTTTAACAAAATAGGGCTTATCACTAAGAATAGAGTAACTGGCTTCCAGAAGCCTGACTGTGGGAGACCAATATATATTGGATGACATGGGCCATTTTAAAACGTAAGTTCACCCTGTCATGTGAATATCATTATCCAGGTAACCTTGCAGCGTTGCCTTCTCTATACTACCATGTTATTGTTGTTAAGTGTCATCGAGTCATATGTGCCGTGGAGTCAGTTCCAACTCATAGCGACCCTGCATAGGTAAATTACATAAACAACTATGATTTATATCTTTTTCTTCCCTTGGTTTTCTAATTCATAATAGTTGGATCTGTCTCCAGGATAGCTAGTGTTCTTCAGCATAATGAGTAAATCTTACACACATTTGTAGAAAGTTGGCTGCAGGCATTTCTTGTTTTTAATGAATAAGGAAAAGGACTAGAGTATCAAACTTGTTTTCTATACTATTACTGGTCCCAGAAACAAGATACCAATTCTGAATCTTTTGCTGTTACCTATCATTGCTCTGAGGGACTTTAACTTTGTTTTCTTTCATGTTGTTGTTGTTCTTCGCACGAATCTCATATGAGTGGCAAGGCCCGCTACTACATGGTGAAATATGGAGTAAGTGGATTTGTCTGACTGTTAACTTCATTTTTCCTCTTGATCTGTTTGAAGTTGGAATTAAATCATAGCCTTCATGTGTCAATGAGCAACAAATACATTTTCTAGCTTTAGACTCAATACTCAAATCAGCCACGATAATCTGGTTTGCTTGTTAGCTAGTAAAAAAGCATCCCTAAGTAAAGGACTTTAAGGAACATTACATTTACTCTCTTCATGTTGCTATTTTGTATATTCTGCTCTTTGCCCATTGACTTCATGTTCATTTATTCAGTTGGAGTCAGAAGAAACAGATGCCTTGGGCTCAAATTGTGTTGTTTCTAGCTGCCCCATCTTACTGTATTTATATCCCAAAACATGTCCAGAACTAAGGAATTCAAAATTCAAGGGGATTCCAAATTTACATATAGTCTTTTAAATATGAAGCTTCAGAAAATAATTATTATTTCCATGTTCTTAAAAAGCAGGCAGAGCTAGATCCCAGAAGCAATGCAGGTAGTAGACTGATCCCTCAGGTTAGTTGAGGATCTGATTCCCAGGTCCAGCTCTGTCACTGGCCATCTGTGAGATTAGGAAAGTCACTCAGTGTCTCATGAAATGGCTAAGGATGTGAAGAAATGGTAAGACCTGAGCTAGTAATCTTTAACAGCCAACATTTGCATGAGATGATTTCTATTTGCCTTACATTGACTTGGATCCTATAGCTTATAGTATACTTTTGGTGTGGAACTTGATCATGGGTCTATGTTCTCTATAAAGGTATGTTTTAAGAGTACCATGGATATGGTCCTCATGTAATGGTTAAGCACTCAGCTGCTAACCAAAATGTTGGCAATTCAAACACACCCAACAATCCTGAAGAGAATGGCCTGGTGATTTCCTCCCATAAAGATTATAGCTAAGGAAACCCTATGGGAAGTTCTGCTCTGTCACATGGGAATTCTGTAAGTGAGAATTGACTCAGCACCCAACAACAACAACAGTGGTATGATTCAGATCCCTAGACTGTGGCTACACTGGGAACGACATTATTAAAAATCAGCAAATTGTACATCAGAAGATTTTACCAATAAAGTGAAGAGACACCCTATAGTTTGGAAGGAAATTATCAGGAGCCATAGATATAGTTTCTTCCACTATTAACTATTATCACTTCATCCCCTTTAGAATGGTGGTGGTGGTGGTTGTGTGCCATCGAGACGGTTTTGAATCATAATGATCCTGTGTAAGATTTCTGAGTCTGTATATCTCTACAGGAGCAGAAAGCTTCATCTTTTTCTGAAAAATTTCAGGAGCCATATGTATAGCTTCTGCTACTATTAGCATTCCTGAAAATGTTCTTCCAAACTATGGGTTGTCTTTTCTCTTTGTTGTTATTAGACAGAAGGATGAACAACCCAGTCAAAATATGGGCAAAGGACAAACAGTCCATTAAAGAGAATATTCAAGTGGCCAAGAAACACATAAAAAGATGCTCAGTATCAAACGCTATTGTTCAGTGCTGTCAAGTTGTTCTGACTTACAGCGACCCTGTATAGAGTTTCCAAGGAGTGGTTCATGGGTTTGAATGTAGTTACCAGTTCAGTGCTTATCCTACAATGCCACACCAGGGAGATGCAAATCAAAACAACAATGAGTTATCACTTCATCCCCTTTAGAATGGTGGTGGTGGTGGTGGTTGTGTGCTATCAAGATGGGTTTGAGTCATAATGATCCTGTGTAAGATTTCTGAGTATAGTATTACAGGAGCAGAAAGCTTCATCTTTTTCTGGATTCAAACTGCTGACCTTGCAGTTAACATCCCAGCTCATAACCCACTGTGCTACCAGGGCTGCAACCCATTAGAATAGATATTATTGTTTTGAAAAAAGTAAAACACGTATTGGCAAGGTTGTGGAGAAACCAAAACCCTAATCTGTTGCTGGTGGGAATGTAAAATGGTAGAACCACTATGAAAACAATTTGGCTGTTCCTCAATATGTTGAACATAGAACCATTTTGTTGTTGTTACGTGCCATTGAGTCAGTTCCTACTCATAGCTACCCTGTGTAATGTTTCTCAGGCTTTAAATATTTTTAAATCTTTAAATCTTTTTTCTCCATCAGAAATCTCATCTTTCTCCTACCAGTGGCTGGTAGGCTTGAACCATTGACCTTGTGGTTGAAAGTCCAATGCTTATCCTATGGAGCCACCATGTTCCCTAAAGCTACTTTATGATTTGGCAATTCTACTCTTAAGTATATATCCGGGAGACTTGAAAACAGCAACACAAACATCTGAATACACTATTGTTCACTGTAGTTCTATTCTCTTGGAAACAGAAGAACATTTTTATTCACAAAAGCAAAAAAATGGGGAATAATCACAATGTCCATCACCAGATGAATGGAAAAACAAAATATGGTATATGTACACAATAGAGTATTATATTGTTATAAGGAGAAATGACGTTCTGATGTATGACAATATGGATAAAACCTTGAAAATATCACACAAAGCAAAATCAGTCAGTCATGAAAGGATAAGTACTGTATGAACTCACTTACATGAAATAAGCAAATATATAAACACCAAGGATTTGTCATGATTTTCAGAAGTGGAAAGATGGGTAATAAAAAATGAGAGTCTTTATTTAGGGGGCACTGAGTTTATGTTAAAGATGTTAGAATATTTTGGGGAAGGATAAGCAATAATTGTGGTAAAATATGGAAAATGAAACCAATGCCTTTGAGTTGTAAATGTGGAAGTTGTGCAGGTGAAAGTTTGGGTGTGTATATTTTCAATGAAAGCCCTGGTCTTGGTTTGTAGGTCATCCTCCCGGACCTGGCTGTCTTGAGAATAGCAGTGTATGATGACAACAATAAGCTGATTGGCCAGAGAATCCTTCCACTGGATGGCCTCCAAGCAGGCTACAGACACATTTCCCTTCGAAATGAAGGAAATAAACCATTATCGCTGCCAACCATTTTCTGCAATATTGTGCTTAAAACATATGTGCCTGATGGATTTGGAGGTAAGTTAAATATTTGTGTGCAGAAGAAGTATAGATAAACTTCTAAATTAGAATATTATGAAAAAGTAATAATAATAAATTCTGGTCCTGGCAAGTGCTACACACCCCTGTAACCTTGAAAAGATTAAGACTGTTTAGTAACCTTAGATTTCATGGAAGGAAATTGAAAAGCTAGGCTATTTATGTATCTTTTTCCAAAACTAAATAGGCTTTTATTATGTGGAAATTATTTTTTGTATAACTTTTTTATTGTAAAAATATTAATGAGGGGCCTTCAAAACTTTCATAGAAAAATGGAATTAAAAAATAATGGAGTTTATTCCACAAACATTTTGAACTCCCCCTTGTATAACTGAATTTGTCAATTCAGTGTTTTTTGTGTGTATAATTGTTGACACCAGTTACATTAATCATGTTGTACAACCATTACCAGTATTTGTTACCAAATTTTCATCATCATGAACTAAAAGTCAGTACTTCCCAAACAATGACTGCCCTCCCCCCGCACCCCCCTCTGCTTCTACCACTGGTATCTATTAATAAGCTTTAGTCAGTATACATTTGCCTAGTCTAATCATTTAATGTAAGATCATAAATATTTGTTCTTTTTGGATTGACTTACTTCACTCAAGTTAATGTTTTCAAGGTATATGCATGGTGTAGCATGTATCAGGACTACATCTCTATAATGACGAAGTGCTCTTCCATTGAATGTCTGTACCACAAGGCTAACTTAGCTTTATTTTTTTATTTTTAAATCCAGTTAGTCCTGATTGTCCATGGATTATGTGTTTGCAAATCTGCTTACTTGATAGAATTTATATATGACTCCAAAATTCATATTCTCAGCTTGTTTTAGTCCTTCATGGATCTGCACAGATGTGCACAGATGCAGTACAGTTGGTTAAAGGTTGGGCTGCTACCCATAAGGTCAGCGGTTCAAACCCACAAGTTGCTTCCATAAAGATTTATGGAGTATCTGTTCCCATAAAGATTTGCAGTCTCAGAAATACAAAAGAACAGTTCTTCTGTGTCTTCTAGGGTCACTGTGAATTGGAGTCAACTCAGTGGTGATGGGTTTGGGGATAGTTTTGAGGCATGGTTGAACAAGGTAACACTCTGCTCGCTTGTGTTAGCTTACATATTATAGACAAGTGTCATTTCATCGTCTTCCTAGTGTCATTTTAGATTTTGCTGGTAATCTTGTGGTTTAAAATGGCACTAAAGCATAGCATGAATCATTGTCTAATGTTCCTAAGTAGAAAAGTTGTTGTTAAGTGCCATCAAGTTGATTCTGACTCATAGCAACCCTAATTAGGGTTTCCAAGGAGTGGCTGATGAGTTTGAACCGCTGACCTTGCAGTCCAGTGCTTTTGCTATAGCACCACATTAGGACTCCAGTGAATCAAATAAGGTGTCTTTAGACAGAAACACACATAAAATAAGGTTATAGATTAATCAGTTGATAAAAATGTTGTGACCCAAAACTCACAGGGACCTAATTCTTTATTTCCCTAGACTCAGTGGTTAATTTCACTAATTTAGTGTTTGCAGCATGATGGCTTTATATGATAAGCACTGGACTGTGATCAACAATGTTCAAGTTCACCAGCCACTTCTCAGGAGAAAGATGAGGCTTTCTGCTCCCACAAAGATTTACAGCCTCAGAAACCCTATACAGGGTCACTATGAGTTGGAATTGACTCTACGGTGCTTAAAAACAACAATAGCAATTGTTTGTATAGAACATAACTACTACAAATTAAAATCAATGGTACTGTAATATTATACTTATTCATCTGTTAAATTGTCAAACTATGATGGCTTGTATGATGCTGTGATTATGGAAGCAGCGCTACTGGTGTTTCAAATACCAGCAGAATCACCCATGGTGGACAGGTTTCATTGGCGCTTCCAGACTAAGAGCAGATGAAAGAATAGGAGTTCACCTCTGAGGGATTAGCCCTGAAAACCTCATGAATAACAGCAAAATATTACCTGAAACAGTACCGGAAGATGAGCCCCTTAGGTTGGAAGGTGCTCAAATACGACAGTGGAAAGGCTGCCTCCTCAAGGACCTTAGTGACATGGGTGGAGCAAAGCTTGTGAAAGTTTCATTTGCTGATGGAGAATGGCTCAAAATCAGGAAAAAACAGCTGCAGATATCATTAATAATCAGAACAAGAAATTGGAAGTGATAAAAATATGAAATATTTTTATCATTTTGAATTGGATAATCATGTGGGTCACTATGACCCCCACTGAGATGGACTGTCACAGTGGGATCAGCAATGAGCTCAAGAGTAACAATGGTTGTGAGATTCGTGTGGAACCGGGCAGTGTTTCATCCTGTTGTGTGCAGATTCACTATAGGTCGGAACCGACTCAATGGTACCTAACAACACATTCCAACATTTTGCTGAAATGACAAACTCAAGAATAATGATGTCATGTTCATCATCAAAAAGACCATTTCAGGATCTATCTTAAAATACTATGCTGTCTGTGATAGAATAGTATCAACATTCCTACAAGAAAGACCAGTTAATACCACTGTTATTCAAATGAATACACCAACCACCAGAGCCAATGATGAAGAAATTGAAGAATTCTACCACCTTCCTCAGTTTGAAATTGATTAAACATGTAATCAAGGTACATTGATAGTTATTGGGGATTGGAATTCGAAAGTTGGGAACAAAGAAGAAGGATCAGTAGTTGGAAAATATGGCCACAGTGATGAAATACACAGGAATCGAACTAACTACATCTATGGGAAGAGAAAGTGGAGAAGCTCAATATCATCTTTCAAAACAAGTCCAGCAGCCATCTGTAGAATAGGTCCTCAATTGATCACATGTAAGTTCAGGTTGAAACTGAAGAAAGTTAAAACAAGTCCACAGGAGCCAAAATGTGACCTTGAGTATATCCCACCTGAATTTAGAGACTATTTCAAAAACAGATCTGATGTATTCAACATTAATGCCCAAGAACCAGAAGAATTGAGGAATTACATCAATAACATCACACATGAAAAAAGCAAAAGGCAGGTCATTGAAAAGGGAGGAAGGAAAGAAAAGACCAAAGTGGATGTCTAAGAAGACTCTGAAACTGGCTTTTGAATATGGATTGGATAACACAAATGGAATTACTGATGAAATTGAAGAGCTGAACAAAAAATTTCAAAGTGTAGCTCAAGAAGACAAAGTAAAGTATTATAATGAAATGTGCAAAAACATGAAGTTAGAAAACCAAAGGGGAGGAACATATTTAGCATTTCTCAAACTGAAGAAAATGTTCAAGCCTCGACTTGTAGTACTGAAGGATTCTGTGGGCAAAATATTGAATGACTCAGAAAGTATAAAAAAAAAAATTGGAGGATGACCCAACAAAGTCACTGTACCAAAAAGAATTGTTTGATGTCCAGCCATTTCACTGGGTAGCATATGATCAAGAACCAATGGTACTAAAGGAAGAAATTCAAGCGTCACTGAATTTATTAGTGGAAAACAGGTCTCTCTAGTAATTGACAGAATACCGACTGAAGTGTTACAACAAGCTGATACAGTGCTGGAAGCACTCACTAATCTATGTCAAGATATTTAGAAGACAACTACCCGACCAACCTACTGGAAGAGATCCATATTTGTGCCCATTCCCAAGAAAGGTGACCCTATTGAATACAGAATTATCAAACAATATCACTAATATCACATGCAGCTAAAATTTTGTTGACGATGACTAAAAAAAAAATGACACCATCCAGAACCGACTGAGGTGGGAAATTTCCACAGGAAAGGACGAGTAGTCCAGCCTGGAGTGGCTAGAAAAACAGAAGATACTTCATGAATGAAAGACCAACAGGAAAAATCTGAAACAATAATGACAGTCTGATCAAGAACAAGTAAGCTGTTCGCCCGGGAGCCATCAAATCAAGTGGTCGGGACCCCTCAAAGCAAACCCCCTTCCAAGAGTGAGACACAAGGGTAGCACATGAGCAGGCATATGGTCTGGCTGGTGACCACATTGGTCACCGATAAGGGGAAGAAGGGGAAAAAACAGCAATGAAGTTGCAAGCTAAGCCCGACCACATTCAATAGGCCCCTGTGACCCTGGGTGGAGATCTGTATGGCCAGCAGTATGGCAAGACCCGGGGACTCCTGGGCCCAGAGGCAGTGACATAGCCACAGAGAACTAGAGTGGAGAGTGAAGCATCCAGCTGATATGAAGTGAGGGAGATGCACAAGAACACCCATACTTGCAGATAGTACCCACTTGACCTTGCTTTGATAATTGGATGATCAGAACTTGACTAGAAGAAGAAAGAAGAGGGGGGGAAAAAAAAGAGTAACCTGCTACAATTTGATGAACTTGACCTATGCTTATGGATGTAGTAGCTCAAAAAGGGAACAAATCTTTATAGCGAGGATCACTCCCTCGGTACACAGGGTTGACAGGAATGGGCAACTTAGACATTGGCTACCCAAAATAGGGGGCCCTATAAAGGCAAGAAGTGACTGGCTTACAAGCTTTCAAGAGGGAGCCTAGTTCCAGACAGGCAGGGGAAGGTAGAATTACCACTGAATGATTCCAATCCTTTGGGTCCTGGCTGGCAAAAGGAAATGGGGATAAGACTCTATGGTACAATAGTGAATAATTGCCATTAGGACTGACTGTGAGGATAGGAAATATATAGGTAGATATTTTTTGACAAAAGAAGGAGAGTGATTGATTTTGCAGCCCAGGAGCAGAGGTCCTTGGGACCATCAAGTGAGAAGAGTGGAGAGTGGGACCCTACCTAGAGAGTCAGTGACACCAGGGATAGAGACAGCGATGATGACATGGACAGATGGAGTGGCTGGGGACACTGAACTCAGAGAGGGAGAGGGGCTGTGTGCTGACGGCTGGGGGTGGGGGGTGGGGCAAGCCTGTGTGGTTATTTGATGATGCATGGAGGGTATTGTAACCATTGAAATGAAACTCAATATGATAGGATGAGTGTAAAGCTGATGTTCTCCCATGTAAACTTCACAATAAAAACTTTAAAAAAACACACCAATTATAGTATAGTAAGTAGTACACCAACAAGTTGCTGTCAGAAATTCAAGCCAGATTCAAAAGAACTCATTATTATAGCAGAGGACTGAGGTGCACCTGATCCAGCCGTGCTATTTTTAATTGCCTCTTATGCAAATGAAAGCAGAACAGTGAATAAGAAAGATGGGAAAAGAATTGATACATTTGAATTCTGGTGTTGGTGACTAATACTGAAGGTACCATGGGTTGCCACAAATCTGTCTTTGAAGAAGTTCAGTCAGAATGCCCGTTAAAAGTGAATATGGCAAGAGTTTGTCTCACATGCTTTGGACCTGCTATCAGGAGGAACCAGTAGCTGGAAAAGGACATTATGCTTGATAAATTGGAGGGTCAGCACAAAAGAGGAACACCGTTAATGAGATGGATTGATATAGTAATTGCAACAGTGGACTCAAACCTAACATTTGCTTGGATGGCCTAGGACCAGGCAGTGTTTCATTCTGTTAACGCATAGTGTCGCTATGAATGACTCAATGGCACCTAACAACATAACATTATTTCATGTTTTTCATTGATGTCTATAAATCTTCAAGTATGTTTTGTGAAGGATTCATTTATTCCAGCAGTTAAAAGTGAAAGAAGGAGAAGAAGAAAAGAAAAGAAAGACAATAATGTGGAACCGTAGATCAGTTAGCTTTACTAAAAAAGATTTAAACTGAATTCAACTATCAACAGACCTGGATATTCTTCCAAATCCATGAGAGTTCAATTATATTAAATTTCTGGTTTTACTAAGGTTGTCAGTAGGAAGAGTCAAAGCCTGGACCAAGCCATCAAATTTAAACCCCTAAATTCACTCTTTATAGCCCATAACTAAACCAAGAACATTAAAAGAAAGCAAAGAACCTCTATAATCCCAGAGCCTGTTGAACCTTAACAAAAACCCACAATGATTGCATCACACTAACAAAGGTTCCAAAGTTAATTCTCCACTGCTGGCTGAGTGACCTCAGAAAAGTGACAGTACATCTCTCAAGCCCTCACTTCCTCACCTGTAGAGTAAAGATCATAGAACCAGCTTCCACATAGTGTTCTTGTGAAGGGCTAAGTATTGTAAGATGGTGCTTCCAAAACTTTGTGGAAAAATTCCATTATCATTCCATTCCATTCTTTTATGATTTTTTTCAATCTCCTTTGTATATGGCATGACTAGGGCTGAAACTTTAATTTTTATGTTGGAATGGAATGGGTCACTATTGGTGGGTAGGTGGGTGGTGTTTTATTGCTTTTTTATTTGTTTGTTTGTTTTTACTAATGCATCCTTCTCTATAGGGCAGATTTTCTGTAACTAAGCCTCAGCTGTAATGCCCCTATTGCAGGGTTAAAAAGTAAATTAAGCCAAAAAGATTTCTCAGTCAAAAAATCCATTGTAGAGACACTTTCCTCTCTTTCTTGCTTTTCATGAAAAGGGAAGCATATTGAAGCCACAGCATATAGTAACAGAATTAAGAGCCAAGAAAAGAGCTCGAAAGGGGTACTATGGGGCTAGACAAATATATAGTAAAAGAAGACAAGAGCCTGCAGTATGAATGTGGTGGGGCATATAGACCTATGGAAAACCCCAGAAAGATCCCTGCATGGGAGCACAATGATGACCAGGAATCAGCAGATAAATTATGTCCCCTATACTTGTACTTAGAATACAGGGAGTATATGATAAGTATTGAATGTTGTTGTTAAGTGCCGTTGAGTCAGTTCCGACCCATAGCGACCCTATACAGGGTTTCCGAGGGTGTAAATCTTTACGGGAGTAGAAAGCCTCATCTTTCTCCGGAGTAGCTGGTAGTTTCGAACTGCTGACCTTAAGGTTCACAGCCCGATTTGTAACCACTACGCTACCAGAAATCATTCTGTAAACAAACATGGCAACAGATTTTAAACTGTAGCTCTCTCTACTTGAGCTAAATTTCTAAAGAAATTCTTTGTAATTCATTCCAGGAAAATGAGCCATTTGTTTAGAAAAGAAAAGAAACACACACACACACACAAAAACTGAGTTTGCTGAGTGTCTACTTTGAGATTGTCTATATCCTAGGCTTGATTTGATGCTGTTTCGTTGAGGTCCTGGAGCCCGGTGGCTTAATGGGTATTTGAATTTGTAATACTTACGCTAACTCTTTATGTTTGGTGTTCTTATCTACAGCACTGAAATAATAGCAGGCCTCACATCATATGTGGGGGTCAAATGAACTATTAAAATAGTATCTGAACATGGCAATTTCTCCATTAATATTAGCCAAAGATTTTAATAAGCCTATGAGAAACCCGTTGGCCATATTTTCTGCTCCTTAACTTTCCCTTTGTGTTTTATTAATTATGTAAAGGTGTTTGACAGTGTGGATCATAAAGAAGTATGGCTAGCATTGTGAAAAATGTGTATATATAATATTCAATTGTGCTCATGTGGAACATGTACATAGGCCAAAAGGTAGTCATTCGAACAGAACCAGGGGATAGTGAGTGGTTTCAAAATCAGGAAAGGTGTGCAACAGGGTTGTATCTTTCCACCATACTTATTCAATCTATATGCTGTACAAATAATTTGAGAAAGTGTATTATATAAAAAAGAATATGGCATCAGGATTGGAGGAAGACTCATTAGAAACCTGCGCTATGCAGATGACAGAACTTTGCTTGCTGGAAATGAAGAGGACTTGAAATACTTACTAATAAATATTTAAGACTGTCATTTTCAGTATGGATTGTACCTCAATTTAAAGAAAACAAACATTCTCACAACTGGACCAATAAATAACATTATGATAAATAGAGAAAAGTTTGAAGTTGTCAATGACTTCATTTTTCTTGGATAAACAATCAAAGCTCAGGCAACAGCAGTAAAAAGTCAAATGACATATTGCATTGAGCAAATCTGCTGAAAAGACCTCTTTAAAGTGCATCTGACCCCAGCCATGGTATTTTCAGTCACCATATACAAAAGCTAATGGAAGAAACAAAATAAAATAGTTGGACAGAAGATTTCCGAGGGCAACTTGAGAAGACAAAATATTAGAATGAAATGTGCGAAGACCTGGATTAGAAAACCAAAAGGGAAGAATATACTTCTCAGTGTTAAGAATTGGTCTAATAAATTAGTTTTTCTCTTTTGCTCCAGATGAGTAGAGAGTTGTATCTCAGAAGGCTGCTTGTAAGCCTTTAAGACCCCAGATGCTACTTAACAAACTAGAACACAGAACATGAATTATGGACTACTTTGCACCAAAAGATATCCTATGAGATTTCAGTCCTAAGTCTCAACCCCAGTGAGCCAATGCTGAAAGATGTTTGGTTATGTCTGGGAGGTATCTGCTACTATTCCTCCTTGGTTATTTATCATATATATATGTATAGCCCAAACATTTATATAGCTTTGCCTATAGAAACACCTGTACATACTCACATATAGACACACATATTATCTTATGCAAGCTGGATGATGGTGAAATATATTGGGAATTAATAAACTGTGAGGTGAGAAATCAATTTCTAGAGAGCTGGATTACACCTGCCCTAATGAGTTGGGGTCTGGACAAACCAGAAATGATTCTCCTGTGGCCCGATGTTGACTATAGTCAGAAGGCATGATGCAAACTATCATGACCCCATTGTGAAGCCAATAAAAGCCCCAAACCAAAGCCTCAGAAAGCTTCCTGGTTGACAAGACATCTGCTATTAGGAGGATAGCATATCCCCTATACTCCCAGACCTTGCTCTAGGAGTATCTTTGTTTATATCCTTTTTGCTATAATAAATCTGTAATCATAGGTATGCTTGAGTTGTCTGAGTTGTTTTAGATAAGTGGGTTGTGTGGACTCTTGAGCTTCCAGCTGACATCCTGAAGAGGCAGAATAAAACCAACCCTGAATTTGTGAGCAGCGGGACTTTTCATTCTGATTAACTGCTGCATCTTTTAGCAAACTATTCTAAGAAATGTCATCTAGGAAATGTTCAGTCTTGGTAGATGTTGAAAGAGCCTATCTAGAATCATAGTTATGGGATTTGTTCATCTTTGCTAGCTTCACTTTATAGTCAAGAGGGGAAAAGTGTATCTTTTGGTAAGTCAGAAATAGAAGAGTGAGGAATATGACAGAACTTGGGCCAGGATTTGGAATAAAGGTCAAGTTAGGTGAGTGCTCAGGAAGGAGGTACTTGACGACTTGAAAAGCAATGGTTCCGCAAACAAAAGTGGAGCTTGCCTGAAAAGTCAGTAAGTATCTGAAAGTCTGTACTAAAGAATCACTATCTTCTTTTCAGCTCTAGGGACATCTAAATTGATGCTTTCCACTCAATATGGAAGTAGGGAGGATGGGCGGAGAGGCAGGAGGGAAAGCCAGAGTACACATGGAAAGTCGTCACTAGGAGAGATCAGCCCTTCGGAAATGACACAAAACCCAGAAATAGATGGCATTTAAAAAATATAGACACATGAGCAAAATTTTGCCTGAGTCGAGAAGACAGAAACAAATGAGTAAGACAAACTGATGGCTTTTTAAGGAAGATTCTGGAGCCCTTGCTTTGGCTGCCAACTTCCTAGGATATCCTTGCTCATCCTGTGAGATTTGTAGAGTCAGGGGTTTGTGTCCACCCAGTGAGATGTACAATATAGCTAATTTCTAGACAGGCACATTCATGTACCCGCGTATGCTGATCAGAGTTTGAGTTGATTCTTGCAACAGTGGTTTGTCCTGTGGCACATGAATTAAATGGTGAGGGGCAGTGTAGTCAGGAAATGTATTCCTCAATAGGAGGAAAGAAGCCAAAACAATATCAGATTGACACCCAGGAGCCAACAGTTGGTTTACTTCAATATGCAAAACATTTGCCAAAAATACACCAATTTTTTTTTTTTTTTTTTTTTGTAAAAATCTATTTAACACATTTGCCAATTCAGCTTTTTCCCCATGTGCTATTTGGTGACACTAACTGCATTAGTCATGGTATGCAGCTATTTTCAATAATCATTGCCATGTTTTCCATCACCACAAATGGAAACTCAATCTTTTCTAAACAATGACTTCCCTTCCCACCTGCTGCTGTTGTTGTTAAGTGCCATTGAGTCCATTCTGATCCATAGTGACCCTGTACAGGGTTTCCACAGAGAGGCTGGTGAGCTTGAGCCACCGACCTTTGGTTCAAACCAACTTTGCAGTTCAGCACATTAACCCACAGCGCCACTTCAGGGTATCAACTGCTGTTGGTAACCACTAATAATAAACTTTTATGCCAAATCCATTCATCCTTTCTTCAGATGTATTTTATGGACTGAAACAATAAAAAAAGTAATTTTTAAACAAAATTATACAAGTACATACTCACTCACAAGGAGCCCTGGCAGCATACTGAGTGACACTTTGGACTGCTAACCACCAGGTCAGTAGATCAAATCCTCCAGCCACTCTGCTGGAGAAAAATGAGGCTTTCTGATCTTGTGAAGATTTAGTGTCAGAAACCTTCAGCAGGATTTGAATCAGAACTGAGTCGATGGCACACAGCAGCATACTCCCCCACTGCCAATGAATGGGTTCCAACTCACGGTGGTCTCACAGGACAGAGTAGAACTACTGCTTAGGGTTTCCAAGACTAAACTTTTACAGGAGCAGACAGATAGCCTTGTCTTTCTCCTCCCGTGTAAACTGCTGATCTCATGGTTAGCAACACAGTGCTTAGCCCTCTGTACCACCTGGGCTCCTATACCATTCTAAGCTGTTGTTGTTATAAGTGCCTTCAAGTCAGTTCTGACTCATAGCAACTCTAAATAGGGTTTCAGAGGAGCAGTTGGTGAATTTGAACAACCGACCTTGCAGTCCAGTACATTATCCCACAGTGCCACACTAGGACTCCACACAATTCTCTAAGTACACAATTATAGATGTGAGATAGTTGAGGTATAACTTTTAATTTTCTAATTTTATATTATTTTTTAAATTTGGTTATTCCATTTTATTTTTTGATATACAGTACTTTTTATTATGACGTCCTGGTGTGTTAATGTAGGATTAACAGTGGAATGCTAACCACAAGATCAGTGGTTCAAACCCACGAGCTGCTTTTTGGAAATCCTATACAGGGTCACAATGAGTCAAAACTGACTCGATGGCACTTAATAACAAGTCTTTATTATTACTAGTTTTATTAACTTGGAAGTATTTGCCTATGGTCAGAGGAGAAACTGAATTACAATAGAAAAAATTATGTGAATCTGAAAGATCTGAATCTGAAAGAGACCAAAATAGGTTTTGGCTCCTTAATCCCAAGTACTTTGTCCTTTGCTACAAAATTTGGGTGAAACTGTCCCAAGTATGCAATTGACGCCCTCTGTATTGATCTGTAACTCTGGTTGCGGAGTAAGCACCTGTCATCACATGGCAAATACATACAGCATCCTTGTTCTTCTTGTTAGGTGCCAGCAAGTTGATACTGACTCATAGTGACCCTATGCACAACAGAAAGAATTAATGTGGTGTTTTAAATTACCAGGAATGAAGCACCCATTTGTATCCTGCGAACCTAAGCCTTGCCCAAGGCAATTAACTCTTTAGTCATCTTTTGCCCCATGTGGTTTAATTTGAACAAAGCCCTCCTTTGGGCAGAATTTCCGCATCTGGTGACATAACTAGCTGCTCCTTCGTAGTTTCTAGAATTATTAGTATTGATCATTGAAAATGGATTTGAGTAATGATATTTATCCAGTTATAGATAAATCTGCAGTATCTTATTTTGTCATGTGATTTAGGCTGTAACTACATAAGCCTACATCATATGGCTGACAGCAAAGTCTCTGGTGGTACATACAGTGGCTGCTTATGTTATACAGGCAAGCTAAATGGTATAGTTGACTGCTAACTTATAGTGATTTAGCAGTGATTCAAATCCACCAGCTGCTCCACTGAAGAAAGATGTGCAAGTCTGCTTCTGTAGTTACAGTCTTGGAAACCCTTTGGTGCAGTTCTACTCTGTCCTAGACGACACTATGAATCAGAATGGCTTCAGTGGCAGTGGGTTTGGGATCTAATACAGAACAATGTGGAGAATTGATTAGGTCATTGTGGTGTAGAATCATCCTTCAAAGCTAAGATCAAGCCATTGCTGCAGTACACAGAAAGAATACCACTGAGTTCTAGATGTGGCCTCTCCAAGGCCAAGCTGTGACAGGACCTCTGGAAGTCTGGGGTACTGACTGGTGGATCCATCATACTAATGAAAACACCCACCTAGTGAGTTTAACCTTGTAGCTTTTTATGAAATACGTGCACTTAAGAATTTACATTACAGGGTTTTTTTGTTTGTTTGTTTGTTTGTTTTCAGTCAATGTTGGTAATTACATTTATGGATGCCTGTATTCTCTTTTCTATTGTGGTAAAATATATTTAATAAAACATTTGCCTTTATAACCGTTTTTCAGTGTACAATTCAGTGACATTGGTCATACTCGTTCTGTGTTGTAACTATCACCACTATCCATTTTCAAATATTTTTGATCCTCTTAAATTGAATCTTGGTACCCCTTAAGTAATGTTGTTAAGTGCCATCGAGTCAATTCAGACTCAGAGATCCTGTATAGTGTTTACAAGGAGCGGCTGGTGAGTTTGAACTGCCGATCTTTCAGTTGAAATGATCTTACAGTCCAGTGTAATACCACCCTGTTATTCCTCCATCCAGCCTTTGGTAACTACTGAGCGATTTAAACTCTGGAAAGGTGTGTGCCAGGGCTGTATTCTTTTACCATACTTTTCAGTCTGTATGTTAAGCAAATAAGCTGAGAAACTGGAATATATGAAGAAGAACGTGGCACCAGGATTGGAGAGAGACTCGCTAACAGCCTGTGATATGCAGATGATACAGCCTTGCTTTCTGAGAGAAAAGAGGACTTAAAATACTTACTGACAAAGTTCAAGGACCACAGTATGGGCTGTCCATCAATGTAACGAAAACAAAAATTCACACCACTGGACCAGTAAATGTTAAATGTCATCTAGTAAATTGCAACTGTATAGAGTTTCCGAGGCTATAATACTTTGGGGGGTCAAAAAGCCTCATCATTCTGCAATGGAATGACTGGTAGTTTTGAACCATCAACCTTTTGGTTTGCAGTCCGGTGCTTATTGAATAGAGCATAACAACAGTTATAAGTATAGCTTAGGACCAGGCAGTGTTTCATTCAGTTGTGCATAGGGTCACTATGAGTCAGAACTGACTCAATGACACCTAACTACAACAACAGTAAACTTTTATAACTATGCATTTGCCTACTGTAGATATTTCACATAAGTGGAATCATGCAGTGTTTATATACAGAATGATACTTGTCAGCATAAAGTTTTCAAGGTTCATCCATTTCATATCATGTATCAATACTTCATTTCTTTTTGTGGTTGAACTCCTGGTATAGTGCTGTAGGATCAGCACGGGACTGCTGACCCCAAGGTTGGCAATTTAATCACACCAGCTGCTCCTCAGAAACCCTATACAGAGTCACTGTGAGTCTTAACTAACTCGACAATGCTTAACAACAACAATATCTCATTGTGGTGTATACACTACATTTTGTTTATCCACTCAAAATATAGTGTGTACGTTACAATGGGATATTGTAATGAGTTGTTTGATGGATACTTGTGTCGTTTCTACCTTTCAAATATTGTGAGTGGTGTGTGGTGAACATTTGTGTACAGCTTCTCTATTAATTCTATGTTATTTTCTTATGTACATTTTTCATTAATAATTTTTAATAGCTATATTGAAGTATGTAAAGAGCTGCTATGTCATGTAATGGAACTGTTAACTTTTCTGATAAAAATACTATGAAGAAATTGTTTTTTTTTGCACTAAGATACTTCTTTCAAAGTCATCTGCTGTAGAAAAACTGAGAACCCATCAAAATAGCTACCAGTGGGGAATAGTTTGTTAATGTAAATTCAATGGAACATTACCCATTCACTAAAAATAGTTTTCAGAACTATGCAGACATAATGTATGCATGAAATAGATTCTAGAATTTTAAGTATAGCATATAAATTTGCATTTGTGTGGAAAACTAGACAAGCATATACAAAATTGAAAAGAGTTTGAATAAGATGGAAAGGCTATTAATTATTTTATTTGTTAATATTCTACTGTATACATTTTATAATTGATTTGTGTGATTGCAACATTCTATGCTAGTCATGTATCATCAATATTATAGGCAAGTAAAATTTTTATAGAAGTAATTTTTTTTTTTTTTTTAATGGCTGTACATTAATAGGTAACTGCCGGAGGTTCAAGCTAGTTTCAGACGACGACGTGTAATGAGGATATCATTGCTGACATCACATGGGTCTTGGCAGAAAGCAGAGAGTATTAGATATTTACCTGTATTTTATTTACTATACAGAGACTTTTAACTGTGTGGATCATGACAAGCTGTGGTTAACATCAAAGAGAATGAGTGTTGCAGAACACTTAATTCTGCTCATGAGTAACCTGTACATAGACCCATACATACATCAAACAGAACAAAAGAACACTGAATGAGTTAAAATCAAGAAGTGTGTGCCAGTAATGTTTCCTTTTACCATAGTTGTTCATTCTGTATGTTGAGCAAATAGTCTGAGAAGCTGGATTATATGAAGGAAAATGTGGCATCAGGATTGGAGAAAGACTTATAAACAACCTTCCTAGCTGGACCCCTCCCAGAACTTGTCCTATGCATCTCCTGACTATTTTTCATTTCTGGTTATAATAAATAGGTAATTGTAAGTGAAGGTAGCTCCCATGATTCAGTGAGTTACTGAGGCAATTAAGGAACCCACAAGGACAGTGAGCCAACAAGGGTTGACATTTGCTTACCTGGCCATCTGAAGGACAGGTCACTTGTGCATAGTGACCTAGCTCAGATGGCTATATTCAGAGAAGGAGCGAGCTGGTATGAAGTTAGAGGAAATTCCGTATTTCTGAATTTGTGACCATTGTTCACATCTCTAGTTCCAGGTGGCTGGATATGAGACAGAAGGTACCAGTTGGTCCTAAGTTAAGGGAGTCATGTGGACCTCTATTCTTAAGACTGGTATCCCTTGACCTGGCCCCAGTTGTTGGAGATGAGAGAGTGGCACTTGGAATGACAGGCAATAGGGATAGAGAAAGTGGGAAGGTGAGGCCTGGATCCATTTCCTAGTGGGAGTTGGAATCCTGTTCATCTTTGCCATGTAGTTAGTAGTGAAGATGGTATTTGCCCACTGTGTCCCTTGCTTAGTATAAGGATGTTCACTGTACCACTGTTCATAATGGCAGAGAATGAAGATAATTCTACTTTAAAAAGAGAACTGGGCAAAGAAATTATATCCATACATAAAATGGGATATTTAAGTAGCAGATCGATATTACTCATATGGAAGCATTTCCAAGATACATAATTTTTAAATCCAGGTACAGGAAACTAATAAGTCATTTGGAATTTATTAAATATCTAGAAGAATGTTATGGATTACAGTAATTACCTTATGGGAGTGGAATTGGTGGGAGAGGAGACTGTTTCATTGTATGTATGATTTTTGTTGTTGTTAAGTGCCATCAAGTCAGTTCCGACCCATATTGACCCTGTATGGTTTACCATGTACATATTTTGTTTTATACTATTAAAGTAAAAAGAAAAAAAATTAAACTGATAAAAATGAGCTTAAGGATGCTAGAAAGCTTATAAGATTTGTAAATTATAAGTTATTGTTGTTAAGTGCTTTTGAATTGGTTCCAACTCATAGCTACTCTCTCTATAGTTTCTGAGGAGTGGCTGGTAAGTTTGAACTGACAATCTTGAGGTTCAAACTGACATTAGTGCAAGTGTTTACCCACGGCTTCACACCAAGACTACATTATTGGTAAACTTAGTAGCTTTATATAAAATGGAAACACTACAACTCTTCAAATGTTGTAATTTAAAGATGAAATTGTAATGTTGTTTAACTGCAAGTTAAAGCAAAGAAACAGTGGGAAATACTTCAATTTATCTGCCACAGAAACAAAATTAGCTTCAAATAAATATTGTTGTTGTTTTTGCATGCCATAGAGTGAGTTCCAACTGATAGAGACCCTCAGTGCAACCAGAGAAACACTGCCTGGTCCTTGCCTTCCTCACAATCATTGTTATGCAAGAGCCGACCTATGCATCAGTTGATCTCATTGAGAATCTCCCTCTTTACTGCTGAAACTCTACCTACCAAGCATAGGGCCGTCTCCAGGAACTGGTTCCTCCTCACAACACGTCCAAAGAATGTGAAATATAGTCTCACCATCCTTGCTTCTAAGGGGCATTTTGACTGTATGTTGTTGTTATTGTTAGGTGCCATTGAGTCGGTTCCACATAGTGACCCTATGTACAA
>NW_006408659.1:1997265-2075281 GCF_000296735.1 Chrysochloris asiatica | reverse complement strand
TGTACTTTAATCCTCAAAATGGCATCTTTGCTTTTTAATATTTTAAAGAGGTATTTTGCAGCCGATTTGCCCAACTAAATATAATTTAGTCTTTTGGTTCTAAAAATAGTTAGCACTTGTGACATCTACTAGGAACAATGTGTACTCATCATCTTATTGAATTCTTACAGTAACCCTTCAGGGTAGATAGATGATCCTAGCCCTAATGCTTTAAATGAAGAAACTGAGTCTGTGAATGTTAATCAGTTTGTTCAAAATCATACAAATAACTACAGTGAATAGTTTACTGGCTGAGTTTCTTGGTACACTTTCAATAGAATGGAATTAGAAGCTCAGTGTTTTTCTTTCAGATATTGTGGATGCATTGTCGGATCCAAAGAAATTTCTCTCAATTACGGAAAAGAGAGCAGATCAAATGAGAGCTATGGGTATTGAAACCGTAAGTAGCAATGGTAGATTAATACAGACAAGTTAAGGAGGTCAACTGTAAAACAGTGATTGTAAAAGAATATTGAAGTAATAATATAATGAATTCAAAAGGTTTTTTTTTTCCTAAAGGAGTGTATCAATTCAATATTTCATTGGCCTACTAAAGCATAATATATTTAACAAAATATGACCATAGTGTAAAAGACTACCATCATCCATTACCAGTGTTTTGATTCACGTCTGGGGACCCCTTTCCCAATAGAAGCAAAATGAAAGCATCTATGACACTTTTAAGAAATTTTAAGAAGTATCTATGACACACTGCAACACCAGCTAGCCCAATCCAGTGAACTAACAACATAGCATTTATTGTTTGTTTTGTTGTGTATGTTTCTACCAGTACTGAACCCTAATCTTCTCATTTACCCCAGTGCACACTTTGTTTATTTTTAGATGCTCCCTTAACCATACTCCTCAGTATGGAGTGGAAGCATCAACATTCCTAGTATCTAGACATTGAGAAAGTGTGCCGTGCTTGTAAAGTAGTTGGATCATTTTTTTTCTTGGCTTGATCCTTTGTTTCAAGCCTAAAGAAACCATGTAATCTTTACTCCTGCCAGGCAGAAAGCCATTAAAATAGAAGTCTTTGAAATGGAAGGGGAAAAATTGAGTGGTATCTTAATGATGTGTAAGAATTGAGATATCATATCTCAATATATCATTCATTTGGGTCATTTTTTTCTATTCCAGAGTGACATCGCAGATGTGCCCAGTGACACTTCAAAGAATGACAAGAAAGGAAAAGCCAACACTGCCAAAGCAAACGTGACTCCTCAGAGTAGCTCTGAGCTCAGACCAACCACTACAGCAGCCCTGGGGTCTGGCATGGAAACCAAGAAAGGTAGGGCGAGTTCTTTGGGCACCTGATCTGTTCTGGCAATTGTAGAGTCTTTCTGAAAAGACTTTTGTATGAAGGTATTTAGAATTTTTAGTTACCAATTTTCATTGTCCCATAAACCTCAAAAGTAGTATGTTTCCTTGTAGATTTGACAAACTGTTTAATTTCCCTGAGTGTTTAGTACCAAATCATCAATGGTTTTCATCTGTAGGATCCTCTGTAACTTGATTCCCAAAACTGTAAATGTTTATGTTTTTTCTTTATGGGGGAAAAAAAAAGGTTTTCACATATTGATGATTTAGATCACCTCCATACTCTTTTGGATACTATCATAAACATTTATCTGGACAGGCAATGAGTTCATGAACCAAGGGTCCCCATTGTTGGAACATTTCTAGATTTCCTTGTTGTTAATTGGTCCCCTAGGCAAATGTTGTTGTTGTTGTTGTTGTTATCTAGTACTGCCTAGTCAGTTCTGACCCATAGTGACCATGTATAGGGTTTCCAAGGAGTGGCTGGTAAGGTTGGACCACCAACCTTTCCATTGAAAGCAATTTTGCAGTCCAGCACATTAACCACAGCAACCCACCAGGATTCCAGGCAAATATTAGCATCCACATTATTGTTTTTCTATAAAATTATCAGATGGGCATTTGAAGGCCCTGTGAGTGTCACTATAAAACCTTTTGTGTCCCAGGTGCTAATATTCAAGCAGTATGTAAGAAACCAAGGAGCTCTGGTAGCGTAGTGGTTACGAATCGGGCTGTGAATCGCAAGGTCAGCAGTTCAAAACTACCAGCTGCTCCTGGGAGAAAGATGAGGTTTTCTGCTCCCATGAAGATTTACAGCCTCGGAAACCCTGTTCAGGGTCACTATGGGTCAGAACAGACTCAAGGGCACTTAACAACAACACCAACATGTTGATACCAACTGAACAACAACACTTAACAACAACAACAAATGTAAGAGACCAACTGAACTGTTATTTAAAGTTGGTTTCCATTCTTATTGGCTAACTATTACTCTGATTGGAGGTGTCCAGGAACAGTAATTAAATATTTTAAATATTTTTCTTAACCATGAATCATTTACAAATGATGTGGTACTGTAGGATAAGCACTGGGCCACAAGGTCGATTTGAACCTCAAGATGGTGGTTCAAGCCCACCAGGTGCACCTCAGAAACCCTACACAGGGTTGCTATGAGTTGGAACCAACTCCACAGCACTTAACAACAACAACATGAATAATTTATAAAACTCACTTTTGTTACTTCAGTTTCTATGTTGTTTAATGTTTTTTTTTTCTTTTTTTTACTCAGTATTTATAATTTTCATTTATTTGTGAATTCATTGTCCTTGGTAGAAGTTGTTCATACACATAGTGCTACAGTTGAAGTTGAGAAAACGAGATTTTTCCAAACAAAGTAATTTAGTAGGAAACTAAATGTGCATTGAGCCTTGTGAAGCAAATTAGAAAATGAGACTTCACAAAAGTAGCCCAATTTGTCCTTTGCTAACAGCTGTCGTTCTGTTCTTCCCTGAAAAAGAACTGAAGCAAGGTAATGATACAGATTTTGGCATTCTGTACCAGCACTGGTCATTACATTAGCCAGTCTTAGAGACAGGCTGTGGAAAATGGGAGAGCTTTGTGTTTGGTTAGAGATCTTGCACAAAAGTACATGGAGACATTAATAATTATAGGGAGTTAAGTGGTCTGAAAAGCACCAGCTTACAGAGTAGAAGAATTATCCTAGCTATAGAAGAGAACATGTTTGTGCTTCGAGCTGCCTTCAAAGCACTGCTTCCAAACAGGGCTGCATTTGAAGGAACCAAATGTGTATCACTTCCAATGTCCTCACAAAGACACCACGAGTATCAGGGTTTGCATGCTATTTCATTTTAGCCTTTTATTCCAAAGACTTGGTCTGTTATATGAGAGAACCCTATACATGGTCAGGGGTAGAAGACAAGACGGGCTGCCGTACAGTGGCTGCATAGGGCAGTGTATAACAAGGGCTGTCTACTTAGAAATGGGTGCTCACTTACAGTAAGAGTCCCAGAAAAGACTCACGGATGAAACTGCTATTGAATTGGGCAGAAATCTGAAATCAGAAACCTGGCTTGAACAGAAAGAAAAGGTGGAGGAGCCAAGAAAAAGGCAACTTGGGAGGAAGCAACTTAGGTATGAGAAAACAAATGCAAATAAGGACAAGTGGTTCATTTTTTTCTGGGCTAAAGAAATGGTTCTAAGAAGACAATAAACAATGACAATTACAGGACTATTTCAAGAATTTTAATATGATCTTGTTAGAATTCATTGAAAGGGAAAGATATGAAAGGCCAGTTAAGTACTTTCTAATAACACTTATCACAGTCTTAATATCTAGAGAAAGAGGTTATTATAGGCAAGACTATGCCTCCATCATCAGTGTGTCCATGAGACCATGCCTGGTAGACAGCTACCAGTCCCGAATATCAGGAATCTACCAGTCCCTGATAAATTAATGACCCGTAATAGCAGGAATGGACTAGGTTGGAAGCAACCAAAGGGAAAGAAGAAAAGGAAGGAAAAAAAATAGACATAAGTGGGTAGATTAGATAAAGATTTTAAGGAGAAGGAAGCTCAGCCATAACTCAGGGATTTCAAGGACAGAACTCAGAAATAGATGGTGCAATGAAGAGAAGTGTAACAGTCAAGATGTGTAACTCATTTTGGAAAAGAAAATGATTCTAGTTCTGGGCATCATTGAGTTAAAGCCATCGATGATCTATCTGGGCATAAACACATAGTAGGCAGTAAGATAGAAGGTTCTGAGGAGAAAGGCGTATGATACCTTTGCTTAAATGGGCCAGGTAAAGCTGTGGTTGGTCTAGATGAGGGGCAGAGAGAGAGAAGGGGGAAGAGGTGAGGGGAGGGAAAGAGAGGAAAGGACAGGAGACAAGAAAATAGGAGAAGAGAAGAGAGAATGAATAAGTATATGCTTGGAGAGGCACAATTAAAGCAGGAAAAATAAAACCTGCGAGCTCTGCACTATAAGAAAAGTTTTGACAAGGTATTGTAGACACATCTAGAAAAGTAAGACCACAAAATTATTGTCGAATCAAAGAAGAATGGGCGATAGGGGTGGAAACCAGAGTAGAGTAAATTAATAATTAAGACATAAAATAATGGTAGCATGTTCATAGGAACCAATGGAGAGAAAGAAGTCTAATGGTGAAACAAAGCTCCCAAGAACAGCTGAATCAAAAGAAATGGAGGCATCCTGCTGAATAGGGAGGGAAGCGATGTGTTCTGTCTGATCCAAGAAGAAGGATGAGTGAACACAAGTCTCAGGGTGAAAAGGAAGAATTCGGACAAAGTTAGAACTTTGACAGATGATGTATTTGTTAGTTTATGTTATTCTGCATAACAAATGACCTCTAATTTACTAGCTCGAAAATTCATCAGGTATTGAGAGTCTTTGGGTTGATTTGTCTGGGCTGACTTAGCTGACATGGTTAACTGCTGGACTGACTAGAGACTAGACGAGCTGGATGGCCATCCTCACATGTCTTATCAGTTGACAGAGTGTCTCAGATCATCTAGAAGGCTAGGCAGGCTTGAACAAATCATGTTCCCAGAATTCTAAGAGCAGCATTTTTGAGGCCCATTGGTCAGAGCAAGTTACATTCAAGGAATGGAGACATAGACTCCACTTCTTGTTGAGAAGGGAAAACATTGTAGCCATTTTTGCAGTATACCACAATTGACTTTCTTCTGATCCAAAAAAGGTGGATAAATTACCTTCTTCCTGGAAAGAGGGAGGCAGAGCTAAAGAATAAGAATATAGAAAAGTTTTGTAATAGTCCCTGGCTAGAGTGAGGAGGCTAGCCAAGCACACAGGGCCCGAGTGAGGGTTAGCGACATGAATTAAGTTGATGTAATGATATGATGTAGTGAAGTGAATTAAGTTTTAAATCCATTACTTATTCAAAATTGCCCAGAAGCTCAGCAAGAAGTATATACAAAGTAGATCTCAAGGGGAGACCCAAGTTTGAGATTGTTTTCATGGGGTGGGTCCCAAAAGACTGAAAATTCTGTGTTTAGAGGGTCTATCAAGTTAGCTATTGCTTTAGAACAGACAACACCAGAAATCAATGCTTTTTTTTTTTTTTTTTAAGTCAGCATTGATTATTGTTCATAGGTTCACAAATTAAATGGTTTTTCTGGTCATGATTAGGCTCACTCAAGCACAGTGGACTAGGTATACAACTCTACCAATCCATGATTATGCTTGTCCATGTCTGGGAATTGTTCCAAAGTTGCATTGGCTGAGACAAACGATCACTCTTCAAATGGACTTTTATTCTCTCGCAGGCTAGCCTTTTGAAGACAAAAGGCTATGGCAAGGTTCTAAGATGGAGAATAGAAGTGTTACAAGTTCTCTTGGGTCCTAGTCTAATAACTAGCGCATTGTCTACATTCTATTACCTGAAGCAACTCGCATGGTTACACCCAGATGCAAAGAATGGGGAAATAGACGCCACATCTTAAGGGGTGTAGTTGCAGAGTCATGTTGTAATAGATGTAGATGCCATCAAAATCTTAGTATCCAGGTTAAACTCAGGTGAGGCGATGCTAGAGGGGAGCAATGCTCTGGAAAAGGATGACGAGACCAAGGAAATAGGGTGAAAGGTCAGCTTGGTGGATGTGAAGAAAGGAGTGAAGGTGAAGCCATGAAGACTGTGATCAGAAAGAGGGAGCACTGAGCTACAAGTCTCAGAGGAGTGACAGTTTTAAGCAATACTTACATCCTATTCACAATTGTCCGAGGAAAGTGAGGTAGAGAAGAAAGCTTCTACAACAGAAGGCTTCACAGAAACCAGAAGGAAAGCAAACAATAGATTCCTATTATGGATGTGAAGTCATTATGTTAGATGCTTGGGAAAGCCTACATCGGACAACTATGAGCCAGATGCTGAAGATTATGAACAAGGTCAGTGGATTTCCTAGGAGGGATACCTACCTATTCTTTTGCATGACAGCTTTTAAGAGAATGGCATAGAATTAGACAGTGAAGTCTTCAGGTGTTCTTCCCAAATGAATTGGAGTGGGACTAGGAAATGGACTACTCCAGAGGCCTTTGGGAGAAGACATGATATTTGAGACCTCAGTCTTCCATTTTCTTTGCAGACAACTGTCTTAATTTGGGTCACCTCAAAGCAGACCCGGAAATAAGTATTCCAGTAGAAGTCATTTATTCTAGAGGTGGGGTGGGCACTAGTAGAATCCTGAGGAAGTAAAACCAATACCCAGATGGTTTTCAATCCACTTACCACTGAGTCACCTGGAGTTTAACGGCCCTAGAGTAACTCTGGAGACTAATTTGGACTTGCCTCAGAGGCATCCTCCTCTAGAGCAAAATTGCTGGGGAATGCAGAACTCAACTCTGATCAGTTTTTCATTGAGAGTTTCTGCAGGCTTTGAGGGAGGTGGGAGGAAGGTAATCCCCCAACAATTCTAGATCTTGAAAGAGTGCTGAAGGGAGCTTTGTAGGACAGAGAAAGTCTGCAGGAAAGGAACTGCAGGTGCTGCCAATTGGAAGTCAAGTAGTGTGCTTGGTGTGGGGGAGGGTGTTGGTGGTGTGGACTGTGTTTACATCTATGAAGGTGAGCAGTTGTGAAGTTCTAAACAGTCTAAGACAGGCAGTCAAACAGCAACAACTGCACCAAGACTATTCTAGTTTCTTTTTAATCTTAAGAACAAGGAATTATGAAAATTCAACTCCTAGTGAATTTCCAATAGTGGATTGAAAGTAAACAAGTTACTTTTAAGGTGTGACTCTGTGACATAATGCACTGGACAGCAAAGTCAATTTGAATGGCAAGTTTGGTGATTCAAACTCAACAGCCGCTCCTTGAAACCCTATACAGGGACGCTATGAGTCAAAACTCACTTGGCAGCACTTAACAACAATAGTGATAAGAGAAAAATAATTATGTAGTGAAGCATCAATTTGCCAGAATCTTTGGAGCCAAAAATGTGCTGCCTAACCCTGCTTTTGCACCCAGAACTTGTGGGCCTGAGCTATCCAATACAAGGGGGCTTCAAAAAGTTTGTGGAAAATTCCATTGTCTTTTTTTAAACGTTTTATTGAGAGTTTGATGAAGGTTTACAAGTAGGTAATTCTTTTTACATTCAACAAATCATACAGTTCATTTCATCTCAATGGTTGCAGTTCCCTTCAAGGTAATATCACTTATCCCACTTCCGCCCTGTGGTTCTTGTTTCCCAACCCTTCTGAATTTTGTCTTTTGAGTAAACGCTGCCCTTTTAATCTTGAATGATTCACCATTCTAGGGTGTGCATACTTTGCTAGTGTCCTTTCCCCCCCTATATGCCTGTGGCTGAACACTGAACCACGAGGGTGTGTTCAGGTCCAGACCAGAAGGGTGACCAAGGGCCATAGTTTTGGGGGTTCCACCAGTCTCTATCTGACCAGTAAGCCTGGCCTGTTTTATAATTTTGAGTTTTGTTCCACATTTTTCCAGGACCTTGTAATGTGATCCTTTTCAGAGCAATCAGTAGTTGCAGCTGGGCACCATCAATTTCTTTGTAGTCTCAGGGTCATGAAGGCTGATGGTCACATGGTCCACTAGTCCTTTGGACTAATAGTTTCTAAGTGCTTTCAATTTCATATCTCTTCTCCAGACAGGGAGAAACCAATAGTTGCACCAGAGATGGCCAAATCATGGGCTTTTAAGATTCTATTCGATACTCACCAAAGTAGGATGTAGAATATGTCTTTGTGGAATACAATTACTTTATCCTTTAATTCAGTGGTTTTCATTAACTTTTAAAGTATACTAACCACTAGTCACATGGGACAATTTAAACATAAGTAATCTGATTTTTTTTTTTTTTAATTAAAACCTGAGCTTCTCAGTCCCACTAGCCAATTATGAGTATTCAATAGCCAAATGTTGCTGGTGGCTGTCAATTTCCAAAACATTTCTCTCATTGTAGAAAGTTCTACAGGCACAGTGTTCTAAACCTGTAAGATGAAGGGAGCAGGCACCAATTCCTGCTCCATAGAGTGTTTGTTTGTTTTTTAAAAGTTTTTATTGTGAATTGTGTGTTAGTTTACATGGGTGAACATTATCTATACATTCATCCTATCGCACTTTGTTTTGTTTCAATGATCACAATCCCCTGCATGTATCATCAAACACACAAAGGGTACACCCCAAACTCCTGCCCCCCGACCGCCAGCACACAACCCCTCTCCCTCCCTGAGTCCAGAGTCCCAGCCACTCCTTCTGTCCACGTCATTGCCTCTGCCTCCATCCCTAGTGTCACTGCCTTTCCGGACACGGTCTTGCACTTTGCTTTTCTCCCTTGATGGTTCCAGGGATCTCAGCTCCTGGACTGCAAAATCAGCCTCTTCCCTCCTTTTGTTACCAAACATTTACATTTACCATTCCAACACTCACTGTCAGACCTGATAGCAATCATTCCCTATTGAACAACAGGAGTCCTTTCCCCCTCACTTTTTATTAACCCCATCCAGACAGGTTGGAAACAATTCAGTGGAGGGTTCTACCTTTCCCTGTATCCTCTGGAGCTAGGTTCCCTTTGAAATCTTGTAAGCCAGTCACTGCTTTTCTTTGTAGTTCCCCCATTTTGGATAGCTGTAGAGTATTTTTTAAAAAAAACTAATTCCGTTATAAATTTAAAAATCCAATCCATTACCTTTGAGTTAATTTTAACTCTTAGCAAACCTGTAGGACAGAGAAGAACTGCCCCATAGGGTCTCCAAGGCTGTAATCTTCATAGAAGCAGACTGCTACATCTTTCTCCCATAGAGTTCCTGGTGGGTTCAAACCACTGACCTTTTGTCTTAGCAACTGCACATTTAATCACTACACCGCCAGGGCTCCAAATCAGTAATATGAATTGAAAATTCAAAAAGCTGTATGTGGAGTCCTGGTGTGGTGCTGTGGGTTAATATGTCAGACCACAAAGCCGTTTGAACTGCAAGCTCAGTGGTTCAAGCTCACCAGCTGCTCCTCGGAAACCCTATACAGGGTCGCTAAGGGTCGGCACCAACTTGACGGCACTTCACAACAACAACATATGTGTCTTTCTCAACAAAATGAAGACTATGTAAATCTAAGGTTCCTGCTTTTGTATTTTCTTATTGCTGTTGTTATGTACCATCAAGTAGATTTGGACTCATAGCAACCCTTTATCAGGCTTCCGAGTTGCTGCTGGTAGCTTTGAACTGCCGATCTTGTGATTAGCAGTCCAGTGCTTACCTTACAGAGACAAACTAGGACTCCATTTTTTCCAGGACCAAAAAACAAAGTCTTCACATCAGACTGGGTGATTTGCTTCGTTTCTGGAGCACTTTTCATCTAACCAAATCCTATATGTTCATTTTACAGACAAGACTCAAAATATGCAAGGAGCCACTCTACTACCCCACCTGACCTCCCATAGTCTGCCATAAAGCTGAGAGTTAGCTTGTGACATCAGAATCCAGAGATGTTACTGTTGTTAAGTGCCTTAGAGTCGGTTTCAACCCATAGCGACCCTGTATAGGGTTTCTGAGGAGTGGCAGGTGAACTTAAAGCACCGACTCTGTAGTTCAAACCAACCTTACAATTCAGTGCATTAACCCACATCACCACACTAGGACTCTACATACATACCTATCATAAATAGTTCTTACAGATTGTAACACTCAGTTCTCCAAACCAAGACTCTCCTTTTCTAGCCTAAACTCAGATAACCTAGCTGAGCAAATCTATAAATGAATTTAAAAAAAACAACAAACAAACAAGAGCAATAAAAACCTGGGACTCAGTGATTATCTTTCGTAAGTATCATACTTAGCCTTTGGGATTCCAGTAAAAATCAATTATTATACAGAGTTCACATTCATTCTGTTTGCCTAAGATGAATATCTGCAGTCAAACTGAACAAGTTCCAGAATTCTTTTACAACTGAGGTTGCCATGACAATAGTTGGCCAAGCATCATTCAGGTAACAGGATGACTTAATATATTTTTCTTAGTCTTTTAAATCTTCATTACAGCATCCTGTTATACAGTCGTTTGGTTTGACTTAAAGAGCACTGCAATGCTCACTAGCATGGTGCTTAAACACTATAATTACAAGAAACAAGCTGAAGAAAATATTTTGCTTTTCTCTGGTAAGAATCACATTTAGGAACAGAGTTGAGAGTTGATTGATGGATATAGTACTGTGCCTTGAAATACAGAGATAAAATCAATGCAGTAGAGACTGTTGTGCCCAGATTCCCTTTACAGGTGAGTTTTGAATCCCCTGATCTCTAAGAGTACTGGCAGATAGCAAACCACAGCCCCTCTCCAGAGATTGCCCTCAGCTACTTGAATTGCCTTGTCTGGAAATGCCTGGAAGGTTTTGTACCATCCACTCAGCCATCAACTAGGTAACGTAGGGTCACATTACAAAAATCCAGCTTCTTACTTCTTGTAGAACACTCCTGGAGTGCCAGCAAAGCCCCCTGTGGGATCAGGTGGTGGCTCTATTTCAGCTGGAAGTACTTATGACCTTGAATCTCTGTCCTATCCTGGTTTCTCTCACTTCTTTGCAGGGTCTCCTGAGAACCCTCCTTTAATAAATCATCTGCATATGAAACCTTACCTCAGGAAACCCCACCTAAGAGAATAAACATTTTCATTTTCTAGTTAATTGCTTTGTATAGGACATGAAGCTGTTTCTATCTATAAGATGATATATAAAGGTGCTTTAGTCTTTAGCTGGGATTTCAAGTGTTTGCATCATCAGTTGTTGCTATTGTTGTTAGTGCTGACAAGTTGGTTTGAACTCATAGGTACCCTGTATAGGGTTTCTGAGGGGCATCTAGTGAGTTTGAACCACCAACCTTGAGATTCAAACCAACCTTGTGGCCCAGTGCTTATCCTAGAGCGCCACACCAGGACTCTTTTTTTTTAAATATACACAGTGATTTCACTGATTTTTTTTTTTTCTTTTTTTTTAAGGTATTGAACTTATTCCTCAAGTGAGGATAGAAGATTTAAAGCAGATGAAGGTAAAATTGCTTGGCTGTTTAACAAGCATTCTTGTACTTTGGCTATATAAAAAAAATTATTTTTGGTGATTTTTATTTTTGCACAGGCTTACTTGAAGCATTTGAAGAAGCAACAGAAGGAGCTAAATTCTTTAAAGAAGAAACATGCGAAGGTAAAACGTTTTGTGTAGGTGTGGGTGTGTGTTATGTTGTTTTGTCTGCTTGTTTTTGCTATCAGCTTTCTGATGAAAACCTAAATTTATTAATGTGTTATGGACAGACGAAGCATTCACAGCCAAAAACACTACCTGGAAGCTGATGCCAGCCAGTTAGAGCTCTGGTAGTGTAGTGATTACAAGTTGGGCTGCTCAAGGTCAGCAGTTCGAAACTACCAGCCATTTGTGGGAGAAAGATGTCTTTCTGCTCCTGTAAAGATTTACAGCCTCAGAAACCCTGTACAGGATCACTATAAGTTGGAACCGACTCCATGACACATTTCTACTACCCTTACCACCTTTCTTATAACTGGTTAACAATGAAATTTAAAAAGAGAATAGAATGGTTATCAGTGATTTTTAATCTTCCATTCTAACAGTTATTTCAAAAGCATAACAAAACTTCACACATTTGTTCATTGTTTAACAATAATATGACTTTATATATCATGTATTAGGCCATAACCCGACTATTGAAGACCAGCTGACAAACTTAAGCCCGCTAGGTCTAAATTCTCCAAGTCACTGTGACATAGGTCACTAAGTAATGTGTGCAGGTAACTCTGCACTGTTTCCTCACTGGTACTGGCGAGTAAACCCCTCCCCCCCACTGTTTAAATCCACTTCTGAAATATATCCATTTTTCTTTTACACCCACAGAAGAGGTTTTTTGGTAGTTATTGTTGAGTGCCATTGAGTTGGTTCCAACCCATAGTGACCCTTTTAGGGTTTCCAAGGAACAACTGGTGAGCTTGAACCACTGACCTTGTGGTTAAAAATGACTTTGTAGTACAATGCATTAACCCACAGCACCCCACCAGGACTCCTTACAGATGTAAGAGGCCAGCAGCAGGTCAGCAACCTGCTTTCCAGCCCCTACTTTGAGATACTCTCTGTGTTCAGGAAAATGCAGTCCTCCTTCCTTCCTACCTAAAGAAAGATAACAGCAGTGCTACCACTGGAAAGACAATGTGCGTTGTCTTCCATTAAGAAAACAAGAGAAACTTAATTTTCTGGCTTGATTGAAGGGACAGTCTGAGTTCTTTTAAACTAATTTTACAATCTCACTTCTTTATCCTTGATCCAAGTCTTGACCCAATCAAGGCATGTCCTGCAAAGTTGGAATTAAACAGGGTACTTTTTAATAACTCCAAATATTCAGATGCAAAGAGAATGCCATGGAACATTGCCATTTCTCTAGCAGCCTGTGTTCCTTTGAGAAATTTAGCCTAATCTTGGCCTAGTAATGTTCCCTGTATTACTGAACTGATGGCAAATAGATTTGCTGATAAAGAGGTCTTTTCAAAAAATGTTCCCAAGTTTCATGAATAATTCCATCCAGTGTAATTCCTTCTATTGCCACAGGGGAAACTTGCCACAGATTTTTATAAGTGACAGCTATTTGGGACAGAGCTATTTAAAGTAGTGATTTCAGCTTTGTTGGGTTTTGGCAACAAACTGGAATATAGAAAGGCAACAAGAAGAGAGAAAACAAATGTGAGAATGCAATGTAAATGACTGTTGACTTATTAGAAATGGAGGCACTGCCCATAGGACAAGTTGTGTTCCAACAGATTTTCATAGCAGATTGAGTTTCTGTCTTGAGGCAGACACTTCACTGGCCTTTGGGTTAGTTGGAAACATGTATGTTGGCTTCACTCTCATTTAATATTTACTTGAGACATGGCCAAGAAATATACAGTCACTGATAATAATAGTGTCATCAAGGATAGCAGCTAGAATTTATATATGCTCCTGATTTTCCAAATGCTGCCCTACATGTATTATCTCATTAATCCCCCCTACCCTATGAGGTAGGAGTCCTGGTATGGTGCTGTGGGTTAATACACCAGTCTGCAAAGCCATTTGAACTGCAAGATTGGCGGTTCAAGCTCACCAGCTGCTCCTTGGAAACCTTATACAGGGTTGCTATGATTCAAAAATGACTTGACGGCACTTCACAATTACAACAACCCTGTGATGTGAGTACTTTTTAAAGCCCCATTTTGCCAACAAGGAAATGAAGGTTTCATAAGATGAATCAATTTACTTAGTGTCCAGTTAGGGAGCAACAGAGCAGCTACTTAATGCCATGTCATGTGATTCCAGAGCCCAGGCTCTTACCACATTTTGTTGTTGTTGTTGTTGTTGTGAAGTGCTGTTGAGTCAGTTCCGACCCAGAACGACTCTGTACAGGTTTTCCAAAGAGCAGCTGGTGGGCTTGAACCACTGACCTTGTGATTCAAACTGACTTTGCAATAGTACAGTGAATTAACCCACAGTGCCCCACACCAGGACTCCTATACTTAAGTCTTTGAGATATTGGATGCTTCACCAATTAAACAAGTTCCCAGCATTGCATCCAGTGTGGCAGCACATGGGACTTTCAGAGAATCTTTATCTAGTTTGGACATTGTTAAGTGTGCTAAGAAAGAATGTCTCTCACTTTTTGGGGGCTCAACCTACATAATGTTGAGCAGGGTTGCCTGTTGATTCTCTTATCTGAATCTTTGACGCTTGAATCAGCTAACGAACCTATCTGTTTCATCAGCAAAGTGATCTACTTGGGAAGTTATTTTTCTGTGAGACAGTTTTTAAAAACCCCAAACCAGTGTCCCCAGCCGCTCTTTCTCTCCACATCATCATCTTTGCCTCCATCCCTAGTGCCACTGCCTCCCTGAGAAGCTGTGTGCTGGCGGCCATGAGGCAGGCATCTGTTTGTTTGATGATGCATGCAGGGGATTGTGATTATTGCAGTGAAACAAAATACGATAGGATGAATGTAAAGATAATGTTCACCCATGTAAACTAACACATAATTCACAATAAAAACTTAGAAAAAAACCCACCAAAACCAAACCAATTGTCAGGGAGACAATTCCAATTCATGGCAGCTCCATGCATGCCAGAGTATCACTCCTCTGTAGGATTTTTCTTGGTTTTGCTTTGTTTTAAAGTTTTTGTTGTTAATTAAGTGAAGTTTACAGTACACATCATCAGTTTTACATTCAACAAATCATATACTTTGTTTCATTACAATGATTATAATCCCCTGATGTACCATCACTTAGCAGTATTTCTCTGTATTCATTTTATTTCTTTAAAACAAAACAAAACCAAAACAAAACACTCAGGAGGCATATATTATAATTTAAACCACCAAAGGGCACATTCTGCAAGTCTGCCTCCTGTCCGCCAGCTCTCAGTCCCTCTCTTCCCATGAATCTAGAGTCCTCCGCTGCTCTCTCCTCTCTCCAAGTCCCCATCTCTGCCTCCATCTCTGGTGTCTCTGCTTCTTTGGATAATGTCCGGCATTCCGCTTGTGCTCTTCTCCCTTGATGGTCCTAGGGTCCTCTGTTTCTGGACTGTAAGATTAACTACTCCTCTGTTTTTGTTACAAAACTTCTACCTTTACAATTGTGACAGTCGCAATTAGTCATGATAACAGTTACTATTGAATAGTGAGAATCTTATCCCCATCTTCCAGGGTTTTCAATGACAGATTTTTCAGGAGGCTGCCAGACCTTTCTTTAGAGACATGTCTGGATGGACTCAAACCTCCAGCCTTAGGGTTAGCAGCTGAGCCCCCTTAACCATTTGCAACACCCAGGGACTCGTGAGATAGTTTAGAGGTGACTTTAATAGACCTTCCTGCCCACCTTAGGACTCCTTCCGTTGTCTTCTTTCCTGTTGGCAAAGAACACATTAATATTAATTTATTGTATCATATCATAATTAGTAAGTCCCACATGGTAGAAAGAATGCAAGTTGTCCTCATTTAAAGAAAACAGCCATAAGTATTGTTGAACCCTATATTAAAATGAAGTCCTAGTGTGGTGCTATGGGATAATTAAAATAGAACCAAAATTTAAAAGAGGGGTTTGTTGTTGTTGTTGTTAAGTGCCGTCGAGTCGGTTCCGACCCATAGCGACCCTGTACAGGGTTTCCGAGGGTGTAAATCTTTACGGGAGTAGAAAGCCTCATCTTTCTCCCGCGGAGCAGCTGGTAGTTTCGAACCACTGACCTTAAGGTTCGCAGCCCGATTCGTAACCACTACGCTACCAGAGCTCCTTTGTTGTTGTTAAGTGCTGTCAATTCGATTCCCATAGTGACCCTGTATAGGGTTTCCAAGGAGCAGCTGGTGAGCTTGAACCACCAACCTTGCAGTTCAAACTGACTTTACAGTCTGATGCATTAGCCCACAGTGCCACACCAGGACTCCAAAAGAGGAGTTTAAAGTTCCCTAAATTCTACAGTCTGAATTCGTATAGGTTTCCCTAGCAGCTTTAGTGTGCATAATTTGAAGCAAGTGTTAGCTTTCATAATTCCTTAGGTCAAGTAACAGAGCTAAGTTACCACAATTCAGTATGGGTTGTTTTTCAGAATGCTTTTATGAATCTTTCAGAATTATTTCTCTGAGAAGGATAATGCATCATTTTCCATATCTTCATAATCTTCAGAAGTTTAACTCACAAGCTTTTGATGATAAGCTTATAAATTAATTCATTCTCCCCCATTAAATAAATATGGAACCCACTTTTCTGTCCTACTTGCTTTGGTAGTATACTTTATGAAGTTGGAAATCTAGGGTCTCTTTATATGAAGCTATGTAGTGGTTACGAATTGGGTTGCTAACCTCAAGGTCGGCAGTTCGAAACTACCAGCTGTTCTGTGGGAGAAAGATGAGGCTTTCTGCTCCCGTAAAGATTTGCAGCCTCGGAAACCCTGTACAGAGTCACTATGGGTCAGAACCAACTCCATGGTACCTAACAACAACTACTAACAAGGCGTCCTGGTGTGGCACTGTAGAATAATGCACTGGAGTACAAGGTCAGTTTGAACTGCAGGTTGGTTTATCCACATGCCAGGGGTCCCAAAAGAATGGAAGGCCTATTCAAGCCTTAGCTCAGAACTAGAACACCATCACTGTCACCTCATTCTATGGGTTCAAGCAAATCATAGGCTAACCCAGATTCAAAGGATAATTACAAAGTCATATTACAAAGGGATGAAGATAATTGTGACCACTTTTGCACAGTTTGACAGGCATCATTTGACAAATGGGTGATTTGTATCTTACTTACAAAAAAGGTATAACTTGAATTACATCACCTAGCTTTTAAATGATAGAGCCAAGATTTGAACCAAAATGTTGCCTGACTCTAGAACCAATTGTACTTTTGCTGATTCTGAATGTTCTCATATTTCTGTTTCTTCTCTCCACATATCTCTTTATGGACTAAGTATAGGTTTTTAAAATACAAGTAACTTGGCTTCTCCTGGGACTAGTTTGTCAACCCTTGAGCCCACAATTGAAAGCTGCATAAAAATGTATTTTATTTTGTTCTTGTGGGGTCTAGACAAAGCATTTTAAATAAGTTCTTCTCTTAAGCACACTAAATTCTGAGAAGTTTTTCTCTAGGAATATTACTTAGCACATTTTACTATCCCTCGGCCTCTAAGTAGAAACCCTACTAATTGCCTACGAGTTGCAAACCAGACCTTCTTAGAGAATCAGAGATTCACCATGTTGTCAGTCGATGTTGTTAAGTGCTGTTGTGTCAGTTCTGACTCAGAGTGACCCTGTACAGGGTTTCCAGTGAACAGCTTGTGGTTTTGAACCACCAGCCTCGTGGTTAGCAGTCCATTGCTGATCATACAGCACCACAGAGTCTTACTATGAAACATCATGTACAGTTCTAACAGTTTTCAAGGTGGGGCTAATATTTGCCACTTCAAGGCCCTACGTTGGAAGGCCCTCCCAGGAGGAAAGTAACTTGGGCTGCACCCTCCCAACTATGACACCCATGGCTCAACCTCAGTACTAGGTTGTTAAGATCAAAGACCCCTCCATTGTCCACATCCAGTGAGTGTGGATAGGCTCATCTCTTACATATCAGCGTAGGCAAATCCTTCCATGTTTCATACCTAAAGGGAAATAGAATCTATTCACTAGATCCTAGTGGTGTAAGAAATAAATGTGTGGTATAAGGTCGGGGGCTAACTACAGAATGGAGAAGAAAATGTGAATATGATGGTCTGTCATTTGTAAAAAAGGAACCGTAGGAACAGGTGTGTGTACTACCCTTAAGATATAAGGAAGAAAAGAGAGGAGTAATGACCGTGGTGCTATGGGTAATGCACTGGACTGAAAAATCAGCTTGAACCACAAGATAGGCAGTTCAAGCTCACCAGTCACTTGTTGGAAACCCTATACAGGGTTGCTATGGGTCAGAACAAACTCAATGGTGCTTAACAACACCAACAACAACAGTGACCATGGGGGCACCAAATGAGATCAAGATTCTTGTTAAATTACCTGTTTTTTAAAAGATGGCAATGATTACTTGCTTTGGTCTCTTAAAATGCATCTACCACTGAGACTTCTATTTCTCTCCTACTCCCTAGAACTGCCTCTTCAATTTAAAATGGAAACTAAGGGAATGGTTGCTAAGTGTCAATTAGATGAGACCTAGAGAAGGTGTAGAAAGCAATAGCTTTCTCACCCTGCACATTACTCACTGAGGCCAGGGTTAGGTTTACTTTCATTAAGAGGCAGCATGCTTTTCTATTGTCCAGTGTGGTCACATCTTTAGAGCAAAAATTTTAAAACACAAAGTTAGATAAATATCCCCAGTAACATGTCAGTTGAAGAACTGCAATCCAAATGCCAAGGGGAGCTAAACCGGAAGTCAATGAGGGAAGCTGGCAGGTAGAGAAGACTGAGGAGCCCTCATCCCTATCCAAAGGGCAATGCAGACTGCCCTCCAGCCTTTGGCACCTGAAAAGTATGTGAGCCAGCTGTGTTCTCTAAAGGAGAATCATAACATTTGAAACTTTATTTGAAATTTTAGTATTGTTCTCTAATTCAACCTTTTCATTAAACACCATGTAGGTGGAAAAAGAACAAAACAAAACAAAACACATCTGTGGCCTGCATGCTGCCAATTTGCCACATCAGCATTAGAGTCAAATAAAATACTTGAGAATCCAACTAAAATTTGGTATTTCAGTAAGCCGCTAGAAGAAAATTTGCTCTTTGCTCCACAGGCAATTATGACTGCTAACAGTAAGACTTCTGCTAAACTCATTAATTATAAACTATAGTAGGATCTTAATGACAGACCAATGACCATCTTTTGAAGTAGAAAGAGTCAGAGACTTAGCAGCTACCTACAGAGGCAACTTAGTGGTAATCTTGGAGTCACATGTAGAACAAACATGATTTGCTCCATTGTTTTGCACCATCTCTGCTATATGATGATTCATGTTCATAGTCACACCCATTATTGGGATGAATTAGAGCATAATTTTTTCACAAAAGTTGCTGAATTTACTTTCAACATTAGTAGAAAATATATTATACAAATTATGATAAAAGCTAGACATTTATATTCCCTAAAATGTCCCAATTAAAATCGACTTTAAGTCAACACATTTAATTTTAGTACTTTTCACCTAAATGAATGAAACCATTCATGTCCCTTTCATAGTGACTTAATCAAAGGCCAGAAAAATTAAATCAGTGTTAGGCTTTTATGAACTAAGATGCGCTGAGAGATCATTTCTTGGCACCCTAATTTTACAGAGCAAGAAACCAGGGTTCAGCACAGGCTAGAAGATCCTTGAGATCAGTACTGAGGATCCCAATCCCTTTGCCAGGACACACTTCAGCAATCCTTGCTTACCACCCTGGGATAGTGTTTTGTATACCGATAATTTTTTAGGAGCAGCTTTCTAGTTATCTTTATTGACTAGAATCAACTTAATATGCTTCTAATTTTTCAAATTGTTTCTACATGCATTGCACCTCATAACCAACATATCAAATCATGTTTGTTCTACATGTGATTCCAAGATTACCAATGATAACCAGGGTGGTTGCATAACATGAACAGCATCTCTCCATTTTAGTCTCAATATAGCCCACTTCTCTAAATTTCTGAAGAGTGAAGCACAGATAGATTATCAAATATCCTTTAGATTTGAATATTACTAGTTGTACTGATTTGTTATATGATTAGTAGGTTGAGCAACTGAAACATTCAGACAAGTCACTGGTTATAGAGAAATGCCTTTCGTTGTTGTTAAGTGCCATTGAGTAGGTTCCAGCACATAGTGAACCTGCACAGGGTTTCTGAGGAGTGGCTGGTGAATTTGAACCACTGACCTTGGGGTTAGCAGTCCAGTGCTTATCCTACAGCTTCACACCAGGACCCCTTTCTTACTGGTCAGTAGGAAATAATGTTTATCGAGAAATACTTATTTTCAAAGTGTCAGTGTTACATGAAACAGATGAGAAAATACTTTAAATATTTGCAAAACTGAGGGCCAGCTTTCCTGAGTCCTCTGGCATCCTCATGAATGCATCTAGATAAGGAAGTCAGTGAAAAATAGCAAATGAATAAAAATCAGATGATGACAACAATCACAATAGTAAGTTGCATTGTATAGTGATGACACGCAAGACATTTCAAAAATTGCCAGCTGTTTAAAAACTGTCACATGATGAATAGTTATAGCTAGCATGTAAAAGAGAAGAAATATGGAGCTTAACTTGGATATGTGAGAGTGTCTGTGCAGGAAGGAGATAAGATGGGGATGTGTATGCGTGGAAGAAACTACTTTAGGATTGAATCATTAGCACTATCCGTGGTACATTGGACTGCTTTGTAAGGTGGGCATGTTCATTAGACCAAGGTTGGAGATGTTCTTGAGGGGATAACCCTGTGAAAGAAACACTTGTGTTAGATGGGAGATTCAAGATTATATAATCCTTCAGTTTTCACATTCCATTACTCCATGACTTTCCAAACCAAGAACCTCACAAAGCCAATGAAAATTATGCTTACTCAGTCCTGGTGTGGTGCTGTAGGATAAACACTGGGCTGCTAAACACAAGGTTGGTGGTTCAAACCCATCAGCTGCTCCTCGGAAAGTCTTGTTATGAACTGAAACCGACTGGACGATTCTTAACAATAATGACACATTAGTATTAAGTTGACCAGGTACATTGATAGTCCCACTTGTAACTGCCAATTCTTGTTGATCAGGAGCACAGTACCATGCAGAAGTTACATTGTACTCAAGTAGACAAAATGGTGGCACAGTATGACAAAGAGAAGTCGACTCATGAGAAAATCCTAGAGAAGGCAATGAAGAAAAAGGGGTAAGCACTGCTTGTTTCCTGCTGAAGGGTTTTTCCCTTTCTTGGAAGCAGTATTCTATTTTGTCTTTACCAGTGGCCTGGTTAGACCAAGAGAGGACTTAGTCTTGACTCTCCATGTCTAAAATGTATCTTTACTTCATTTTTGTTTTTATCTCTTAAAGGTAAAGTGGGGTATCACAGCGATACTCTTATTCATTATAAATCTATCTGAATGAGATATTTCATGAACTCCTAATCTGGGGATTGAATGGTCTTAAAAGTTTCTCACCAAATTAAGTTTAAGTGGAGGTGAGCCTGAACAAGGCCCATTTACGCTTTTCTTCCCAAACCTCTCCTATCGAACTAAACACAAGTTCAGCTCTGCCTTGGGGCTGTCTAGTGCAAACATTTCCCAATTACGTTAGATGATTGAAGTCTTAAAAAAAACACCAAAAGTGTTCAGTCTTAACAATTTCAAAAGCAGACATCAAATGCTTTCTTCTGCACAAGCATGTCATCCAAGGAGACTTTCTGCGCTATCCCAGTTGCCACCATTTACTAAAGGTCTGTGAAAGGAGAGACTGTTTACAGTGCTTGAAGATTTCCCTAAGCAGCATCAGTCTCCAAAATGCAGAAAAGGTTTCCTCTTCATCATTCTTACTGGTCGGTACCAAAGGGGGGAGTGGTTGAAGTGGAAAAGAAGAGTTTTACTCAAGCATTCTACAGGTGTGGGTTCATGGCAATAGTTAAGTATGAGGGGGCTTCAAAATGTTCATGAAAAAAAAATTTCCATTATCTTTTCATTCCATTTTCCACAAACTTTTTTAAGTCCCCTCATATGTTTCATGCTGAGTTTTTCCCTCGAGTGTATTTAAGGTAATGGTGGATGTGAGGAAAAGGCAGGACAATCTGAAGTTAGGAAAATTCAGAATTAACCATTTTGTAAAGCCAGAAAATAAATAATAAGGTTGATGAACTCTGGGGGAAAATGCAATCTTGATCTTTAATGTTACAGGAATTCTCAGTTGATGCTAACAGCTAAGGCTGTTAACTAGAATGTGTCATTGCTGTGAAAGATTTTGATTCAAATTCAACCAGGGGAATATGTGAGCAATGTTACCAGCTCACTGAATAACAGACTATAGCAAAAACATATTCAAAGTCAGCCTTTGAGAGTAATAGATTGGATGGAAGACTCGTTGTTGGAATAGATGCAGTTGTTATCTCTGAAACTCTTAATACTGAAATAAAGCCTTCTGACTTAGGCCACCATAAATCAGGGCATATATGCTGAAGGCAGAAGCTTGTTCTAATTTCAGCAATGACATGGCTATTGCAAAAGGAGAAAAACAATCACTGAAATAAGCAGTCATGGGTGCTGGGCAATTGCCTAGTATGTATTTCCTACTCACAATAGAATAAGAAGCAAAAACCACCCTATAATGCCAAGAAATTCTATTTTCTCCCTCACTGGCATGTTTAAAAGAGAAAAATCTGGCTTTGCAATCAAAACAGGAGAATTGAAAATTCACTTTGAAGTTGAGGGCCTATTTTCCAGTGTTTATCTCAAATAATATTTTATTGAATAAGTGAAAAATAGCTTGAAGACAAACAGGATCCAAAATGGAAGCCCTGACAAAGAGACCCCTAACAATGAAATAATTGCTAGGTCTGAAGTGTCTCTTTGTGAAGTGGTGGAATTGAGTGATCATAAGACAGAGAACATTTTGTAAGGTATGAATCTATTACTAGAAATATGAAGGCTGCCCAGTGAGCCATGGTACTCCAAGTTTGATGAACACATTGTCTTCATTACAAAGCTTAGTTGCACAGGGCTGCTGGAATGGAAGATATCTAACTTCTGACATCGTTTGCAATTTTCCATTTACAGAGGAAGCAATTGTCTCGAAATGAAAAAAGAAACAGAAATTAAAATTCAGACACTGACATCTGATCACAAATCTAAGGTAAGAAAATGCCCATTTTGTTACAACAGCTGCTTGCAGAAGACATTTTATTTTGTTTTGTTTTTACAACTGGTATAAATGAGAAATACAGCAGCCTATGGTTGGTCTGAGAAATCAGGGGACCCAGGGTTCACATATGCCCTGTACTCAGGCAATGATAAAAGCCATTTCATGAAACATCTTTTCCTTTGTCTGTAGAAATGGACTCACAATATCTATGTTATTGGCCTCAGAGGGTTCTCAAGAAGAGAATAACAAGAAATACTTTTTAATATACAGAACAGACTTCCCTATGAAAGTAAACTTAACAAAATGGCAAAACCCCACTCATATTAGGGCTTGAGTGACTCTTACTTACTGTCTCCTAACTTTGCTGTAAAAATTTGGGAATAAGAAAATAATATCAAGAGTTGATGTTCTTGGTTTTTTTTTTTAGGTGCCATTGAGTTAGTACCAACTGATAGCAACCCTATGCACAACAGAATGAAACACCGCCTGGTCCTGCGCCAACCTCACAGTCGTTGCTATCTTTGAGCCCATCGCTGCTGCCACTTTGCCAGTCCATCTCGTTGGAGGTCTTTAATGCCTTCCAACCCGAGGGTCTCATCTTCTAGCACTGTATCTGACCGTGTTCTGGTGCTCTTCACCATATTTCAATATTCAATAATCTGGTGCTGACAGTGTTTCACTGTTATTCAAGAGCATTTCAGTGACTGAGTATTCAAAAGTAGCCCATCTGTCCTTCTTCCTAGTCTGTCTTTGTCTGGAAGCTCAGCTGAAACCTGTCCACCATGGATGCCCCTGCTGGTGTTTAAAATCTTGTGGCATAGCTTCCAGAATCACAGTAACCTACAAGCCACTACAGTACAACAAACTGAAAGATGAGTGGTGGATGTTCTAGGAGACAAATCTAATTACTCAGATTTCCCCAAAGACACCAAAAGATAAGAGTTTGCATGACCCTTATTATTAAGTTTAGGGGCATATAACAGTTGAGTGCTATATCCCAATTGTGAATGCAAACAATTCTTTCAGTAAAAAAATGTTTTGTTTTGTTTTTTAAAAAGAACTTTTTTTAAAATCATAAAGGTCATAAAACTATAGCTGTTCATCAAACCTGCCATATGTCTACATGCAGTTCTGTCATCAAGCTCACTGGCCTTGCCACATATGTGGACCAGCCAAGTTCTTTAAGCTCCTGATCTTGGGCCTATGTATTTTATATCTGTTCTGCCAGAAGTCTATAGAGGCACTAAGCCATGTGTCTTTGAGAAAAGTCTTTCCCTACTCTGAGGTTCATGAAGAATATTGTGCTTTCACTTCATACCTGACTTATGAAAATCCAACGTGGTATAATCCCCTTTGTCTGAACAGGTCAAAGACATTGTGGCACAGCACACCAAAGAGTGGTCAGAAATGATCAACACCCACAGTGCTGAGGAGCAAGAAATCCGTGACCTGCATCTCAGCCAGCAATGTGAGTTGCTGAAAAAGCTTCTCATCAACGCTCATGAGCAGCAAACCCAGCAGCTGAAACTCTCCCATGACAGGTAGGAGGGGCTATCACACACAAACCCTGGGAGCCCTGCCCACCCAAGCAATAACATCTGGGGTCAGTCAGGGCCTTCATTCCCCCATTTTCCCATCAGACAGAAACACCATTCTTCATCTCCAGAGTGTAAACTCATATTTATTTTTTTAAAAGTGTATGTGTGAATCAAGGTAATAAGTGAAACCACCGTATTTGACCAAGATTATTACGTTTATGTGTATATATAATATCATACAGTCGATATGGGCAAGATGAGCTATTAAGAACTTGTCTCTATCATAAAAGGGTAACTATCAAATACTGTCATAGGCACCAACAGCATCTAGCTTGAAGGAGTGGTCCTCTAGGGTCAGAACTGTCCTTTTAAAACTTATCTGAAACCTCTTAGGGAAAGAAGACACAGAGAGTGATCAAGGCAAAGGTGTTAGACTCCTGGAAAGATTCAGTTCTGGTCATTTAGTGGCAAAACATAGAGAGCCTCAATCCCTCCTTTTGATTATTAGGACTTCTGTGAATTTCAAAAAAAAGATAGGCCTGGTCATGAGATGACAAAGAAGAACCCATTTATTTGCTCTCTCACTCAGCAAACTGAATATTGCATTTAAGTCCTAAGGATGGTGAGCTGGGCCTTTCCCCAGCTGAATGTCAGTTACGTCTTTGTTTCTTTCACAGCTTTCTTGTAGCTGTCTATCTTGCATCCCTTTTAGTGCCTTGTTTATCATAGTGACAACACTCTTTCTCAGTTATTCAGCTTTTTTTTACTTATAAAATACACTTTATAGATGGTTTTTTTTTATTATTAAATAGCACCTTCTTTTTATTCATCTAAGCAAATGTTTAATTGCAGGAAATCAACTGACAACTCTTTTCAGTTTTTTAGAATCAACTGTTTTTTGTTTTTTGTTGTTTTTTTTGCATTACAAGAAACAGGCTTTGATCTGCTATCATAAGTAATATCGCAGATTAAAAGCACACACAAAAATGTTGGAATTTTGTTTATTGCACTAGCTACTACTTTTTTTTTTTATAAATCTTCTTTATTCAGAGGTATGATTGATGGCAGTTCATTGGGTCAAATCATTATTACGCTTAATAAAGGAAACCAACTAAGAATGTGAGTGGAAGGAATCTCAAGTAATTTGAAAACAGACTGAGTTACATTGCTGTCAGGCAGTCTTTTAAAATTGAGACATTTCAGTATTGCTTGCTTATGTACAATAACTTTTCTCAGCAGGAAACCAAATGGCAATTTGTTTAAAACCACCAATGAAATGGTTTTCTAAGGGTCTCACATTTGAATCTGCAGAACAGCCAGTAAATGATCAGTTCAGAGAGAATGCCTAATGATCTCCAAAACACAATGCTTTCTGATAAAGATGTAGTGAAGTCCCAGAACCATACCATGTTTCTATACTGATAACGTTGAGTCAGTTGTGGGTCAAATGTCAAATCAAGACTTGGGTAAACAAACTTTCTTCCTTCAGGGCTATGGTCTTTGTTTATGTCCCAAATCCGTAAGGCAATTGTTGTTGTTAGGTGCCATCAAGTCAGTATGCACATTCTGGTGACCTTATGCACAGCAGAATGAAACACTGCCCGATCTTGGGCCAACTTCACTACTGTAGCCATGCTTGAGTCCATCGATGCTGCCACTTGACCAATCCATCTCGTTTGGGGTCTTCCTCTTTTTCTCTGACCCTCCACATTACCAAACATGATATCCTTCTCTAACAACTGGTCCCTCCTGACAATATGTGCAAAGTATGGACATAATAAGGCCATAAGGAAATTAGCATCTTTATTAAAACCATGGCTCTGTCCTCTGCTTGAAATCCTTCAGTGCATCCTCATTCATCTTAAATTTCTTAACCAACCCTTGAGTGACCAACTCTGCTTGCCTTCCAAAATAACATCCTGACATTCCAGCAAACTCTTCTTTTACTGTGCTGCCAAGAACAGGTTTTCTTGAACCTCCACGCCCTCACCAAAGCTGTCTCTTCTGTCTGCAACATTTCTTTCTCCAAATGTACCTTTAGTCTAGGTCTCCCCAACCTTCCTCATCACTCCACATCTCACCACACCCCATAGCTCCCCCTTTACAGAGAAAATTTACCTGATACCCAAGTTGGGGCTATATTCCCCTTCTCGGTTCTTCACTCAACACAAGTTTTCTGACCTATTACAGTTGCCTGGTTATTACTCTGTCACCTCTAGGGCCAGTCTTTATTTCCAGCATCTCGTCACATAGTGCTGGTGGTAGAGTGTTGTTGTTTTATTAGTAGTTGCTATGAAGTTATTTCAGACTCATGGTGTTTCCATATGTGCAAAGCAACACTGCATCCTATGCTTTTCAGCGGCAAATCACCAGGTTTGTCTTCCAAGACAACTGTGGGTGGGTTTGAACTGACAAACTTTCATCTAGTAGTCAAGTGTTTAACTGTTTATACACCCAGAGACTAGTGATATAGAGTGGTGGTGTGCCGTGGAGTTGGTTCCAACTCAAAGCAACCCTCTTCCTGAGGCTCTAAATCTTTATGGGTACTGAAATCCTCATCTTTCTCCTGCAGAATAGCTGATAGTTTCAAACCCCTGACCTGGAGGTTAGCATCCCGATTCGTAACCACTAAGCTACCAGAGACCCTCAAAATACCTGTTGAATGAAACATTAGTGAAACATCCCCTGAAAGAGCAAAACGTAGCATATTACATATATTTCCAAGCCAGGAAAATGATATTGCTATGATAACATTTCATACAGGGATGAGAAGTCTCCTTACAGCAAATAACTCTTAGGATAAAACTAGTACCCAAATCAGTTGCCTTCAGGTTGCTTCTGACTCATGGTGATCCCATGTGTATCAGAGTAGAACTGTGCTCCATAGGGGTTTCAGTGGCTCCTTTTTCAGATGTAGATCACCAGGCCTTTCTTTTGAGACACCTCTGGGTGGTCTGGAACTCCTCTAATCTTTCACTTAGCAGATGAGTGCCCTCACTGTTTGTACCACCCAGGGATTGTGAGAACCACATGACTTCATTATTTTCAGACAAGCTTTTTGCCAGACAGGATGCTGGGAACACAAACTGACTAGATAAAACCGCTACAACCATGGAACTCCAAAGTGGTGTGATCATTTTTCTATGCCATTCCATTGTTTATTGGTTCTGGGATATGGAGCCTGTGGGAACTGAGACTGACGGTAGGATATGATGTTTGGGGGTTGGGAATTCTGTGAAGGTAGTATGTTGCCTCTGATACCAAGCAGAGTGTAATATCACAATAGCACTGTAAATGTACTGTTGAGTGATATTTCTGGTCAGATTTCTTTCTTTCTTTTTTTTTTTATTGTAAGGGTTACCCTGTGTTAAGCAGCATGCCTGACCGCAATCCACTAGATGCTAGTAACATCCCCCACTACTTGTGACAACCAAAAATAATTTCCAGACATTCCCAAATATCCTCTGAAGGGCAAAATTGACCTAAGTTGGAAGTTATATATACAAGTGAAAACATCAGAGAAGTTTAGTTCTAAGAAGACATATACTTGTAGACAGCAGAGCACTTGCTAGGGAAAGCTTCTGAAAGACGTAGAATTGGGCTGATAATTTAACTGCGTAGTTGTCAGCCTGGGTTCCAAAGTTGATAGTTCAGCAAACATAACTATTGAGAAGTTGTGGGATGACGATAACAGACAAAAACCTTAAGCGGCACTGAGCAGTTGTTTACCTTAGTGAAGGCTGATAGGAAAGCAAAGGAGTGGTTGTATGAATCCAAAGAGAACCAGACAGTGGGAACTGAGTACTGTCAGAGGAAAGGTTCCGAGTGGAAGTAGTGAGAAAGGGGGATGCAACTCATAGAACCAGATCTCGCCCAGGTCATTCTTGATGGGAGGTTCATTCCGTGACTTCCTGACTCAGCCTGTGAGTTGAAAGGCTACAGTAGAATGTGTGCTGAAGCCCATCGTAGCCATAGCATTATCTCAAACACACCTCAGGTAAGATCCTGGAAGATGAGGCCAGAATCGATTAAGCATAATGACTTGAGATAGCATATAGGAAATTAAGCCATCACATGTCACACACATGCCTCTGAAAAAAGGCTGCATGCCCCTGTGCCATACAGTGGATTGTGATTCAAATTACAGTCATATTTCTAAAGTCACTGTGTATGTAAGTAATTCATGGCATGTTCAAAACCATACCCCTGCTATACACTTACAGACTAAGACAGACTAGGAAGAAGGAGACGCGGACTACTTCTGAATGTTTAGCCACTGAAAACCTAATGAACAGCGGTGGAACACCGTTAGATATAGTGCCAGAGGATGAAAACATTATGACTAGCACCAAAATGTTGTTATATAGAGTGCCAGAAGATGAGTCCTTCAGGTTGGAAGGCACTCAAAATACAGCTGGGAAAAAGTTACCTCCTCAAAGTAGAGTAGACCATGATGGCACGAATGGAGTAAAGCTTTTGGGACCTTTCTTCATTTGCTGATGGGACACAACTCAAAATTAGGAGAAACAACTGTAAATCTATGTTAATAATCAGAAAAACAAATGTACGAAGTGTGAACCTAGGAAAATTTGAAATTGTTCAAAATGAAATGGAACTCAGAAAGTTCTATATATCAGGCATTGTAGTTGTTCTTGTTAAGTGCAGTCAACTCAGTCTAACTCATAGCTACTCCATAGAGAGTTTCCAAGGAGCCGCTGGTAGGTTTGAACTGCCCACTTTGCAGTTAGCAGTCCAGTGCTTAACCTACAGTGCCATGCAAGGAGTCCATCCTAGTCATTAGTGAGCTTAAATGGACTGATGCTGGCCATTTTGAATCTGACAGTCATATGGTTTACTATGCCGGGAATGACAAATTCGAAAGGAATGACGTCACATACACTGTCAGATAGAACATTGCAAGATCTATCTCGAAGTACAATGCTGTCTGTGATCGTATAATATCCATACACCTACAAGGAAGACCAGTTAGTACCACTGTTATTCAAATGTGCACACCAGCCACTAAAGTCAGTGATGATGAAATTGAAGCATTCTACCAAAATTACCAGTCTGAAATTGATCAGACAGGCAATCAAGATATATTGATAACTAATGGCCATTGGAATGTGAAGGTTGGAAACAAAAGAGGAAGAATCAGCAGTTAGAAAATAATGGCCTTGGTGGTAGAAATGCTGCTGAGGATCACATGATAGAATTTTGCAAGACTGATGACATTCATTGCAAATAACCGTTTTTCAACAACATAAAAAAGCAACTATATCCATGGACCTTACCAAACAGAATACACAGGAATCAATTTGACTATGTCTGTGGGAAAAGATGGTGGAAAATCTCAATGTTAAACAAAACAAGGCCAGGGACAGATTGTGAAACAGACCATCAATTGTTCATATGCAAGTTCAGGTTTCAGAGGAAGAAAATTAAAACAAGTTCACAAGAGTCAAAATATGACTCACACAGGTCCTATCTGAATTTAGAGACCATCTCAAGAACAGATTTGATACATTAGACACCAATGACTGAAGACCTGAAGAGTTGTGAGATGACATCAAGAATATCATACAGCCCAGGAGTAGAGGGCTTTGGGGCCATTGAGAGAGAAGAGCAGAGTGCGGGAGACCCTATCCAGAGAAGCAGCAATGCCAAAGATGGAGGCAGAGATGATGACATGGATAGACAGAGTGGCTGGGGATTCTGGACTCAAGGAGGGAGAGGGACTTGTGCAGGGTATGCCCTTTGGTTGTTTGAATGGTTATATATTCCTGAGTGCTTCGGTGTACATAAAAAAACAAAAAACAGGAAATGGAAGCAAATGCTGTTGAATGATGATGCATGGAGGGGATTCAAATCATTGCAATGAAATGAAATACGATAGGATATATGTAAAACTGATGCTCTCCCATGTAAACTTTCACTCAACAATAAAACTCATTTAAACAAACAAACAAACAAAGAAAACCACTTTACTATTTTGATTGCAGTTAAATTGATTTTATGGATTAATTGGGGGAGATTTGAGTTTTTAAAATAAATTGTCCTATCTTAGAACCTGAAAAAAAAGAGAGAGAGAATATCTTACAGGAAGAAAACAAAAGGTAATTAAAAAGACAAGAATGAAAGAAAATACCAAAATGCGTATGTCAATCAACTCTGAAATTTGCTCTCCAGCATAGAGATGCTAAAGTGAGTAGAAGAAATAAGAACACCAAAGCTGAACAGAAAATTTCAAAGGACAGTTCAAGAAAACAAAGTAAATTATTATAATGAAATGTGCAAAGACCTGGAGTTAGAAAACCAAAAGAAAGAACATACTCAGTATGTCTCAAGCTAAAAAAAACTAAAGAAAAATGTAAACCTCAACTTGCAATATTGAAGGATTCCATGGGCAAATTATCACATGGTGCAGAAAGCATCAAAAGAAGATGGAAGGAATGTACAAGTCACTATACCAAAAAGAAATGTAATCGATGTTCAGCTATTTCAAGAGGTAGCATATGATCAAGAACTGATGGTACTCAAAGAAGAAGTTCAAGCTGTTCTGAAGGCATTGGCAAAAAACAAGGTTCCAGGAATTGACAAAATACAAAATGAAGTCTTCCAACAAACTGATACCAACACTGGAGGCACTCACTCATCTATACCAAGAAATCTGGGAGACCATTACCTGGCTAACTGATTAGAAGAGGTCCATATTTGTGCCGATTGGAAGAGATCCATATTTATATAGATCCTTCCAAAGAGAGGTGACCCAACGGAATGTGGAAATCATTGAACAATATTATTACTATCATATGCAAGTAGAATTTTACTGAAGATCATTTAAAAATTACTGTAACTGTACATTAACAAAACTTTCAGAAATTCAAGCCAGATTCAGATGAGGACATGGAATGAGGGATTATCATTGCTAACATCAGCTCTTGGCTGAAAGCAGAGAATACAAGAAAGATGTTTACTTTTGCTTTATCTAATATGCAAAGGCTTTTGACTGTGAATCATAGCAATCATATCGATACATTACGAAGAATGAGTATTCCAGAACACTTAATTGTGCTTATGAGGATCTTGTACATAGACCAAGAGAGAGTCATTAGAAACAGGACAAGGGTATAATGAATAGTTTTAAGTCAGGAAAAATGTGAACCAGGGTTCTGTTCTTTCATCATACTTTTCAATCTGGATGTGGAGCAAATAATCCGAGATGCTGGATTATATGAGGAAAAATTTGGCATCAGGATTAGAGGAAGACCCATTACCAACATGCAAATGGTACAAACTGACTTGCTGGAAGTGAAGAGGACTTAAAATACTTACTGATGAAGACCAAATAATATAGTCTTCAGTATAGATTGCACCTCAATGTAAAGAAAACCAAAATCCTAACAGATGGACCCATAAATGACATCATTATAAATGAAGAAAAGATTGAAGTTATCAAAGACTTCATTATGCTTGGATCCACAATCAATGCTCAATGCAGCCAAGAAATCAAACAATACGCTGTCCTAGGCAAATCTGCAACTCAAGGCCCCTTTAAAGCTTTCAAAAGCAATGATATATCAGTTTGCAGACAAAGGTGCATCTGACCCAAGCCATGGTATTTTCAGCAGCCTCATATGTATGTGAAATTTGGACATTGAATAAGTAAGACCATAGCAGAATTGATGCAGTTGAGTTATGGTGATGGTGAAGAATACTGGAAGTACCATGGACTGCCAAAAGAACAAGCTAATCTGTGTTGGAAATACAGCCAGAATGCTGCTTAGAAGTCAAAATGGTGAGACATCTTCTCTCTTACTTCAAACATGTTGTCAGCAGGGACGTGTCCCTGGAGAAGAACATCATGGTTGCTAAAGGGGAGGATCAGCAATAAATAAAGAGGATGACATCCAACAATAAGGATTGGTACAGTGGCAGCAGTGGGGATGGTACAGGACCCCAGGCAGTGTTTCATTTGGTTGTGCATAGGGTCGCTATGTGTCAGAAACAACTCGATGACACCTAAAGCAATAATGATAACAACTATATATACCACATTTAAGTTCTATTGAAACATACCAAGAAGTAGAAAATAAAAGCATTACACAGATAAAGAAGAAAATGCCCAATGCATAAACAATCTGGTTACATTCTCAACTTCTCAACTTTATTTTAGAGCAATGGGTGCATGCATAAGAACATAAAGTATTTTTACCATAGTTTTCCATTCTCATTTGAGGTGACTAGATGAAATATACCATGTTATATGTCCTAGGAAATATGTTATGTTCTATATTCCATCCATTTTTAAATAAGCTGTTTCCTTTTATAGACTAGAAGTTGTCATATTTTTGCCCCTCCTTTAGGAAGTTCTGCCTTTGACCATTGCTGTGAAACTAGATGTAAGTTTGGTTTGAACCACTAGGTCAGTGGTTCATCAGTCACTCCTCAGAAACCCTATACAGGTTTGCTCTGAGTCTGACACACCTGGGTGGCACGTAACAACAACAAACCTTAATTCCAGGGGAACGCAGTGGATCCATGTGATAAGTGCTGAAGTGCAAATCACAAGGTTGGCACTTTGAGCCCATCAGCTGCTCTGCAGAAGAAAGATGCGGTTTTCTGCCCCCACAAACATTTAAAGTCTCAGAAACCCTCTACAGAGGCCACCACGAGTTGGAACCGACCCAGCAGCACTTAACAACAATAACAACCCTTATTCAAAGATCACCCGTTGTCATCAGTTCTGACTCATGGTGACCCTGTGGAACTGCCCCCATAGGGTTTCCAAGGCTGCAGCTCTTTCTACCAAAAGAGGCAGGCTACCACCTCTTTCTACCATGGAGTGAGTGGTGAATTTGAGCCACCAGTTTTTTGGTTAACAGTTGAGCACTGAACCATATATACCACCATGACAAAGATACTGTGAAAAAAAGCTCCCAGATTTATTGAATTTCGAGTCCCACCTGCACTTGACTTGGCAGGGCCAGACCACATGATTTCACAGCTCCTGGGACAGACGTTCCCCATCCCTGCTATACAGGGTCACTATGAGTTGGAACTGACTCGATGGAACTTAACAACAACATTCTTAGACAGTGACTCACTTGTTGCTCTGTGGTAGAAGTCTCACTTTCCAGGTGGGAAACCTAGGTTCGGTTCCCATCCAGTGCACTTCATGCCAGTCCACTGCCGAACTGTCAGTGGAGGCTTGTGTATTGCTATGATGCTGAAAAGGTTTTAGACAAAACAAACAAGGAAGGTCTACTTCTGAAAATCATTTATAACAGTCTGATCCATAATTGATCATAAGAATGGTGCAGGAAGAGGCAGCATTTGTTTCTAATGTGCATGGGACAGACGTGAGTCAGGAGCCCATTTGATGGATAGTAACAGTGCTTAAACCATGGTCCCCTTCCTGGTGTGTCAGAACAAGAAGGTCACTTGTGAAGGTTAAACATCCACTCTCTTTTTTACTCTGTCTGGTCCCAAATAATGTGGAAATATAACAAACTGGAAAATCCTTATAGTTAATGGATTTAAATAGTGTCATCGCTCCATCATCCATCCATGCCATTTCACTGTGAGGTGACAAGGCCCTTCAGGGATGCAACACCTATGTGAGTTTGAACTCCTTACTTCCTTCTCACAAATGTCAAATAATGTAATCAGGTGATTTTTTTTTTTTTTTTTAAGTGAATGAACCTAGACCTAAAGCTACATGTGAAATTTGTTAGTTTCTTTGTTTGTTTGAAATTCCTAGGGAAAGCAAGGAAATGCGAGCACACCAGGCTAAGATTTCTATGGAAAATAGCAAAGCCATCAGCCAAGATAAGTCTATCAAGAATAAAGCAGAGCGGGAAAGGTGAGTCTCAGTGGTCTTACTGTGCAACCATTGCATTGACGTGAAGGTACATTCTCAACCATGTGTGTTTATATAAACCCACATGTGGGCATTTGAGATATGAAGAATCCTGTGGTTTTGACTAAGAGTTCTACTTTTGTAAATGCTAAGAAAATTTATTATCATTGCTGTGGAACAGGCGTTTCCAAAGTTTTCTAATCATTTACAACCATTGATAAAATGAATTTTAATTCAATACATGAATTAATAGTATCAAATTGCTGTTATTGTTACATGCCGCGGAGTCGGTTCTGACTCATAGCGACCCTGCACAGGGTTTCCGAGGCTGTAAATGTTTACGGGAGCAGAATGCCTCATCTTTCTCCAGCGGAATATATAGGACATAATAAAGATGATTCCAAAATAGGTTTCCTACATCCCATTGGGTCATCCTGCAGCCTCTCCCGTTGAGGAGAGCACTGCTCGGGTGTCAGGCTATTCTTTGATGGCACCAGCAGCTTGAGGAGAACTTCTTCCCTTGATTTGTCTTGCGTCCCCCTCCCCCATGAGACCATGAATCTTCTCAAAAGCCTCCACCTGTTTTTGTCCTTTATCTTAATCTTCTACTGGGTTTATGGGGAGGAGATCCAGACAGGAATTCAAACACGAGCATTTGATTTACAGAGGCTAGGCTCTCTAGGAAAGGGAAGGAGTGGAAGAAGAATGAGGAGGAGGAAGGTATGAGCGAGGCCACGGTCTCAGCTGGAGTCCCACAGAGAGCTCTAGAGTATAACCTGTACCACAGATTAGTCCTCTTTGAGGCAAGAGTTTTCGTACTTCTGTTTTAGTCAGCCATGGCCACGTGGGATTAGAGATAGGGTTTATGTGACCACTAGAGAAGGGGCAAGGAGCTCTGGTAGCGTAGTGGTTACAAATCGGGCTGTGAACCGCAAGGTCAGCAGTTTGAAACTACCAGTTGTTCTGTGGGAGAATGATGAGGCGTTCTGCTCTTATAAAGATGTACAGCCTCAGAAACCCAGTACAGGGTCACTGTGAGTCAGAACCGACTCCATGGCACACAGCCAGCCAGCCAGAGAGGTAGCGGCCATTAGCCACAGCTGGTAGCGGCCATCTGAGTGGGGCATCAATAGTTGTCACCCAAGAGAGGGAGTTAACAACAGGGTCTTAATTCCCAGTGATTACAAATAGCACCTTCACCTGTAATGTTCATCATTTGTCACCTTAAACCTCTGAGAATCTAAATGCAGTTAGTGCCACAGCAATCCCCTCACTAGTCTGGGATAGACAAGGTGCCTTCGTTTGTAATAATACCTGGACAGAAGGCAACTGTCAAGCAGGTGGTACCTGTTACCACCTCGAGGGGAAGAGTCCCATCACATGGAGGATAGTAAGTAACCTACTCCAGAGTGTGTAGGTATGAGGAATATTTTGGGTTGGACACCCCAGAAAATACCTGGTCTAAAAAACCAGACCAACACATTTGACACTAAGCACAGAGTTTCTTCTTGGGTGACTGGGAAAGGTAGAAGACTTTTCAACTGCCCCCTTCCACAACAACCCTTTTGCTGAAGTTCGTGATCCACAGAAAAACTATGTTTTGTGGCCCACAAAAAGGAAGATTCTTGCCTGGGTTTGAAATGTGAGCACAAAGCTTTTGCTTCAGGCCATTCAGCACTCCACTAACTCATGAGAGTAAGCTATTAGAGAATTTTGCAGCAATAGAGAAATGCACTCATGTTCTGCTCCCCTGTCTACATGGTCCTAAGTCTACATGGATGCTCACTGGATACCTGGAGTCTTCTCCTCATTATACTACAGCAGGAACTCCTCTCAATTGTATTGATTTTATAAACACATTTGCATTATTGAACAATAATAAGTGCTTTAAAAATTGAAATATAAGATAATATTAAGCATAATATCCTCCAGTGCACTGTGGTGCTGAAATTTGTTGGATTACAGACTATGTGGAATTAGTGAGTCATCAATGGGATATGCAATTACAAAATAATTTAATCTAGAAAGGAGTTTCAACACTTTGGTCAAGTAATTTCTCATTCAACATGGAGTGCCATTTGTGTCTAATACTAAGAAAACCCTTCGTTGCTAAGTTGCTAAGTGCCATTCAGTTCTGACTCACAGCAACCCTGTATAGGGTTTCCAAGGAGCAGCTGGTGATCTTGAACCACCAACCTTGTGTTCAAACTGACTTTGCAGTCCAACGCATTAGCCCTCAGTACCATACCAGGATGCCACAAAAAGACCCAAGAGATGTTATTAACTGTTTTAACTAATGTTAATTTGAACCATCTCTAGCTCTTGTTACTTAAACAACTTGAAACAAATTGTCATTCTCTGGATATTATTTTTAGGCAAGGAACTTTGTTTAAGCAACTTATATAAATGAATTGGCTATGTCCAGTTGAACTCAAAACCATAAAATATTCCAACTGTGTTTAAACTCTATCAGTTTGAACTAATGTAGACTATCCAGAGTGAAATATAGAATTCAGTGTGATAAATGTGCTCATTATCATATTTTCCAAATATGTTATAGAACAGACTGAAAATTATCATAAATTCTGTGTTACTGACAACTTAGTTAGCAAAAGTTTTACTTCCTTTTCTTAATTTTGACTTACTGGCAGTTCAAACCCACAAGCCACTCCTCAGACAACCTATACAGAGTCACTATGAGTCAAAACCAACTTGATGGCACTTAACAACAACAATATACCTGTACTAAACTCCTGGTATGGCACTGTCGGATAAGCATTGAACTGATAACTGCAAGGTTAGCAGTTCAAATCCACCAGCCGCTCCTTGGAAACCCTCTGCATGGTCACTGTGAGTCAGAACCAACTCTATAGAACTTAACAACAACATACTTTCTATGGAATCTTGGTTTGGCACTGTAGGATAAGCACTGGGCTACTAACTGAAAGTTTGGTGTTTCACATCCTCCCAACCACTCCTCAGAAACCTGAGTCAACATATTTTTATATAATTCGGTATCCCACTGTGGTGGTGGTAGGTATTAAGTGCTGTTGAGTGAGTTTCCAAGGAGCAGCTGGTGAGCTTGAACTGCCGGCCTTGTACAGTGCTTATCCTACAGTGCCACACCAGGAATCTAATATAACCTTGCAGTCCAGTGCATTAACCCACAATGGCATACCAGGACTCCAGTGGTAAGTGCTTCTAAAACAGTCATTTCGTGGTTGCAAATGACTTTTTTCCTTTTCTTTTCTTTCTTTTTTTTAAAATTTTATTTCTCTGTGCTAAATAGGAGTACAGGTGTGGCACTATAGGATAAGCACTGGATTGCTAACAGCATGGTCGATGTTTTAAACCTACCAACTAACTGTTCCTTGGAAGCCCTATACAGTGTAGCTGTGAGTCAGAACTGACTCAATGGCACTTAACAACGACAGCAACGTGCTAACGAGGTGGCTTTACCTTCTAGACACAGACACACACTAACAGATAAGATATTAGAGGACAAAGTTCTAAAAGTAGCCTTGTTCTCTATAAAAATATTTAGAGACTTCCAAGAACAACATAATAGCAGACAGAGCTGATGTGAACCATTTGTTATTGTTGTTTCTGTTGTTAAATGTCATCGAGTTCCGACTCATAGTGAAGTCATTTGTGTCCAGGGATCAGCTGGTGGATTTGAACTGCTGACCTTGTGGATTGCAGTCCAGTGCTGATTCTACAGCTCCATTTGCTAGTTCAAAATAGCTGGATTACCTGTTTTATCACACTGCTCATAAATAGAAGTCCTGGTGTGGCACTGCAGGATAAAGTACTAGACCACAAGGTTGGTTTGAACTACAAGGTTGGTGGTTCAAATTCATCAGCCTCTCCTTGGAAACCCTTCACAGGGTTACTATGAGTCAGACCCAACTCGACCGTACTTAACAACAACAACAACTCATAAATAAGATTAAAACTTTTTATCAGACAGCTAAGAAGGACCTATTTAAACTGATACACTTCTAGTTTTAGGTCACAGAAGATATTTCAACAGAAATTATGCAATATGTAAACCTGAATGATTATGCAAGCCTTGTTTATCAATATGTGAGCTTAAAAAAGTAGCTAATGTGACATTTATAGTGAAAATTATAACCAGTCTTTTTTTGTTGTTGTTGTTTTAACTGTAAAACTGACCTCAAATTTAAAAAACATGAAGTTAGGGAAAAAAGAGTGAACTCAAAGATATCAGATGGAAGGAAATACCTTACAAAAGCAGAAAGTATTGAAACAGGAGACAAAAAGTAACAGAAAAGATCAACAAAACCAGAAGTGTGTTCTTGAAAGAGGATAATATGAGTAAACCTCCAACAAGACTAATCAACAATAAGAAAGAAAGCACAGATTTGTAATATTAGGAATGAAAGTGGGGAATAACTGCAGATGTATATATTTAGGAAACCAATACTATTATAGACAATATTGCCAATGAATTTGAAAACTTAGACAAGAACAATTGCCTAGAAAACAAATTTAAATATCCAAAATTAACTAAAGAGGAAAGAAAAAAATCTGAATAACTCTGTGATTTTTACAGAAATTCATTCACTTACAATCTATTCAGTCATGAAAAATTCCCTACCTCATGAGTAATCAGGGAAATCCATATTAAAACACAGCATGATGCCATTTTACAAAACCAACCAAATGGTTCTGGGAGTAGGATGACACCAAACACTGTGGATGGGAATGCAAATATGAAACCATTGATTCTTCACCACGCAGCAAGTCTATTCCTAGATGGACACTCTGGAGAAACTTTTGGCCAGATGCACAATAAACATGCCCTAAACATTATTAATTTATATGTTCAACAGATATTCATTAAGACGCCTATGCAGTAGTGTCAAACATTTCAGGACCGTATGTTCCAGGTCGTTGTTTGATAAGAACCTCCTTTCTGTTAAAGACAGAATGGGAAAATTCATATCTATAACAGGAAAAATCCACACAACAGATGAAAAAATGAAATCGTTTGAAATATAGATTATCTCTAAAGTATAAGGCTGAGTGAGAAGTTATAGAAAGGTGCCCAGAGTATGTTGCCATACAGGTGAATTTTGAAAACACAAAACAGCAACAGCATTTGGGAGCTTGTAAGAAACGTAAAAGTTTGAACTCAACCCAGGCCTACTGGATGAGACTCTGGAGCTGGCCTAGAAGTCTGTGTTCCTAGTAGTATTTCCAGGTGATTGGCATGCGCAGTAAAGTTTGAGAAGCGTGGCTATATTTTATTTATAGACACATAAATGTTGCAAATTATCTAGAAGTAGTAGGAGTCCTGTTGTGGTGTTGTGGGTTAATGTGCTGGACTAAAAGGGTGGTGTGAACTGCAAGGTCGGGGGTTCAAGCTCACCGGCCACTCCTTGGAAACACTATACAGGATCAATATGGGTCGGGACCAGCTGGACAGCACTTAACAGCAACAACATATATGACAACATGGATAGGAAGGTCCACACCAGATTCTGAATAGTGGTAACTTTTGTGAAGAAAGAGAGTAGGGAATAGAATTTTAAAAAGGACAAAAGGGGCTTTAATTATAACTGTAACATTCTATCTACTTCCTTTAAAAAATATGAGACAAACATGATAAAATATAATATTGGTTAACCTGAGCAACAGACTCATGGTATTTTTGTTGTTTTTCCTCTGTGTTTTGTGTCTTCACAACAAATATTAGGAAAAGAAAGCAGTAATTCCACCCAGATAGTTAAATGGTATATGACTGTCTCACTTAAATGTATTATTGATACCTTTCACTGTCATGCTAACTCACATTTTACCCATTACTTTTAGGAGAGTCAGAGAGTTAAACAGCATCAACACGAAAAAGTTTCTGGAAGAAAGAAAGAGAGTAAGTATTTTATCACTTTCTTGGCACTCTTCTTTAAAAAACAACTATAAACAAGTAACTTAGGTTTAAATTTCAAACTTCTAGCTAATTTGGATCATTTTGTTTCTTTATACATTAAACATTCTAAATTCTCTTCTCTGTTCCCTAAAAGCCAAACTAATGTCTTAGAAAAATCTTTAAGCTAATTATTTGGCACCAATTTATCATATAGAAAATTAAGCCAAGTTTTCAGCCCTAAGTAAGTATTCTATTATTTTCTAAGAATTTAGCAGGGGAAAAAGGAAAAAAAAACAACTCAGTAATAATTACAGATTTAAACTCTCTCAGTTTTCAACTATTTTTTTGCTTATTACCTTCTTCACTTAAAATGCTTATTACCTCTCTCGTTTCCAAGCTGACCCTTCTCCCTTATTATTAAGCTTCCAATCCAAAGTTTATTGGGATGTTTTGTTTTGTGTTGCAGCTTGCAATGAAGCAATCCAAAGAAATGGATCAGTTGAAGAAAGTCCAGCTTGAACACTTAGATTTCCTAGAAAAACAGAATGAGCAGGTATTTTACCTAAAGAGAATGAAAGCAATAGTCAGTCCATCAGCAACATCAAGAATCACCTTGGCGATGTAAAGGCTATGACCCACAGTGACCCTTATGCAAAAACCGGTTTGCCTGAGTGGTAGTTTGGAAAGGTGGCTAGAAGACTTTGGTGTCTTTTACTAATGTTTCCCTTTTTCATTAAAAAAACAAACAAACCAGAAACTGCTCTTTTTGAAACATAAAAAAATGTGGCTGTGGAGGAAAAAGAATAAAATGTCATCATGTGAATATATCGTGGGAATTCAGAGAGGGGTCCTGGCATTGCAATGGCCAAGTGCTTAGCTGCTAATTAAATGGTCATTGGTTTGAAAGGTGTAGCCATCGGCTTCAGTAAAGATTGTTGTTGTTGTTAAGTGCCATCGAGTCAGTTCTGACTCATCATGACCCTGCATAGCATTTCCAAGGAGGGGCTGGAGGATTTGAACTGCCAAACATGTGATTAACCATCCAGTTCTGACCCGACAGCACCACACCAGAACTCCTCACTAAAGATTACAGCCATTAGGCAGTTCTAACCTGCCCTGTAAAGTTGTTATGAGTCAGAACTGACTCTGTGGCATTGTGTTTTGAGAAAGACATTACCCAAAGTACAAGGAGGAGCAAACAGATGTAGGATTCAAATTATTTTTCCCTTTTCATTTTGTATTTTATCATGTGTAACCTACATGCCAGAGCTATTATGCTTAAAAATAAATGATGAGGAAAACCACCAATTATTAACATCAATCTGAAAATGAAATGATAAAACCTTCCTAGGGCTTACAAGCAGGACATAACATGAGTTATGATTACTGTACAAATCATTTAATGGGAGAGAATGCCATCTATACTCTGCATACTCTGGGTATTTTGTACCAGCAAAGCAAAACACCACATAAAAAGACAAAACACAAAAAGTTACCCAAATATCCAGCAGTTGGTTAGGCTTTTAGTTATATGCCAACACCAAGGTAAAAATGTATATGTTTACCTGGAGCAGGTGCAGGTACAGGTACACTCCATCCCAGATGGGTAGCAGCCAATCAGCCTTACACAGTGTCATTTCATTTTGATGGAAATCCTCTAGCTCATATGGCAAAATGACCTTCAGTAGCAGTTTAGATTTTAATCTCAGTTCAGATTACGCTCTTTAGGTCTAGCTATTTGGAAGCTATTTCTTTCTAGATAATTTTAGTTCAATTTAACAACTTTAAAGAGGTTTTGAAGAAATATGTGCTTAGACTATTTTGTTCTTTCCTATTTCCTCCCAGCTCTAAAGCAATTCCGTTATATATTTTCTTTGTAAATGGATCCCATTCAAGAACCCTTAAGTAGAAATTCTGTTTTAAAAGTACCTTTAAGAAAACGGAACAAAACAGTAAAATCTCTTTTTTTTTTTTCTATTTTATTGGGCAGCAAATAAATCCAACTTCTGGTTCTTTATTATGATTATAGTAGATGGAAGTTTTACTCATAAACATACTTCCAACGTTCCACACTTCCTTTTTGGGTAAATGCTTCTGTTTATGAACAATCCACAAATTCCCAAAGGAGATAATAAATGTTTATAGTCCTACGGGTCCAATGTATTTGACCATCTCATAGATGAGTCATGTTCTAGTCCTAGTTACTCATCTTAAATTTCCTCTTAGAGCACTTCTCAAAAGTGTTCTGGGAGGGGAAAAAACAAACAAAAAAAGTTGATGGGTTATGGGAAGACTAGGAATATGAATAAGGGCTAAACCACTGTCTCCAGAGAATTAGAATCAACATCAGTGATGGAGAATGATAATCCAACGATAAGTGGGGACAAGAAGTACAAAAAACACTATCAGAAGTATTTTTGAAAACCTCCTTAGACAAAGGGCGTAATGAAAGATAAAGCATAGTTATGTTTCAGTTAACTAAATTAAGACACTGCTGAGAAATTGTGTTACTTAGCAACAAGTTTGGCTCAAGAATATATGTGTGCTAAAAATTCCTCATCACTACAACAGTGGTATGTATCAGAGTTGTTACCTAATGGTTTTAGTGTCAGAACCTAAGTGCATAATAATAATAATAATAATAAATCTTTATGAGCAGTTATCATTTACATGGGTGGTAAACCATTCCAAAGTTCTTACAGTAAAATATTGGGTGAGTGATGTTGAGATTGATGGATCATTTTTGGAGGATGGTTTTCTATTCCACGATTTCATCTAATGATTGTGAATATGAGTAATAGCTACCTCCCACTGCTGATATGTTGAGTCACAGAAGTTTAGGAAAAATAGAACTTGAGAAGACGAGATTCAAAGAAGATTTCATAAGATCCAATGAAAAGCGACTCAGAGTATCCTATTGCTGCTCCTGGCAAATAGAGAATATGTGGACTTGAATTTATGTGTTCAGATTTGTTTTACAACATGACCAGTTAATAACAAATTCAATCCCAGAGCAGCATATTTTTGTGGCATTTATAGATTAAAAAACTCTAAATTCACTTATCCTTTGTGTTAAAACACTGCCATGGATGCAGTGCAAAAGATACACACAGTGACTCTATTTCTTCCCTCATAAAAGGCAAGGTTTAGAACTGTGTATGAACTCTATTCATAACCAGTAAAGCATTTCATTAGCAGAAAACAGTTCCCTGTCTCTAGATAATTCTAAACTTTTAGAACCATTTTCCAAACCATTATTGAAACCCAACACTTTTTTGTTTGTTCCTACGTCAATAATGAATTAATTGTAACATTTTCCGATAATATTTCCTTTTAAGAGTCTTACTGGTCTCCTATAACCCTATTCGCAGAAGTTCTCTAAAAGTGGAGCATGGATGTATCTACTTCATTAAGTAGACCAGTTTTGAGGACACTGGCCAAAACAACTCAAATGCTTTGGGTCCTGACTCTGGATCCAAGCCTCCACTTTCTTTTTAAACTACTCTGTGACCTTGCCTTCATCAGTTAGTTATTCGTTTAAAAATCTGAACGTTAGGGATTTTTTTCCTACTTCAATTTTCCTTAGAAACCTCCAAGGTTTCCACACAGTACCTCATTTGTCTTCACATGTACCATCTCAAACACTAACAACTTCATTATTGTCACACCCAAGTTTCAGAAATTGATTTTTGTCACCAATCCTATCATTTAGTAGGCAGAGGCATGGGGTCTTGCTAAGGCTCTAGGTCTCCATTCAGAACCACTGAAGGGAGACAGTCTGGGCTGACAGGCATTAGTTGTTTTCTTCTGTTCCCTTTTTTTTCTTTTGTGGTCAGCTCGGGGAAAGTATGTCACTGATGGGTGTATACATGTTTTATTCTTAGTGTTTTGCTTTTCTGTATATGGTTTTGCATTCATTTCTCAGATTCACTTCAATATTCATTTATTTTCTTTGTTTTGTATGTATGACTCAATTTTGACATTACTATTTTTGTACAAACAGCTTTTGAAATCCTGTCATGCAGTGTCCCAAACGCAAGGTAGGACTCAAACTCTGATAAGCAAGATATTGCTTTCCTTCTCAATTCCATCAGTATTCTTGGTGCAGTCTCCATTGATGATTCACATCTGCTTATAACTAATTAATATGCAAGGGTTTAGATTTAAAGGCTTGATTATTTCATGCTGGGATTTCCAATGTACTTTCAAACTGAAATGCCCCCAAACCTTTAGAGAATAACTTCTGTTGGAATTTTGGCCAGTGTTTCCAGTTGCAGACCATGGAAACACCGACCATGGGAGTGAATAACTACCTACAGCTCAAAAACAATGTTATCCAATTGTCATATGGACCAATCACAGATAAGACTGGCTCCCCAAGTCAGTCTTCCCCAAATAAACTATTCTTATGGCTTTCGTGAATTTTAAAATCACTCCACTGAAAGTCCATAGGGTTTTTTAATGACAGGTCAATGCTCTATGTGCAGAAACTTTATATAATGGCCACTGTCATACTTTCTGCAAAGTTTGGTCTGCCAAGAACCTTAGTCACCTCTACAAGGAAGGTGACCATACAATAACAGGATATATATTTTTGAGAATCAAAAGGGGTGCTGTTCCTAATAACCCGGACTTCAGACCTGAACTGGGTCTGTTAAGGGAAATAGGAATGAGTGGCCACTCTGCTCAAACGAGAACTCTATTAGCTATTGGAGTAATCTTCTAATGTCACATAATCCTTTCTAAACTGTGTTCCATACTGTCTTTAAATGCTGAAGGGGAGGAACATAGGGATTCTTTTATTAGTATTCTCTGAACATAAAGCATTTAATTTTCAGTGCTGATAATGTTTCACCATCATCTCTTATGAATACTGTTTGTGTCATAGTTTCATGTTTGTATATTTTTCTCCATTTCTTCATTTCTCTATTAGAGTATTATTATACTTAAGATATAAGAAGATATCTGGGTAGACGGAGCCATCCACCTGATATTTAAATAGAAAGATATAATTATTTTATATTACTATATTCATCTCACCAAAATAACATCTAAATCTACAATATAAAAATAAGGAAAATCATCATATGGTTCATTGGCTAAACTAATTTTGTAATAGAACTTCATTTGAGACATTTATACTCCCATAGTATGTCCCTGGGTGGCACAAACAGGTAAGCTGTCAGCTACTAACTGAAAGGTGGTCAGTTCGAACCCACCCAGAGGGTCTTCAGGTCACAGTCATTGAAAATCCTATTGAGTGCTGTTTTACCCTGAAACATGTGATGTTACCATCAGTCAGAACTGACTCAGAGGCAACTGATAATACCATCTGCAAAGTTGACGAAACTCTCCCACAGACCTTTCAAAGCATACCTGAATCAGAGCATCAGAGTAGGACAGAATCTTCCTCTGGTTTCATAGCCCCAAGATTCCATTCTTGGATGCCCTTGATTTTGAAGTGATGTTTCATTAAAAGAGGAAAGGATGCTTTTTCTCTCTTCCAAGAGATGTATGTAGTGGGCTCTAGCAGATCTGAGCTGAGCCTGTGTGGCAAAAGCATTCAGGCTTCCAGATGAAAAGTAAAGTTGAAATGAACAAATTGATTTTTGGCTATGTTTCCAAGCAAGTATCTTTCAACAGACCCAGCCCCTGTCTGACCCACCCCAAACTAGTTGGTTGCTCTAGTGACATAGTCTTAACTCAAGACGTTGAATTCATCATAGCTTACTCTCTTGTAGTCTGCAAAGAATGAATTAACTCAGAGAAGTCAGAATCCATAGGGACTGTTTTTTGCACAGTAGGATTCCAGGAATCCCCACATATTCCTGTAACATTCTACTTAGAGGATACTCCAATCAAGCCAATGCAATATTCGCCCACCTGAATTTTTCCAACAGTTAGAGTCTTAGGAATTAATTTTAATGAAATTTCAGGCTATTAGGGGATTAAATAATGCATAAGCAACACTTATTCTAAAAGTGATTTTTTAAAAGAATTTATACACAGTCAAAGCAATGTCTCAGTCTGCAGAAACTAAATCAAACAAAAACAGTTGGATGTGACATAATCTTAATATGAGGAGACTGGTTCGACTCTTTTCAAATGATTTTCCTGCCGTTGTATAGGTCAGTCCTCCTGGAATTTTCTGGGGATCTTGTTAAAATGCAGATACTAATTCACCTGGTCCGGAGTGAAGTCTCACATTCTGCATTTCTAACAAAGTTCCAGGTGATGCTGACGCTACTGGTCCATGGACCTTACGTTGAGTTGTCATGATGTAGTTACAGCCTCAGATTCAGGGGAGAAGAGGATAAGGTTGTTAAGTACTTTCAGAAGAGGATGTCAGCATGTAAGGCCATGTTTCTGATGTTACAGGCGAAGGAGATGCAGCAGATGGTGAAATTGGAAGCCGAGATGGACCGCAGACCAGCAACAGTAGTGTGAAGCACCAAAATGCAAACTGAGGAAGCAAAAATACACAGGATCAAAATATCCCTCCCAAACATTCTGAACACAAATTTCATAGAAGAAAGCAGGTTTCTTTTTTGTTTCCTTTCTGTACAAACAAGTTGTCACCTGAAACCATAGAGATTTGGAATGACTTACATGCTTCTGTTTAACATTTTGAGTGTTGAATTCCCTTGGCCAATCAAAAGTAGCTGCAAATCCACAAAAATTTAGTATTCCAATAAGGCAGAGTTTAACCATTAATAATATGACTTAAACATGTTTGCTATAAAATACTGTCACAAGTAGATGAGCTTTGTGTTAACAACTCTGCTTTGTGATACATTACAACATGTTTGAGCTACAGCAAAAATAGTGCATTAGCAATTTAATAGCAAATGCATGAACTAGTAAAAAAGCTAAAACAAAAAACTCTGTCTACAAATTCATCAACAGAAGTGGTGATCTGCTAGACAAAATGATTTTGCAGAATTTTTCTACATCTAAGTTACCTCATCAGTAAGTGCCATGTCTCTACCATGCCACAAGAAGCTAATTTCCTATAAAAGTTGTTAAAATTATTAGATCAGCAAAACATAGCAGAACAGCGTGCCTGTGCCAAAACTCAGTGCACAAAGAGGAGCTCTGTAAAGCAAATTTAAGAGAGTTGACATTTGACAGTGCTGTATAGGAATTGCTTCTGCAAGTTCCAGATGTTCCAGTTCACTATTATATCATAAAGATCATGAAGTGGTTATTGGCAAACCTTTGTAAATGTGACCATGTATAAAGTATTTATACTCTTAATTCACACTGTTATAGAGCAAAATCATTTAAGCATTGGCACATGACAAGATTAGTAAACAGGAATACTAGAACTATGTTTGCATGACACACAAGCACCGATTAAGACTAATCCATACAGACACAGTTAATCTAATGCCAAATAAATACTGGTTAAATAAATGTATGGCACAGAATATAATTTGACTCTCAAGACTTTTTAGCATAATGAAAAAGTCTATATATATGTGTATATGAATTATGTGGGCATTCTTGATACTTCAAGTTCTAGTTTGAAAAAAGTACATAAGTAATTTAATTTTACACAAAAATATTTATGCAGATTTTCAGAATTTCATATCAGGAAATAACCTTTTTATGTCTGTTAAATATCCAAACAATTTGCTACAGTGTTAATCTGCATGGTCTCTAAGCCTGCGGTAGTTGTTTTGCAGACAATGCATGAAAAAGTATTCCGTTGGGAATTGAGCCATGCCGCCAAAGCCAGAGGAGCGCATGGAAATTTGGTAGTCTAGAACTAATCAGATTACTGATTGTAGTACACGCAACACCAACTGAATTGTTGTATATGCTTGTACAAATTGATTCTGTGTGTTCCACTGAACAAAGCAGAGAAAATTATGTGACCATCAATACTGAAATTAAACTTTCAACTTCTCTAATAAAAAATTAAAACACATTTTATGCCCATCAGAGTGTTTGCTCCCAAGGATGCTCCCTAGTGTTAGTAGTTTACTTCTTCCATCAACGATCTCTTCATTATTTCCAAAGAGGACTTATTCACACCCCAACTCACGTTTCCTCCAAAGTACACAAAACACCCATGACTCCGGCTGGCTGCCAAATGTACTTGTTTCTCTTTTTCTTATATATATAATTTAAACTGACTTCTGTAATAGTCCTCTGGTTTCTAGTTTCCTTATCTGTAAAACAATGAGGCACATCTTTTAGGATGAACATTCCATGAAAAAATGATCATCATTAAAACATTGCTATATTTAGATTGCCAGTTTTTAGAAATTCCAAATGACTCCTTCTCATCACATGAAATGGCTTTTCTAAGAGCCCAGTTTAGCCATTTTGGAGCATGTGACTGAATTCATCACTTGTCTACTTTTCCCTCTCTGTTTTTGAGAAGTACTCCTCATTTCCCATTTTTACCCTCGTTTCCTCTCTTGATTCTCATTCCTCTACACCATGAAAATGTAAATATTTACATTATCGAGTTATCTCCCAAGCCAGTTTTGCTTTAAACAAGAGTACTTTCAGTATTTGAAACATCTCACTTTCCCAAAGATTCCATTGTACTGGTATTAAAATGTAGACATCACCTTACTATACAATAAAAAAAAGGATGTTTTATTTTCTATTGTAATTTCATATGATTCTTAAATCCTGTTTTCTTATAAATTATAAAGAAACAAGCATGCCAATTAAAATAACTCAGTCTCTTCCAACTTAAAAAAAACAAAAACACACTTTATTTGGAAACCTGAGAAGGGAGGAGACAAAATGTAACTCTGGTTACTCACACTACTCAATCCTACAACAAAGGCCAAAGAAACAAGTGAAACAGATATAGATAATAATTCTGGAACTCTGAGCATCAAATTAAAAGATAAAAATTGGATTAAACACAGATTGGAAAAAGAAACAGAACAAAAACAGTGATTGAGAACAGCAATGGAGCAGGGGCCCAATACAGTGTGGCCATTTGAGACACAGGAGACAACATATGTGGGTGGGAAAATCCAGCTTCACAGAATCCCCACTGGGGACAGAAACCGAGCGACGTGGATAAATATGGAGTGAAACAAGGTAAACTGAATACGAGCTAGATATATTGAAGTACAGGGAAGTGGGTGAGAACTCCAGTGATATGCACAGCCACAGAGCAAGGAAGAAATCAGTAAATAGGGATGTAGTCATTCATCAGTAATGGAGCCTAGTTATTTGGTTTGAGGGGCCATATGGAGAAGGCCTGTGAGGTGGTGGTCAGAGATACTGGTCACCAGGCTGTACCCCTTTGGGTAAGATCAGGAACCAGGTAATCGGTTGCACTCACCCAAGTACACTGGGCCCACACCAGTGAAAGAGGACCAGAGAAATACACTTGCCTGTTCTCCCTCACGCCTTGCCAGTCAGTGGCCACGGATGAGGAATTCCCAGCCCCACCAAACTGGCCAATAGTGGACCCTACCACCACTCACCAAACTGATTCACTGGACCAACAATTAGAAAAAAAGAAAAAGAACACCCTCCAAAAGAAATAATAAAAATTAGAACAGAAATAAATGAACCAAAAATAAACGATTGAAAAAATAAACATTTGATACTTCAAAAAGATTGACAAACCATTGGCAAATTTTACAAACGAATAGCACCAGGAGATGCAGATCACCCAAGTAAGAAATGGCATGGTTGATGTCAAAGCAGAACCAACTGAAATTAAAAGACTAACAATAGAACACTGTGAGAAACTATGCTACAACAAATTTGAAAGTCTTTCCAGAAATATGACCTATCTAAAGTAACAGGTTCAGGTAGAAACTGAACAAACACATAACAAAAGAAACTGATCAGGTCATTAAAAAAAAAAAAACAACTCTTCAGCAACAACAAAAAAAAGTCTTGCCCTAGATCGCTTCACTGTAGAATTCTACCAAACTTTCAGAGAATCGCTGACACCAGTTCTACTCAAAAGTTCCAGAACACTGAAAAGGATTGAATACTCGCCAATTCATTTAATGAAGCCTGATACAGTAGCCAGATGAAACCACCACTGAAAAAGACATGAATGTAGATGCAAATATCCTCAACAAAATCCTAACCAATGGAATCCAACACCATATCAAGAAAACATGTACTAAAAATGATAGAAACCTTTATTGAACAAAAACATCAAAATGTGAAGCTATTGTTTCTCCACATATTCTTCCTCTGTGGCTATACACATATGAAGGTGGGTTCTAGTTTCTCTAACCCTTTCCTGTAAACATCTGCCCTCTCCAATTCACACCACTAAAAACAGCAATGCTGACTGGCATCCTTGAAGGACTCAAATCATACTGCCTTTCAGTGTGTTTTGAATTTGGTGGCAAAAAGTAGTCTGATGGGGCAATGTGTGGGTTAATGTGCCAGACTGCAAAGCCTTTGAACTGTAAGGTTGGAGGTTCAAGCTCCATGGAAATCCTATACAGGGTCACTATGGGTTGGAACTGACTCGACGGGCACATAGCAACAAATCAACTTCTTCAATCTGAAATTGATTGAACATGCAATCAAGATATTTTGATAATCACTGGTGGTTGGAATGCAAAGGGTGGAAACAAAAGGAAGGATAGTAGTTGGAAAATATGGCCTTGGTGATAGAAATGATACTGGAGATCACATGATAGAATTCTGCAAAACCAATAATTTGTTCATTCCAAATAGCTTTTTCAAACAGCATAAGAGATCTCATGGTCAGCACATGGACCTCACCAGATGGAATACATAGAAATCAAACTGACTACATCTGTGGAAAGAGACAGTGGGAAATCTCTTATCATCAGCCAAAACAAGGTCAGGGGCAGATTGTGGAACAGACCATTAATTGCTCATATGCAAATTCAGACTGAAGCTGAAAGAAAACAAAAACAAGTCCAGAAGAGCCAAAATATGAAATTGCCTATATCCCACCTGAATTTAGAGATCATCTGAAGAACAGATATGATACGTTAGACACTGAAGACTGAAAACCAGAAGAGTTGTGGGATGACATCAAGAACATCATACAGGAAGAAAGCAAAAAGTCATTAAGAAAACACTGGGCCCAAAAGATCAAAATGGATGTCAGAAGAAGCTATGAAACTTGATCTCCAGTGTAGAGATGCTAAAGCAAATGGAAGAAATGAGGAGGTTCAAGAGCTGAACAGAAAATGTCAAAGATCAGCTCAAGAAGACAAAGTCAAAGAGTATAGTGAAATATGCAAAGATCTGGAGTTAGAAAACCAAAAGGGAAGAACACACTCAGCATTTCTCAAGCTGAGGGAACTAAAGAAAAAATTCAAGCCCTAACTTTCGTCAATTTATTGAAGGATTCTCTGGGCAAATTATTGAATGATGTAGCAAGCATCAAAAGAAGATGGAAGGAATACACAGAGTCACTGTACCAAAAGGAAATGGACACTATTCAACAATTTCAATAGGTAGCATATGATCAAAAACCACTGAAAGAAGAAGTCCAAGGTGCATTGAAGGAAATGGCAAAGAACAAGGCACCAGGAATAGATGGAATAAAAGTTGAAATCTTTCAAGAAAGTGAGGCAGCAACTGGAGGCACTCACTCATCTATGCCAAGAAATTTGGAAGACAACTCTGGCCAACTGATTGGAAGAGATCCATATCTGTGCCCATTCCAAAAAGAGGTGACCCAATGGAATGTGGATATCATACGACAATCTCTTTGATATCATACGACAATCTCTTTGATATCCCATGCGAGTAAAGTTTTACTAAAGGTAAACAGAAATGGCTGCAAGCATACATTGACAGAGAACTTCCAGAGGTTCAAGCTGGATTCAGAAGAAAAGATGGAATGAGAAATATCATTGCTAACGTCAAATGGATCTTGACTGAAAGCAGAGAATACCAGAAAGATGTTTACTTGTGCTTTATTGACTATGCAAAGGCTTTTGATTGTGTGGATCATGACAATCTATGGACAACATTGCAAAGTATGAGTATTCCGGAACACTTAATTGGGCTCATGAGGAATCTGTACCTGGACCAAGAGGCAGATGTTTGAACAGAACATGGGAACACTGAATGGTTTAACATTAAGAAAGGTGTGTGACAAGGTTGTATTCTTTCACCATACTTATTCAACCTGTATGCTAAGCAAGTAATCTGAGAAGCTGGGTGTATGGAAAAAAAAAAAAAAATGTGGCATCAGGATTGGAGGAAGACTCATTAACAAACTGTGATAATGCAGATGATACAACCTTGTTTGCTGAAAGTGAAGGGGACTTAAAATACTGATGAAAATCAGAGACCACAGTTTGTGGTATGGGTTGCATCTCAACATAAGAAAACAAAAATCCTCACCACTGGACCAATAAACAACATTCATATCAATGGAGAAAAGACTGAAGTTGTCAAAGACTTCATTTTTCTTGGATCAACCATCAACACTCATGGATGCAGCAGTAAGAAATCAAACTACGCATTGCATTAGGCAAATGTGCTGCACAAGACCTTTTGAAAGTATTGAAGAGCAAAGATGTCAGCTTGAGGACTAAGGTGCACATGAACCAAGCCAGGTATTTTCAGTCACCTCATATGCATGCGAAAGATGAACGGTGTATAAGGCAGATAATAGAAGAATTGATGTTTTTGGAGGAGAATATTGAAAGTGCCATGGGCTGCCAAAAGAACCAACAGATCTGTGTTGGAAGAAGTACAGTCAGAGTACTCCTTGGAGACCAGGATGGCCAAACTTCGTCTCTCATATTTCAGACATATTGTGAGGAGGGACCAGTCACTGGAGAGGGATATCATGCTTGGCAAGGTGGAGGAAGGGTCAGAGAAAAAGAGGAAGACCCCCAGCGAAACGGACTGGAAAAGTGGCAGCATCTGTGAGCTCAAACATGGAAACAATTGTGTAGTTGGCCCAGAATCGGGCAATGTTTCGTTCTGTTATGCATAGGGTTGCTGTGAGTCAGTACCAACTCGATGGCACCTAACAACAACAACAATAATCTTCTGAACTTACTTCTGTGCCTTGAATTTAATTGGTCTAACAGATCCCCTCAGAAACAACTGTTTGGATTAGACCTTTTTTTGAAGTCACCACACAGAGACCAAAACGTGTATTACTGAGAAACCTTGTCTGCAGCCATCAACTGATCACAGACATGTTTAAACACATTTTGTTTGTAACAAACCCACACATGTGTTAACTATAAGTGACATTACAATACTTTGGGACTTACCCTGTACATCACAGCTAAGTGGGATTCATACCAAGTATGTAAAAATAGTTTTAACATTAGAAAATTTACCAACATAACCCACTACGTGTAAATAAAACAAAAGGGAAAAAAACACATGATAGGTGTAGAAAATAGGCATTGATGAAAATTCAACACCCATTTCTGATTTAAAAGTCTCAGCAAAATCGTAATAGAAGGGGAATTGATTAGCATAGTTAGGGCACATACAGTAAATCACTGATTAACTTTACTCCCAGTGTAGAGAGAGGAAGCATTCCTCTTATTAAAAGGAACCTTTCTCACCACTCCAATTCAATTTTGTACTGAAAGTCCTAATGAGGCAATAAGGCATGAAAGGGAAATAAAAGCAATTCATATTGGTAAGCATAATGGGTAGGGTTTTCTGTCAGTTTGACAAGGCTAGGATTTCCAGAGGTTCAGCAGTTACGTTGTGTTCATTTCTATGGCGATTAAACCTAATACAGGCTTAGTTAGCTCTATGATGAGCAGCTGAGTAGCCTATCAATTGAAGGGCTGCTTCCTTAGGGGTGTGGCCTGCTCCCAATATAATGGAATTGTAGGAAGGACTCTTACTCTATCTTCCGCTTGGGACGTTGGACTCTACAATTTTAAGACGGTAAGTGTCTCTGTGTGTGTGTGTGTGTATATATATATATATATATATACGTTTCACTGGTTTTGCTTCTCTAGAAAACCCAGTCTAAGACATGTGATACCAAGGAAGCAGGGCTCTAGACAAACAAAATCTCGAGTTTTCTAAATTGGATCTCAAGTTTGACTCATTTCAAAGGCACTGATATATTACATGGAGGCATGTCTGACCACCACTTCATAGGAATCAGCCTCGGGCTGATTTTGAGTTTGGTCCTCTTTTCCTCTTGTGGAGTCAGAGGAAATCAGACTTGATTCCCACTTGGTTTAAGCAGTTGGCATGGTGAGCAGGATTCATTGCGATGGCTCCATCCAGACCACAAAATGATGGGGTATCGTAAGAGAAAGAACAAAGGAGCATGGGGTAAAATACATAAGCGGAGGATAAAGCTGAAGTTTCTGGAGTTGCCTAATGGTGGTGGTGGTGTGCCAAGGAGTCGATTCCAACTCATAGCTACTCTGCATAGGTTTTCCGGGCCTGTACATCTTTATGGGAGCAGAAAGCCTCATCTTTCTCCCGCGGAACATCTGGTAGTTTTTGAACTGCTGACTGTGAAACTGCTGAACTGTCAGGTTAGCAGCCTGACTCCTAACCACTACACTACCAGAGTTGCCTGGAGCTGGTCAAACAGGTAGGTCAGGGCCAACTGGAATCCACCCTGCTGGAGATCCAAGGCCATATGCATATGAATAGAGTTCATCCAAGGGGGTACTGGTGTGGCATTGTGGATTAATGTGCCATACTGCAAAGCCACAAGGTTGGTGGTTCAAGCTCACCAGTTGCTCCTTGGAAATCCTATATAGGGTCGCTATGGGTTGGAACTCACTCAGTGGCACTTAACAACAACAAGGGGATAGAAAAGATTGGACTTGAGTGTTTTAAAATTTTATGTGTTGGACTGCCTTATGAATATTAGTTTCTTCTGCTTGTTATTGTAAAATAGATACACGTGAGTGATAGGACTATTGAGATTTAGGATTACAAAAAGCTTGTAAACCCGCCTTCAGCCTATACTTGTTTGGACTTGCTAAAAGGGTAATTAAAAATTGCCCAGAAAAAAATAAGGCTTTTTCTTAAAGCTTTTGTATGTACTACAAAGTATGGTGCTTTACAGGGAATCCTGAGCCCCACCCAAAATTTTCTGAGTTAGTACATTTGCATGTGAAAAGATGCAAACCAACTCCTTGAACTGCTGGGAAAACAGCAAATTCAAGCAGAGAAAAAAAAGCAGTTTGGTGTTTTTGAGTTTTGAAGGCATCAAGGCAAGGAAGGTCAGTCAGCCCATCCAAGAAAACCTGCTTTGGGTTAATGCCCTGGACTTCAAGGTCAGCTTGAACTGCAAGGTCGGCAATTCAACCTCACCAGTTGCTCCTTTGAAAACCTATACAGTATCACTATGCTGGTGACCACCTAGGTCTACATGTCAATGGAACTGGGGAAAATGCAGCAATGAAGACACAGGCTGAGGTTGGACATGTTCTATGACCTTTTGACCTTGAGATGAGAGATATGATAAGTCTGTCTGGTCTGAAGTTTAAGGAGTTGTGTGAACTCCTGGGTCCATGGGCACCGGCCTAGCCCAAGGGCATAGAGCTGAGAATTAAGGGGCAGCTGATTTGAGGTGCAAGGAGATGTGTGTGAACTTGAAAACTTGCACCTGGTACCCATTTGACATAGCTTGGATGGCTAGGGTTGAGCTGACCAGAACCTAACCAGATGCAGATAAAGATGTTTGATACTCTGAGCAAGTGTTAATTGCTACAATTTGTTGACTTTTGCTTATGAATACAGTTGTTCAAAATTCCAATCAGAATAGCTATAAAAGCATAAAGTGGCTCACTTAGGGTGTGCTTAGTTTTAGAAGGAGGCAACTACCAGCTGTTCCACAGGAGAAATATGAGGTTTTCTGCTCCTGTAAAGATTTACAGCCTCGGAAACCATATACAGGGTCACTATGAGTCGGAACCGACTCCACATTTCACAACACAACAATATGGTAGAAAGGAGTTCTGGTAGTGTAGTGGTTACGAATCGGGCTGCGAACCGCAAGGTCAGCAGTTTGAAAGTACGAGCTGCTCCGCGGGAGAAAGATTTACAGACTCAGATACCCTGTTCAGGGTCACTATGGGTCGGAACTGACTCGATGGCACTTAACAACAACAATATGATAGAATCCCCACTGATTCATTTTCCTTTTTTCCAGATGGGTCTGGTAAAAAGGAGTAAGGAATGTTGCTGATAAGATGTGATGATTTCAGTGGTTAGTAATTGTTAGTAGGATGAATTGTTGATTGTCAAAACTGTACATGGATAGTGAATAATTGCTATTAGGACTGACTGTGAGGGATGGAAATGTAAAGGGTGACATTGTGTAGCAAAAGGAGGGAAGTGATTGACTTTCGAGCCCAGGAGCCGAGATCCCTGGGACCATCAAGGGAGAAGAGCGGACTGTGCGACCCTACCCAGAGAAACAGTGACACCAGAGATGGAGGCAGAGACGATGTGGAGAGATGGGGCAGCCAGGGACTCTAGACCCAGAGAGGGAGAGGGGCTGTGTGCTGATGACCAGGGGGCAGACTTGCAGGGTATACCCTTTGGTTGGCTGATGATGCATAGATGGGATTGTAACCATGGCAATGAAATGATATATGATAGCATGAATGTAAAGCTAATGTTCTCCCATGTAAACTATGACATAATTCACAATAAGACATTTAAAAAAAAAACTGTAATTGGAGAAGATGTATAATTAAAAGGGGAGAGTAGTTATCTTAGGAATTGACAATCCCAGGACCATCATTAAAGAATAGCATGAGTGGAACATGGTATCCCTGCCTATAAAAATGAAAACAGCAGAGATGGCAGCAGAGGAGATGGCATGGAGAGACAGAGCAGCTATGGTCTCTAGGTTCATGAACAGAGTAATGGCTGTGTGTTTACAGGCAGGGGGCTGGTTGGCTGAATATGCCCTTTGGACTTTTGAATCAATATATATTTTTTGTTTTGCTTTGCATGTGGGCATCAAATGTTTTTACTTTGTTGATTTGTGACCGTTAAGATGAAAATAGGGCCAGTGTGTTTTTGGTTGTACATGTTTTAGTTATTTCATGTTAGGTACAAGTATAAGTTTACAATTTCCTTTATTTAGAGACTGTAGGTGTATAATTTCCTTTATTTAGAGATTGTAGGATACCTATAATATAGATTATAGGTGTCCAGTTGACAAGGGTGGAATATTAGGGTTTTGTGTCAACTTGACTAGACCAGGATTTCCAGGGGGTTAGAGTTGGGATGGGCTTATTCCCATGGTGATGAAACCTAATACAAAATAAGTTAGCTTTATGATGAGCAGCTTTAAGTGGCCAGTCAATTGAAAGGATGCTTCCTTGAGGGTGTGGCCTGCTCCCAATATAATGTATAATGGACACACAGGGGCACAGGGGACCTAGGTCTCTGCAACTGTAAGGTAATAAATGCCTCTCTCTAATATATATATATATATATATATATATATAATTAGTCCATGTACAGATTCCTCATGAGCACAATTAAGTGTTCAGGAATACTCATACTTCACAATGTTGTTCATAGCTTGTCATGATCCACACAATCGAAAGCCTTTGTGTAGTCAATAAAGCAGAGGTAAACATCTTTCTGATATTCTCTGCTTTCAGCCAAGATCCATCTGACATCAGCAATGATATTCCTCATTCCATGTTCTCTTCTGAATCCAGCTTGTACCTCTAGAAGTTCTCTGTCCATGTATGCTTGTAGCAGTTTCAGTATTACTTTTAGTAAAAGTTTACTTGCATGGGATATCAAAGATATTGTTCGATGATTTCCACATTCCATTGAATCACCTCTCTTTGGAGTAGGCATAAATATGGATCTCTTCCAATCAGTTGGCCAGATAGCTGTCTTCCAAATTTCTTGGCAGAGATGAGTTAGTGACTCCTGTGCCGTCTCACTTTCTTGAAAGATTTCAATTTTTATTCCATCAATTCCTGGTGCCTTGTTCTTTGCCAATTCCTTCAATGCACTTTGGACTTCTTCCTTCAGTATCATTGACTCTTGATCATATGCTACCTCTTAAAACGGCTGAACATCAACCATTTCCTTTTGGTACAGTGATTCTGTGTATTCCTTCCATCTTCTTTTGATGCTTTCTGCATTATTCAGTCATTTGTCCAGAGAAGCCTTCAATAATGAAACTTGAGGCATGAATTTTTAATTCAGTTCCCCCAGCCTGAGAAATGCTGAGAGTGTTCTTCCCTTTTGGTTTTTTGACTCCAGTTCTTTGCATATTTTGCTGTAACATTTCACTTTGTCTTCTCAAGCTAACCTTTGAAATTTTCTATTCACCTCTGTACCGCCTCATTTCTTCCATTTACTTTCTATTTTCCATTCTACGCTGGAGAGCAAGTTTCAGTATCTTTTCTGACATCCATTTTGATCTTTTCCTTCTTTCTTGTTTTCTTAATGACTTTTTGCTTTCTTCCTATATGATGTTCTTGATGTCATCCCACAACTCTTCTGGTCTAAAGTCTTTAGTGTTTAAAGTATCATATCTGTTCTTCAGATAATCTCTAAATTCAGTTGGGATATAGTCAAGGTCATATTTTGGCTCTCATGGACTTGTTTTTATTTTCTTCAGCTTAAGTTTGAATTTGCATATGAGTAATTGATGGTCTATTCCACAATCTGCCCTTGGCCTTGTTTTAACTGATGATATGGAGTTTTGTCATCGCCTTTTTATGCAGATGTAGTGTCGAGATCCTATGTCAGGTTCCCACCTCAACAAGGAAGTGTGGGTGTCACGAAGAAGTGAAATCTGGCAGCAAAAGTGATAGAGACAGAGAGAGATGAAATATATACAAAAAAGACAGACACACAGATATGATGCAAGCTGGCAGGTAGACAGATCTGCAAACATATTGCCTAGCATTGCACAGCATTGCACACAGATCTAACTCTACCTCAGTCTTTTATTATCTTTTGTAGGGAGGGATTTGTTACAAAGGAAGGCTGTTATTCACAAAGGGAGGCTGTGATTAAGACAGGATATGGAACTGAAATGTGATTAATCATTCAAAACAGGACATAATGATTCACAGGAACAACTTAAGATATTTTCATGGTTTTCTTAACAATCTAACATTTTTATTTTTACAGAAATAAGGTTAAATCACGCTGTTATATATTAACTTTTAGGCTTAAATGATCTAGAGTAGCAATGTGCGGTTTCTTAAGGATACGTAACATAAAGCAAGGTTCCTGAAAGGAGCCAAGCTGTCTCTGTACATTGTTCTTAATTATCACATTCCTATATACTTTCAGGAAGAAGGAGAGCATATGCGTTAAACTGATTATATTTAGAGGTGGTTTAATGGGGCTGCCACTGATGAACCCAGGGTCTGCATATGCTGTCCCCAGCAATGTAGTCAGTTTGATTTCTCTGTATTCCTTCTGGTGAGGTCTATTGTGTATAGTCATCTCTTATGCTTTCTTACAGTCATCGCTCAGGCATTTGAAATGAACAAATCATTGATTTTGCAGAATTCTATCATGTGATCTCCAGCATCCTTTCTGTCACCAAGGCCATATTTTCCAACTACTGGTCCTTCCTCTTTGCTCCCAGCTTTTGCATTCCAGTCTCTGGTAATGACCAAGACATCTTGATTGCATGTTTGATCAATTTCAGATTAAAGAAGTTGGTAGAATTCTTCTATTTCATCCTCCCTGGCTTTAGTGGTTGATGCATAAATTTGAATAATAGTGGTATTAACTGGTCTTCCCTGTAAGCGCATGGATATTATCCTATCACAGACAGCATTGTACTTTATGACTGATCTGTATATGTTCTTTTTGACAATGAATGCAACACCATACCTCTTCAATTTGTCATTCCTAGCATAGTAAGCCATGTTGTTGTGAGATTCAAAAAAAAAAGCCTGTGAGAGTAAAGCCCTCGGTACCTTCATATGCTGATGGGGCATAACTCAAAATGAAGAGAAATAGCTGTAAACATCCATTAATAATCAGAACATGGAATATATGAAGTATGAATCTAGGTAAATTAGAAATTGTCAAAAATGAAAAGGAATACATAAACATCAATATTTTAGGCATTAGTGAACTGAAATGGACTGGTATTCACCATTTTGAATCTGACAACCACATGGTCTACTATGCTGGGAATGACAAAGATATATGGTGGTGGTTATGTGCCACAGAGTCGGTTCCGACTCATAGCGCCCTTGTACAGGCTTTCCAAGGCTATAAATCTTTAGGGGAGCAAAAAGCCTCATCTTTGTCCCATGGAACAGCTGGTAGTTTTGAACTGCTAACCTTGTGGTTCACAGCCCGATTTGTAACCACTACGCTACCAGAGCTCCTTTAACAAAGATATATAGATAATAGGAAAATCCCAATCCAGATTATAGTAACATTCTTTAAAGAGATAGAAAAATTAACAGTTTTATATGAAAAAGCAAAGAGGTGCTAGATATGTGTAGCACTAAAGAACAAAGTGGGAGGCTTCACACTTTCCAACCTAAAGCCCTACTGTATAATCTCTGTGGTCAAAACAGCCTGGTGTTGGTACAATGACAAACACACAGACCAGTAGAACAGAATTTAAAACTCAATGTAAATCTGCCCACCAATGGACACCTTGAATCATAGCAAACCCTGGATAACATTGTGAAGAATGAATATTCCAGAATACTAAACTGTGCTTATGAGGAACCTGTACCTAGACCAAGAAGTAGTCATTTGAGCAGAACAAGGGGATACCAAATGATTTAAATTCAGGAAGGGTGTGTGACAGGATTGTATTCTTTTTTTTTTTTTTTAAGAGGACAGAACAATAATTTATTCCCAAAGACAGCAGAAATAAGAAATTCATCCTAAAAATATAGGTTGGTATAATCCTAATCATACTGGAACAGATCCTCCCTCTAAATGTGGTCTCCTATTGTCTGCCCCGCTGAGTTGTTTCTGCTGTGAAGCCATTTCTGGGTGGGTCGTACAACTTTTTGATGCTCTTGTCGTGAACAGGCAGGGGCCATGGCCATCTTCAAAGGTTCCAAGCTTCCAAGGAGAGGGTAATGCATTCTCCGAAGTATAGTACCTTCCATTTCAGAAGTGTGCGTAATCATTTTGCATAGTCAGCACAGTTTAGGTAAATTAAAGTAGGCACGAAATTCATCAAAGTGTAAAAAACAGTGGCAGGAAAAATACTGTATTTTAGAATAAGGCATTCATATGTGATGTGAATGTTTAAGGCAGCTGATGCCCAAATAGGTGAGTCAAAGAAGGTGCTCCCAGTTTGGAGGTGATTTTGCATCTAGAAGAATTCTCTTTGTGACCTCAATGACAGGCACTGTAGAGTACACCTTCTTCAGGGCCAGTGGTACTTGAGATACCAGATGATTTCATTTTTCAACTCTGGTCCAAAGAGAGGGTTGAGTTGAGCCAGAATTGCAATCAGCCAAAACAGGTAGCAGCAAACTGAGCAGGTCACCAACATGGTGATGACGACTCCTCAGTTAGAACCCTTAAGGATGAACCAGAGCACTAAGAAGCCCACGAAGCCCCAAAACACGCTCATCACAATGAGGGGTACTGTGAGGCCACTGTACGCCATGGTTGTCGCCTGAGTGGCCAGCCCCGGTTCCACCGCTACACTTTGGTCTCACCCGGAAGTGTCAACCAGGATTGTATTCTTGCATCATACGTATTCAACCTGTATGCTGAGCAAATAATCTGAGAAGCTGGGTCATCTGAAGAAGAATGTGACATCAGGATTGAAGGAAGGCTCATTAGCAACCTTATGATATGCAGATGTTCTTAAAAGTAAAGAGGATTTAAAGTACTTACTGATGAAGATCAAATACTTTAAGATTGTACCTCAGTGAAAATAAATTAAAAAATCCTTACAACTGGATCCATAAATAATATCATGATAAGCAAGTAAAAGACTGAAGTTGTCAAACACCTCATTTTGCTTTGATTCACAATCAGCACTCGATGGAAACAGCAGTCAAGAAATCAAATGACATATTACATTAGGAAATCTGCTGCACAAGACTTCTTAAAAGTGTAAAGATATTAGTTTGAGGACTAAGGTGCATCTTAAACCAAGCCATGGTATTTTCAATAGCCTCATATGCATGTGAAAGTTGGACAGTGAATAAGGAAGACCATAGAAGAATCAATGCATTTGAATTATGGTGTTGCTGAAGTATATTGAAAGTACCACGGACTGCCAGAAGAACAAACAAATCTGTGTTGGCAGAAGTACAGCCAGAATGCTCCCTAGAATCAAGGATGGCAGAACTTTGTCTCTCATCATTTGGACACATTGTCAGGAGGGAACAATCTCTGGAGAAGGACACCACACTTGGTAAAGTGGAAGATCAACAATAAAAAGAAGACACTCAATTAGATGAATTGACACAGTGGCAGCAACACTGAACTCGAACAACAACAATTGTGAGGGTGTTTTAATCAGACAGTGTTTTATTCTATTGTGCATGGGGTTGCTATGAGTTGGAACCCACTCAAAGGTACCTAACAACAATACCAACAATAATGGAATATAACTGATCTTCAACAAAGGGCTGAAATTCATGGGAAAGAGGGTCTCTCTAAGAAAGTGTACTGGTAAAAACTAGATATTCATTTGCAAAAAACTGAAGCAAGATCTATACTTCATGCCATATATGAAAGCTAACTCAAGATGGATCAAAGACATAAAAATAAAACCAAAAGCTATCAAAATCATCAAAGAAAAATTAAGGGCAAATTAGGAACCCTAATTTATTACATATCAAACATAACCAAAGATAAGATAAACTAAATGGCTGGGACCTCCTAAAAATGAAATATGTGCATCAAAATAATTTTCCAAAACAGTAAAACAGCAACTACCTACATATTAGGAAAAGTTATTTAGCAGTGATACGTTTGACAAGGAAGTAATCTTGAAAATATATCGAAACATCAACACTTCAACAACAAAAAGAGAAACCACCCAATTAAAAAATGAGATATGGACACTTCCCCAAAGAAGACATTCACAATGCCATCAGACACACAAATGCTCGTGGTCATTTGCATTTATTGTTAGGTGCCATCAGGTTGGTTCCAACTCAGAGAGACTCTATGTACAACACACTAAACTTTGCCTTCTCCTGCGCCTTCTTCACAGTTATTTCTGTTTGAATCATTGTTACATCCACTGTGTCATTCCATCTCATTGAGCATTTTCCTCTTTTCCACTACCTTACCAAGCATGATATCCTTCTCCAGGGACTGGTCCAAAGTCCATGGGATAAAGTCTCACTCCCCTTACTTCTAAGGAGCATTCTGGCTACACTTCTTCTAGAACAGATGTATTTGTTCTGGCAGTACTTGTCATATTTATTGCTCTTTGCCAACACTATAATTCAAAGACATCAATTCTTTGATACTCCTTATTCATTGTCCAGCTTTTGAATGCCTATGAGGTGACTAAAAATACCATGGCTTGCTTGGATCAAATACACCTTAGTCTTTAAAGTGACGTCTTTATTAAAACTTTAAAGGTATCTTTTGCAGCAGGCTTGCCCTACGCAACACATTATTTGATTTCCTGACTGTTTTCATGAGCATCGCTTGACAACGTCAATCTTTTCTCCATTTATCATGAAGTTGCTTATTGACTCAGTTGTGAGAATTTTTGTTTACCCATTGTTATTGTTGTTGTTAAGTGCCGTCTAGTCAGTTCCGACCCATAGCAATCTTGTATAGGGTTTCCCAGGAGTGGCTGATGAGCTTGAACTGCTGACCTTGCAGTTCAAACCAACTTTGCAGTTCAGAGCATTAGCCCATAACACCACACCAAGACTCCAGTTTATCCATTGATGGTGGTGCTTATGTGCCGTGTACAGGTTTTTTTTTCCAAGGCTGTAAATCTTTACAAGAGCAGAAAGCCTCATCTTTCTCCTGCAGAACAGCTGGTAGTTTCAAACGCTGATCCTGAGGTTAGGAGCCCGATTCATAACCACTATGCTACCAGAGCTCCTTGTTGTTGTTGTTAGGTGCCATTGAGATGGTACCGACTCATAGCAACCATATGCATAGCAGAACGAAACACTGCCCGATCCTGGGCCAACCTCACTACTGTTGCCATGCTTGAGTCTATCTATGCTGCCACTTGGCCAGTCCATCTCATTGGGGGTCTTCCTCTTTTTCTCTGACACTCCATCTTACCAAACACGATATCCTTCTCCAACAACTGGTCCCTCCTGACAATATGTCTGAAGTATGAGAGACAAAGTTTGGCCATCTTGGCCTCCAAGGAGCACTCTGGTTATATTGGTTCGAAACTGGATATATTGGTTCTTTTAGCAGCCCATGGTACTTTAAATATTCTCCTCCCAACACTGTAATTCAAAAGCATCAATTCTTCTACGGTCTTCCTTATTCACTGTCCAGCTTTCGCGTGCATATGAGGTTATTGAAAATACCATGGCTTGGGTCAGGCGCACCTTAGTCCTCAAGCTGGTATCTTTGCTCTTCAACACTTTGAAAAGGTCTTGTGCAGCACATTTGCCTAATGCAATACGTTGTTTGATTTCTTGACTGCTGTTTCCGTGAGTGTTGATAGTTGATCCAAGAAGAATGAAGTGCTTGACAACTTCAATATTTTCTCCATTGATAAGAATGTTGTTTATTGGTCCAGTGGTGAGGATTTTTGTTTTCTTGACATTGAGATGTAATCCATACCAAAGGCTATGCTTTTGATCTTCATGAGTAAATGTTTTAAGTTCTCTTCACTGTCAGCAAGCAAGGTTGTTATCACCTGCATATCACAGGTTGGGAATGAGTCTTCCTGCAGTCCTGATGCCAAGTTCTCCTTGATATAACCCAGCTTCGCAAATCAAAACAGTTCAAACTCACCAGTCATTCCTCGAAAACCCTCTACAGGGTCTCTATGAGTCAGAACCAACTTGACAACACTTGATGACAACAACAACAAAGAATAATATGGAAATTACTAAAATGAAATTCAGTTCCTGACTCATACCTGCCTAATCACCCAATTAACCTGAAAACATCCCTCATCTTCTTTGTTCACATACACACAGTACACCTTTCCTAACCATACCACCAAGTGATTTTCTATGAGTCCTTAAAATGCAAACTTAAATGCCACCTCCAAAAGTATTCCATTGTTTCCCCACACAAGAAATAATCTGCCTTTCAGGATTTATCAATTTATCAAAAACCTGTTTCAGTATTTTACTTTTCCTCCAGCCTAGACTAATTTCTTTTCAGACTTTGTTCATTTTTAGCACAAGTGCTTTTCAAAGAACAGGTGTGCATTAACTATCAAATGACTATTTAAATTCTCTGGGTGATACCAACACCGAAGCGCTTGACTACTAACTGAAAGGTTGACAGTTCAAACCTACTTAGAGTCGCCTTAGAATAAAGGTCTAGCAATCTGATTTTGAAAGGTCACAGCCTTGAAAACCCCTATGGAGTGCAGTTTGACCCAGGCACATGGGGTTGTCATGAGTCAGAATTAGCTTGATGGTAACTTTTTTGTTATTGTTGGGGCTTGTTTTTGTTTTGGGGTGGGGATTATGGATTGTTAGGTAGGAAATGCCCTTGAAATCTGAGTGAAAGGCTAAAATAAGCTTTTAAAATCTGTCTTCTCAATTCCAAGGAAATTTTTTTTCTTCAGTTCTCATTAGCTTCCTTTGACATATGGAGACAATTCAAAACATCACAATGTTCAACAGACTTTACAATGTGGTCTACAACATCAAATGTGATTATGGAGAGGCAAGAGGGACTACGTCTTATTTAAGTATGGAGGTTGTTTTAGGGATGCCTCATTACAAGCCCTAAATAGCATCTCTTTCATCATCATCTGTATAAATATAGCAGAAGTCTACAATTTTCTACAGCTTTTCCTCGATGCTTGGCATTTAACAGAATCCCAAGCACAAACTTTAATAATCACATCTTTAATGTCATAATAAATCCTGGATAGCATCTCTGGGATGAATTTTTATGAGCCATCTTCTTTAATAATATTTCATGAAAAGCTTTCTGCACCATAGGTTACAATAATGAGAAAATATTAAAGGAGGAAGCAGGGAGATGGTTAAAAATAGCAGCATCATTATTTTGGATTAAAAGAAAAAAGAAATGTCTGTACTTCTCCAGAGAAAGGATACAATGCTGCTTCTACTCCTTGTCTCTCTTGGAGGAGAGAAAAAGTAGTAATCCCTAGGAGGCCTTCATCCTGGAAAAGTTTTGAGACTCCATTAAGCTCTCTACCAAGACATAACAATTTGAAGGTTTTTTCCAAAGGAGACCAATTTAATATGGTATACCTGAACACTTAACCCCATGACCTAATAATGTTAGGTGAATCCAAATGTTGCAGAAACAAAACAATGACAACAAAAGTATTTGACTACTGGCCCTTTATACACTTGGATAAAATATAATGTGAGTGGAAGGGGTAGTGGGGAGTGACTCCATAGTACTTAACAACAACAATGCTGGAGTGGTTGTTAAGTGCCGGCAAGTCAGTTCCAACCTATAGCCACCCTGTATAGGGTTTCCAAGGAGCAGCTGGTGACTTGAACTGCCAACCTTGCAGTTCAAACTGGCCTTGCAGTCCAGCTCATTAACTCACAACACCACCCAGGACTCCACAGTGCTGGAGACCCAGCTTCTATTCCTGGCCTATGAACCTCATATGTAGCCACCAACCTGTCTGTTAGTGCAGGCTGACACGTTGCTCTGGTGTGTTGATAACAGCTAACAACAGAACATCATTGTTATGGAGGGGATTCTGAACCCCAATAAGTGTTGTAAATCCTAACACATTTTTTTTTCCTATTTGGCTGTAGGGGATTTCTTTCTTATGTTAATGAGGCTGTATGTTAATAAGATGTATCTTAAGGCAATCAATCACTTCTGAGATATAAAAGGAGCAGATGAGGCACATAAGCAAGGATGTACAGGTAAGGGAAGAAAGATGTCACCACACCACATGAAAATTGCCAAGGAACTGAGGAGCAGAGCTGGAAATAAACAAGGACCTTCCCCCAGAGATAACAGAGAACGCCTTCCCTGGGAATCAGTGCCCTGAATGTGAACTTTCAGCCTGCTAATCTGTGTGAAAGGAGCTCTCTGGTAGCACTGTGGATACGAGTTGGGCTGCTAATCTCAAAATCAGCAGTTTGAAACTACTAGCCATTTCATGGGAGAATGATGAGGCTTTCTGCTCCTGTAAAGATTTACAGCCTCAGAAACCCTGTACAGGGTCGCTATGAGTCAGAACCAACTCCACAGCACGTAACCACCACCACCACCAATCTGTGTGAAGATAAATTTCTATTTGTTATTGCCATCCTTTGTGATATTTCTGTAACAGCACCACTAAGAAACTGCAACACTCTTAGACAGATCATCCTAGGGTGTTTCCCTCATAGCACCTTGTGTGGCGGTCTACATAAGGCTCAGGAAGAGAGAGGTTTTTATTTGTTCTTTACTGTGCTAAGTGCTGTGGGATACAGTCATTTTTCTCATTTAAAAAGAAGTGATAAAGCCTACACTAATAGGTTGCCATAGCAATTAAATAGCATGGTGTCTATGATAATGCTTTGTTAATTGTAATAGTAAAATGTCAGGTTGTGTTGTGATCATATGTTTTAGGTGTAAGATACAATGATTTCTGTCACAGTGTGATAGGTCTGTAGAGAAGAGAAAGATGGATATTGAAGAATAAATAAATTTTATCCTTTAATCTCCCATTGGGACCTTGGATTCAACTATTTTTCTACCTGTATATGTGTATACTGGCAATAATGTTTTGAATCTCATAAAAGGGAAATAAGAGATTTTGAAATTTTATAAGGAATTCTGCTAGCATAGTGGTTACAAGTCGGGGTGCTAACCTCAAGGTCAGCAGTTTGAAACTACTAGGCATTCCATGGGAGAAAGGTGAGGCTTTCTGCTCCCATAAAGATTTACAGCCTCAGAACTCCTATACAGGATTTCTATGAGTTGGAACCAACTCCATGGCATACCACCACGATACACAAGTAAGATTTAACTTTAAGGCTTGGACTTTGTGTGTGTATCACTGACATAGCAAAAATGTAAGATGGTCTGCCACCCAATATTCCTGCCCCCTATTGTACACACTTTGCACAATTCCCTCCTTTGAGTGTAAACAGAACTCTGAATAGGAAGGATTTCACTTCCATGATTAGGTTATGTTATATGACAAAGGTGAAGGAAGTTTATATATATATATATTGACCTAATTAGGTGAGCCTATGATTGGGACTAAGTCCTACCAGGAGGAAGAGGGATAAAGCAAAAGAAAATCTGCTACTGGCCTGGAAAAAGTAAGCATGGAAAAATGCGTTCATAAAGCATGAGAATGGAGAAAGGGGAACCTTTCCAGAATGAAGCAATAGGAGTAATGAAAATTGAAGACATTTGGAAAGAATTAGTCCAACGGACTAATCCACCACATGAACATCAGTCTCCATGACCATGAGACTAGATAATGCCCAGCAGCTACAGCTACGAACTGCTCTGAAAGGGATCACATTAGAAGGTTCTGGGTACAGTAGGAGAAAATGTGGAGCAAAACTCAAAACCATAAATGGACCAGGCTTGCTGGTCAGATGGAGAATGGTGGCTCTTAACCACCCTTCATATCTAAAACTAAACTCATCCCCATGATGTAATTTTCTGTCAAGCAACACTAGACACATAGCACAACATAGAATGGCCAACCATTTGACATCAGAAGGGTTGGGAAAGAAGGAGTAATGGAAACAAGAAACAAACACATGGGTGTTACTTTGGAGGGATTGCAATCATTGAGATGAAACACTGTATTTGTTTAATGATCTGCTCTGTACCTTCACTTAATTCACATTAAAAAGTTAGAAAAAAGAGTGAGACAATGGCCAACTGTGTCAAACACCTCTGAGAAGTTTAGATGAGGATGTAGAAGAGACCAAGGCAAAGGTCATCCATACCTCAAACAATGTCAATGGAGGTAGGGATGGAAGCTAGTGTAAAATGTGTTGAAGATTGAATGGGCAGTGCTTCCATTTTGCTTTGAGTGAAACAGAAAAATAGAGCAGTAGCTGGAAGGGGATGTGAAGTCAAGGGAGTTTTTATTGTTTGGTTTTTTAAGGAAATATCAGAACATTGTCATACTAGCAGTTATGGTGGTGGTGTGCCGTGGAGTTGGTTCTGATCCATAGCGACCCTGAATAAGGTTTCTGAGGCTTTAAATCTTTACAGGAACAGAAAGTCTCATCTTTCTCCCATGGAACAGCTAGTAGTTTTGAACTGCTGACCTTGAGGTTAGCAGCCCAACTTGTAACACTTTGCTACCAAAGCTCTGTAGCAATTAAGTAATGATGCAAATTGTGAGTCATGTAATGAAGGCAGTCATCATGGATGATGTAATCTGATGTGTTCAGACAATCGGTTGTAAGGGGATCAGGGTGGGATGCAAGCCCCATCGCAGACCCTGCTTTCCAGGTGTTCACAACCACGTGGTTGGAAACCATGCCAGTGTGAGGTGGGGGCTGACTACACTGCTTTGGAGCCTGCATTCAGGCAACTTCAACTCCAGACTTATAGAAACCTCTGAGCCAAGAAACCAGCATTTAACCAGTCACCCCTAGTTGCCCTGTGGTCCTAAAACACACTGAGACCACCTTCATCAAGGGCATAAACTACTGAGTACCCTAAACATAGATAACTAGATGAAACTCCATTTAGGGCCAGGAACTCTGCTAGTACATCTCTCCCACACCCACTTTGTAAGCTCCTTGGCTTGCTGGAGACTTCCAACGTTTCTCTGCTCTGGATCCAACAGCTACAATGCGTTTTTGGTTTTGTATATATATATTTAAGTTGTTCATTGTTATTATTTGTTCTTTCTCTTTTTTCTTTTCTTTTATTTTTTCTTCTTTTTCTCTTCTTTTTTCCCGTTTTGATCTTTCTTTACTACTCTCTACTCTTTCTCTTAGTTTTCTCTTCTATGGCTCCATTTTCTTATCCCTCTTTTCTCTTTTTAGTTATTATTTCATTCTGGTTGCTGCTTGTTTTATCTTTTATCCTTTATTATTTTCTCCTTTCATTGTTGGTTGCTCACCTGTTTATTCTGCTTTGCTTCCTGGTCTGTGGTGGGGGCAGGGAAAGGGGATAGAAGGGGAGTCTCTTCTTTCCTACCCATACAGCCCAGCCCCAACGGTACCTTCTGAAGCTCCACTCACTGGGCAAGAGTCAATGCCAGCTCCTAGACCACCTAATCAACAGTAGACAGCAGTCAATACCAGCCAAACTCACCCTAAACTGAGGTGCAAAAATGGCAAACAGAAAATGGTACACTTGCTTTCATTCTCTAATTATACTAACAGGAGACAGTTGGTGAGACCTTAAGAACACATCAACATATAATCATCAATTAAATACAAAAACACCACAATGTCCCAGAGACAACAAACACTTTTAGCTCACACAAAGGAACGAGAGAATAGCACAAACATGACCAAGATGCATAGTCAGAAAATGTTTCTGAGGAAGAAAATGTAATGGAACTAACTGAAAAAGAATTTGAAGAGTGATATTTAGGTATGGGTTAATGTGCTGGACTGCACAGTCGGTTTGAACCACTAGTCAACAGTTCAAGCTCACCAGGTGCTAGCAGAAACCCTACATAGAGTCGCTATGTATCAGAATGGGCTCAACAGCACTTATCAACAACAACAGAATGGATTGACAGAAATTTTGAGGGAAGCAAGGAGAACACAGAAAAAACTTTGAGAAGGTTTCAGGAAAACGTTACAAGAACAAACAGACAAAGCAAATTTTGAAACAATACCAAAACTGCAATTAGAAACCCAGTCTAGTACTATGATTTCAGAAATGGACAGTACATTGAAAGGGCAAAAGAACCGATTAAAAGCAATAGAAGCCCAAATTAGTGAGCTTGGGGATAAAAAAGAAAGAAAAAATCTGAAGAACACCTAAAAGTTATGTGGGACAAAATAAAGAGGTTCCCAGAATTCCAGAACAGGAAGAGACAATAAAAAGCACAGAAAAAAATTATCTAAGAGTTATTGGAAGAAAACTTCCCTAACACCATGAAAGATGAGAAGATAAGCATACAAGAACCTGAACAAGCCCCAAACAGGATACAGTCCAAAAGAAAACCACCAAGATACATTGTAATCAAACTTAACAAAACTAAAAATAAGGAAAGAATCTTGAGAGCAACTCAGGAAAAATGAAATTACCTAGAGAGGGGAACCAACAAAGACTAAGTTCTAATTTCTCAGCAGAAAGCAATGGGATGACATATACAAAACTATGAAAGAAAAAATTTTGCCAAACCAGAATCATATACCCAGCAAAGCTGTCCCTCAAATACAACAGTGAAATTAAACAGAAGTTTTTCTGGAAGTTTCCTGTTGTGGAACTGTGGGTTAATGTGCTAGACTACAAAGTTGGTTTGAACTGCAAGGTTGGTGGTTCAAACTCACCAGCCACTACTCGGAAACCATATATAGGGTTGAGTCACTACCAACTCAATGGCACCTAACAACAACAAAATGAGGCAGAACTGACTCAAAGGCACTTAACAAGATCAACAGAAAGTAAAGGGAAATGTAATGACAAGACAAACTTTACAAAAAATACTAAAGGATGCTCTTTGAACTGAGAACCAACAACAGCAGACAACAACCTGAGATTAACATACATGACATCACCACCCAGAACTCAGTCCAGATATACAAGTATTTAAAGTAAAACAATTCTATAAGACTGAATATAAGAAACCAGAGAAATCAATTTGTAATAAAGTCCACTACAAAGCAAAAAGAGGGAATAGTGTACATATAAAACTTCAAATGACAAGCAAGTCAAGTAGATTTCAAGATAAAACTGTTTTAAATGGGGGGGAAATTAATAAATTACCAGGTAACCTCAAAGAAAATGAGTACACTTCCAAATCAAAATCACAAAGGAAAATCAGAGATTTAATAGGCATCAACACAACAGAAATGAAGATAATGAAAATAAACCCCACAATCAAACTGAGCTCAGGGCAGAAAATTATGCAGAACAAAGAAACCAGCAGCATCACAAAAAATCATCCTGCAAAATAAGAGCAATCTACTATATCCATAAGGTCAAGTTCATCCAATTGTAGCGAATTGCATGGTTTTCCTCTTCTTTCTTCCTTTAGTCAAGTTCTAATCATCCAGCTATTGAAGCTAGGTCAGATGGATACTATCTGCAAGTATGGGCATTCTTGTGCATCTCCCTTCACTTCATATCAGCTGGACACTTCACTCTCTGCTCTAGTCCTCTATGGCTATGTCCTTGTCCATGGGTTCAGGAGTCCTCAAGTCTCGTTATACTACTGGCCAACTAGGTCTCCATCCAGGTTGACAAGAGTCTATTGAATGTGGTTAGATTTAGCCCACAGCTTCATTGCTGGTTTTTTCCCCACTTCCCCTTATTGGTAGACCAACGTGGTCACTAGCAAGATTACATGCCTGCTCGTGTATTCCATTTGAGTTTCAATTTTGGAAGGGGTATACCCTGAAGGGACTTGAATGCTTGCCTTGATGGATCCCTGGCAAACAATTTGCTTGTTCTTGTGGTAGTCAATCAGACTGTCGTTTTTGTTTTTGATTTTTCTTGCTGGTCTTTCTTTCAAAAAAGTATCTTCTCATCAAATATCAATGCTATCCCCTCTGTACACAGGATAGATAGTGACGGGCAACTTAGACATTGGCTACTTAAAATGAGGACGTGATAAAGGCTCAAAGTGCTGGCTTACAAAGTTTCAAGAGGGAGTTTAAGAGTGTGTGGGGGGAGATAAAGTCCCCACTGAATAGTTTTCATCTTTTCTAGATGGATGTGGTAAAAAGAGGATAAGATTCTTATGATTCATTTGTAAGTAACTGCTATCATGACTATTTGTGACTGTCACAATTGTAAAGGTAGATGTTTTGTAACAAAAACAGGGAAGTACGTAATCTTACAGTCCAGAAACAGAGGACCCTAGGACCATCAATGGAGAAGAGCACAAGCAGAATGCAGGACCTTATACAGAGAAGCAGCAACACCAGAGATGGAGGCAGAGATGGGGACATGGAGAGTGGGAGCAGCTGAGGACTCTAGATTCATGGAAAGAGAGGGACTGAAAGCTGGCAGACAAGAGGCAGACTTGCAGAATGTGCCCATTGGTGGTTTAAATTATTATATATGACTCATTGTGTTTTCTTAATAAGCACTAAAATGAATAGAGAGAAATACTGTTAACTGATGATATACATGGAGAGGATTATAATCATTGCAATGAAATAAAATTTATTATTTGTTGAATATAGAACTGATGCTCTGAGCTGTAAACTTTCTCTAAATTCACAATAAAACTTAAGAAAAAAAGTATCTTCTATTTCTCTAGCTGTTCCAGGCTTGTCTACTTGTCTTTTCTAGTGGAAATCTACCATCTCAGAAGATTCTGGATGGGGATCAGGATTCCACCTATGATAAAGATGTAAAAATCTTGACCACAAGGCTGGTTTGAACCGCAAGGCCTGTGGTTCAAACCAAACAGCCACACCTTCAAAACAAGGTCACTATAAGCCAGAACTGACACAAGAGCGCTTAATGAGAACAACATCTGCAGATGATACGATCCTATACTTAGAAAATCCCAAAGACTTTGTATAAAAATTACTGGAATTCATTGATACATTCAGCAAAATGCAGGTACAAGAGCAACATAGAAGAATCAGTTAGATTCATTTACATTAATAAAGAGTTCTGAAAAGGAAATAACTAAAACAATACCACTTACAGTAGCCACCCAAAATACTAAACTCTTGGAAAAATATCTAACCAGAGAAACAAAAGACATATGCAAATAAAACTCCAAAATACTACTACAAGAAACAACAACCAAAAAAACCCATGCAGAAATGGAGGAACATACCATGTTCGTGGATAGGAAGACTTAACATTATGAAAATGTTAACACTACCCAAAACATGTCAACACTACCCAAAACAATCTATAAATTTAATGCAATCCTAACTCAGATTCCAGCATCATTCTTTAAAGAGATGGAAAAATGTATCACTAACTTTACATGAAAAAGAAAAAGACCCTGGATAAGCACAGTAATATTGTTAAAAAGAAAAAAAGTAGGCCTCTCACTTCCTGATTTCAAAGCTTACCACACAGCCACAGTAGTCAAAATAGCCTGGTACTAGTACAATGAAATACACATACATCAGTGGAACAGAATTGAAAACCCAGAAGTAAACCCATCCATCTACAGGCAGTTGATCCTTGACTAAGGGACAAAATGCATTAACTGGGGAAGAGATAGTCTTCCCAACAAATGGTACTGGCAAAATTAGAAATCTATTTGCAGAAAAGTGAAATAAGGCCCAAATCTCACATCATATGCAAAAATGAACTCAACATGGATTAAAAATCTAAATGTAAAGCCTAGAACTGTACAGATATTCAATTTTTAAAATTGGGAAAAACTTAGGGGCATAAATACACTATCAAACATAATTGAAAACATACAAACAGAAGATAAAATAGATTACTGAGAGTACCTGAAGATTAGACATTTATGTGTATCAGAGGACTTCACCAAAAGAGTAAAAAGAGAACCCAGAGACTGATAGAAAAATGTTTGGCAACAATATATCATACAAAGGACAGCTCTCCAAAATGTATAGAACACTTCTTCAAAGCCTCAACAAGAAGAAACAAATAATCCAATTAAAAAGTGGACAGAGGACATGATCAGACACTTCACCAAAGAATACATTCAGGCAACCAACAAATATCTGAAGGGCTTCTCATGATCATTAGCCATTGTTGTTGCTAAGTGCCATCAAGTTGGTTCCAACTCAGTGACCCTGTATAGGATTTCCAAGGAGCAGCAGTGGTTTGAACCACTGACCTTGAGGTTAAAAATGACCTTATGGTCGAGTTCTTATCCTACAGTGCCACACCAGGATACATTACAGAGATACAAATCAAAACAACAATGAGATATCATCTTACTCCAGCATTAATAGTTCAAAAGTTCAAAAAACCAGAAAACAACAAATGCTGATGAGGGTGTGGAGAGACTGGGACCCTCCTACACTGCTGGTGTGACTGTAAAATGGTTTAACCACTTTAGAAAATGGCATGGTGCTTTCTCAAAAAGTTGGGAATAGAAATACCATATGACCTAGCAATCACATATACTTGGTGTATGTCCTCAGGAACTTAGAGCTGTGATACGGCCTGATGTACGCACATCCATGGCAGTGCTATTCACAATAGCAAAAAGATGGAGCCAGGATAAACCAATGGAAGAATGATTCAACAAACTTGGGTACATACACACAATAGAATACTTCATAATGTTGAAGAACAAAGACAGATTTGCAAAACACCTTATAACATGGATGACCTTGGAAGACACTACTGCTGAGTGAGATTGTTGTTTTAGTTAAGTGCCATCCAGTCAATTCTGACTCACAGCTACCATGTATTGGGTTTCCAAGGAGCAGCTGGTGGATTTGAAATGTCATCCTCATGGCTTAAAGTCCACTGCTGATCCGACAGCGCCACACCAGGAGTACTGAGTCAGATTAGCCAATCACAAAAGGACAAATATTGTATAAGACCACTGATGTAAAAAGAAAAGATTATCTTACTAAGTGAAAGAAACTATTATGTTTACCTGGGGAGGGGAAAGTAATTATTCACAGGCTATAGTCAGAAGGATTTAAATGTGAGGAAATTGCAACTCTCATACACTGTTGGTGGGAATATAAAACGGCAGTTCCTCAAACAGTTAAACATAGAGTTAATATGAACTAGCTATTCCATTCTCGATTTTCACTCTTAGTATATAGTCAAGAAAATCGAAAATATGGCATATAAAACTTGTACATGAAGGTTCATTGCAGCATTATCCATATACAGTCAAAGGGTGGAAATATCCAAACGCCCTTCAATGGATGAGTGAATAAATTTTAAAATGTGGCATAGCCACACAATGGAATATTATTTAGCAATAAATAGAACAGATACATGCTTCAACATGGATGAACCTAGACAACATTATGTTAAGTGGCGAAAAAAAGGCTAGTCACAAAAGTCCACATATTTTATGATTCCATATATATGAAGTATGGTTAATATGTCAATGTTGTTGTTGTTAAGTGCCGTTGAGTCAGTTCCGACCCATTGTGACCTTGTACAGGGTTTCCGAGGCTGTAAATCTTTACGGGAGCAGAAAGCTTCATCTTTCTCCTGTGGAGCAGTAGGAAGTTACGAACTGCTGACCTTGAGGTTCACAGCCCAATTTGTAACTACTATGCTACCAGAGCTCCTTTGTCAATCTATAGAGACAGAAAACAGATTGGGGGTTGTCTAGGGCTGAGAAAATGTGGAGTAATTGCTAGTGGGTACAGGATTCTTTTTTTGAGATGATAAAAATTGACTACAGAGATAGTCACACATATCCATGACTATACTAAAACATTGAACTTTAAAAGTGTGAATTGTGTTGTATGTCTATTATATATATCTCAATAAAACAATTGTATTTTTTTTAGTGATATCTACTGTCTCCTAGGTTTCTTTATTAAAGAACAAAATGATTAAAATGAAGAGCATCAATGAATTTCACCTTCCCTCCAACCAGCTACCCCCCAAATCTCCTGCCCCCACCCTTTGTTCCCAATTCCTTACTTCTTTTAGTAGAGGAAGAATAACCCCAAAAGCTCTGGTACAAAGCCCAGGGTCCTGTCTCCCCAACCTCTCCCCTTCACTCTGCCACCTGTTCCTGGGAAGGGCAGGCACCTCAGTTTGAATGCATGGGAGATCCCAGAGAGGTGACCTCGACAGTGGGGAAGACTGCCCCCTCAGAGAAAGGGACTGAGGAGTACAGAGTAGTAAAGTGAGGACCTCCATAGCCTGGGGTACCAAAATGGGACCCTGGTGCCAGAGGAAACGTCACTTGTGCTCCTGGGAAAGGACACCCAGCAGTCTCAAAATCCTCTCGGTGGGAGTAGTCACCGCTGTATAGTTTGCCTTTCTGACGCCGGTTACAGAACCACCTTCTCAAGCCCAAGCTGCTGGACGATGTGACTGATCTGCTGCAGTGAAGGTTTGGAATACTGCAGGAACAGGCTCTTCCAGACTGCCTCTCACTCCGTTCTCATTGCTTGTCTGCTTTCTCTTTCGAGCCTACTGCAGGAGGGTCTCCGTTTTGCATATCTCCTAGAGGTTTTCATTGTTGTCCGCCTCCTCCACCCACTTCTGTAAAAGGGATCTCTCAAGCTTACACATATTTTTGAAGCTGAGCTGAAGAGCCTCAAATTGGCAGATAGTTGTTTGGCTGAACACCTTCCCAAAGAGAATCCCCAGGGTGAGCCCTCCTTTGTTTTAACAGTTTAGCAAATTGCTAGAGGTCTTTCTGTCTAGTTTTGATGTCCTCGGAATCCTCATGGTTCTCTTCCATCTTCTCCGTGTTCAACTTCACGGCACCAGGTGGGGCAGCGCGGGGTTGGGGAGGCGGCCGGCCTCGGAGTTGCTCCCAATCCCAGCCCTCGCCTCACCCTCAGGTTGAGGGGTCTCTGGGCCGCCTTGGAGCAGCATTCCCACACCAACCTGAGGTCCACAGTACGACATGCCTCCACAGAACTCATACTGCGAGGGCCACGGGGGAATGTCCCACATCTCACCACCCGGTCTGATTCCTGGCCCACCGGGAGTGCCTTGGAAGCTCAGCCAGGTTCGAGGGTCGGTCCAGCCTGACTCTGGCCCCGACCCTCCAAGCCCTTTACCTCCACCACCTGGTGGGGATGAGAAGGCAAAGTCCGCAGCCAGGTGTCCCGCTTTGGGGAAGGAAGACACTCCAAGCTGGGGGCCTGGTGAAAAGAGGATTCTCCGAAGAACTGTTCAACCAAAACGATTGTATTTTTTTTTTTTTTTTTTTTT
>NW_006408659.1:1988889-1993661 GCF_000296735.1 Chrysochloris asiatica | reverse complement strand
CCTGAGCCTGCTTGGTGGGGTATTATGTGTTGTTGTTGGCGGAGCTCCTTACTGCACTTCCACCTGATCCGCCATCTTGTTTGTTCTCTCCAACGATTGTATTTTTAAAGTGAGTTTTTATTTCTTAATGCTTACAGGTCAATACAGTTCTCATATGTAGTCTGCCTTTCATTAATCAGTGTCAGCATTTAAAATAAGCAGGTGAGGTGTTCAATTATTGAATTAGTTAAAAAAATCAACCCAACCAGTCTCTAGGGAATGTTTCCTTGGTCGTTCTGGTGGTGATCTGAGTTTATGTTTTACAGTCATGGAGTCATGAGTTTGCATAGGGTAATGAGAATCATCATAAGAGAAAATATAAATTCATTAGTGAATTACCTCTTATATAAGTGTTATTGTCAACTGCTGTTAAATTGACCCCAACAACAGCCTGGAAAACTGCCCAGTTCTATGTCATCCCCATAACCAGTTGTAATTCATGCCATTGTGATCTGTAAATTGTGTGTGTGCACATGGGTGTGCATAAGACTAGCTAATTTCTAGAAGTAGATCTCTGAGTCTTTGGCACTAGTCCATCTTGTTCAGCATCATAACAACATGCTCATCTCCAGTAACAGATGGGTTGTTGTTGTTAAGTGCAGTTGAGTCGGTACTGACACACAGTGACCCTGTATAGGGTTTCCAAGGAACAGCTGGTGAGCTTGAACCACTGACCTTGCAGTTCAAATTGTTTCACAGTCTGGTGCATTAACGCACAGCGCCACACCAAGTAGCTAACTATACATTAGTCAGCAATTGAGTCCAGATTCCCCACATAGAATATAATCATCACTCCATTCTATAAAATTATCCCTGCCTCAGATATTTCTTTATGTTCAGCGGTGGCACCATCTACTTTGTGACTTTTTCCAGTAGAAGTCTTTAGATGCCAATTTTGTCTCTGTTACATGATTGGAAACATTGATAATGATATGCAAATATGATGCAAATTAGTTGCAAATTCAACTTGCAAAAATACAAGACACTTGGGGTTAAAGAACTTGATGCTAAAGACTGCTTAAATCATAGATAAAGCCACAGAAAAGCAGGGAGCTGGCTGATATAGGCTAATTTAAAAGTGAGACTGAGAAAAATCTATGACAAGTTAGAGCTTCCAAAGAGAATGACCTGATGATCAGATCATAAAATGCTCTTGGGAAAATGAACAAAAGTGTCTATTAAAATGCTGCCTAACCATAGAAAGCTTGTAAGTCCGTCTTCTGCCTATAATTGATTGTTGTTGTTTTTATGTGCCATGGAGTCGGTTCCGACTCATAGCGACCCTGTGCAGGGTTTCCGAGGCTCTAAATCTTTATGGGAGCAGAAAGCCTCATTTTTCTCCCACAGAACAGCTGGTAGTTTTGAACTGTTGACCTTAAGGTTCGTAGCCCAATTCATAACCACGACACTGCCAGAGCTTTGATTGGAATACCTAAAATGGGGATAAAACATGCTCAGTGAAGGAGGCTTCCTGTGGAGCCTCTGCATTACACAAAACCATAGACAGAGTCCTGAACAGCATCCAGAGTCTTCTGAGGGGAAATTTCCACTTGAAAGGACAAGCAGACCAGCCTGGAGTGGCCAGAAGAACAGAAAATACTTTCTGAAAGATAGGAAAATTACAAAGCAATATAGGCAGGTCGACTGATTACTACAAGAACCAACAAGTGGCTCACCCAGCAGACATCAAGGCAAGTGGTCAGGTCCCCCTCAGGGGAAACCCCCTTCTAACACTAAAACTCAATGGGAATTCATGCTCTAATTGGTGACCACATTCATCACCGAGAAGGGGAAGTGAGGGAAAAACAGCAATGAAGTTGAGAGCTAAGCCCTACAATGCTCAATAGACTCCTATGAACCTGGATGGAGACCTGGTTGGCCAGCAGTGTGCCAAGTCCAGGGGACTCTTGGACCCAGAGTCAGTGACATAGCCACAGAGGACTGGAGTAGAGAGTGAAGCAAACAGCTGATAAGAAGAGAGGGCACATACATAAGTACACCTACACTTGCAGATAATACCCATTTGACCTGGCTTCAATGACTGGATCAGAGCTCAAACAGAAGAAGAAAAAAGAGGGTAAAAAGAATAAACTGATACAATTTGAGGAACTTGACATACACCTATGGAACCAATAGCTCAAAAAAGTGAACAAATCTTCACAGCGAGGATCATTCCCACCTCCTTCGCATATGGAGAGAACAGGGATGGGCAACTTGGACATTGGCTACCCAGAATTGGGGGCTACAGAGGCAAGAAGTGACTGGCTTATAAGCTTTCAAGAGGGAACCTAGATACAGAGGGCATGAAACAAGGTTGAGTCTCCTCTGAGTAGTGTGTTTTATTCTTAGTCAGGGCTGATGAAAGGAGATGCAGATAGGTCTCCTGTGCTACAATAGTGATTAATTATTATCAGGACTGACTGTAAGGGCTGCAAATGTAAAGATAGATATTTTGGGGCAAAGTGTGTGTGTGTGGGGGGGTGGGTGGGTAGTGCTTAACCTTGCAGTGTAGGAGTGGAGGTCCCTGGGACCATCAAAGGAGAAGAACAGAGAATGGAACCCTACCCAGAGAAGCAGTGATGCCAGGAATGGAGGCAGAGAGGATGATGTGGGGCGATGGAGTGGCTGGAGACTTTGGACCCAGAGAAGGAGAGGGGTGGTATGCAGACGACCAGGGGCAGGCTTGCAGGGTATACCCTTTGGTTGATGGATGATGCTTGGAAGGGATTGTAACCATAACTAAGAAATGATATATGACGGGATCAATGTGAAGCTGATGTCCTCCCATGTATACTATCACATAATTCACAATAAAGCATTAAAAAAATAAAAAAAAAGCTGCCTAAGTCCAGATCAAAGAGGAAGATGTTTCTTGTGAACTAGGCTAAACTTTTTGTTGAAAAGTTTTACCAAACCAGCTAAAATTGATTCAATGTATGCTCTTGGATATAATGGACAGTTCTAATTATGGGCATAATTCTGTTCATTATAAGCTAAAACAACTTTTTCATAACTTTTTGTTTTATTTATAAGATAAAGTCCCAAAGGAATAGCCAGAAATATCACCATAGGAAGCCTGTAAGTCCATCTTCTGCCTATAACTGATTGGAATACCTAAAATGGGGCTACAACATGCCCAGTGAAGGAGGCTTCCTGTGGAGCCTCTATATTACATAAGATTATAGGTGGAATCCTGAACAGCATCCAGAATCTTCAGAGGTGGGAAATTTTCTATTGAAAGGATGGGCATACAAGCCTGGAGTGGCTAGAAGAACAGAAGATACTTCTTGAAAAAAAGATCGACAGGAAAAATACAAAACAATATAGGCAGACCAACTGATTACTATAAGAACAAGCAAGTTGTTTGCCCAGAAGACATTAAGGCAAGTGGTCAGGTCCCCTCAGAGTAAACCCCCTTCCAAGACTAAGACTCAATGGGAATACACACTCTGATTGATGACCATGCTTGTCACCGATAAGGGGAAGTGATGGAAAAACAGCAATGAAGCTGTGAGCTAAGCCCTACAACATTCAATAGACTCCTGTGAACACTGGTGGAGACCTGGTTGGCCAGCAGTGTGGCAAGACCTGGGGACTCTTGGGCCCAGAGTCAGTGACATCACCACAGAGGACTAGAGTGGAGAGTGAAGCATCTAGCTGATAAGAAGAGAGGGCACATGCACAAGAACACCCACACTTGCAGATAATCCCCACTTGACCTGACTTCAATGACTAGATGATCAGAGCTCAACTAGAAGAAGAAAGAAGAGGAAATAGAGTAATCTAATACAATTTGATGAGCTTGACCTACACATATGGATGCACTTGCTCAAAAGAGGGAACAAATCTTTACAGCGAGGATCATTCCCAATTCCCACCCTCTCCATACACAGAGTAGACAGGGATGGGCAACTTGGATATTGGTTACCCAAAATGGGGAGGGGGGGGGAGGCGCTACAAAGGCAAGAAGTGACTGGCTTACAAACTTTCAAGAGGGAACCTAAACATAGATCCAGAGGGCTTGGAGGATAATACTCTCCACTGAGTAGTATCCAATCTGTCTAGTTGATGAAAGGAAATGTGGATAGGTCTCTTGTGATACAATAGTGAACAATTGTTATCAGGACTGATTGTGATGGTTGGAAATGTAAAGGTAGACGTTTTGTAGCAAGGAGGGGAGTGATTCATTGTGCAGTCTAGAAGCGGAGGTCCCTGGGACCATCAAGGGAGAAGAGCAGAGAGCAGGACCCTACCCAGAGAAGCAGTGATGCTTGAGATGGGGGCAGAGATGATGATGAGGAGAGATGGAGCAGAGAGGGAGAGGGGCTGTGTGCTGATGACCGGGGGTGAAGGCGGGGGGCAGACTTGTAGGATATACACTTTAGTTGGTTGATGATGCATAGAGGGCATTATAACCATGGCAATGAAACAATATATGATAGGATGAATGTAAAACTAATGGTCTCCCATGTAAACTATCACATAATTCACAAAAAACATTAAAAAAAAAAAAGATAAAGTCCCAATTAGGCCTATTTAATATTAACATTTAGCGGCTATTTTTCCTGATATCAGTTACCTTTCTTGGATGAGGGCCTTTATTTAATGATTTTATTACAATATTAACTTGGAAAAATCAGCATCCTCCAATATGGTGTTTTGAAATTTTATTGAAAAATGATGCATTATTCTACATGCTGTTTCTTTAAAACTTGGTACATTGAAAAAAAAAA
>NW_006408659.1:1957057-1988784 GCF_000296735.1 Chrysochloris asiatica | reverse complement strand
TTTTATAACAATGAACAATTTATAATTTAATACATTTTTCAAAAGTTTGAAATCTTAATATTCCATTAAAAAGAATGCGATGAATATTTTTTTAATTCCTGTGGAAACAAGAATAAAAACAGCAGTAATATAGAGGCAGTTGTGTGAAGCTAGGCCAACACGGTCAATAAATACCTGGCTTCACTGGGTAAAAGATTAAGATAATAAGTAACTCAAAGTTTCCATGTAATAACTATTTCTTTAGATCCATGTGTAACTAGCATCCTGTATCGTTAGCACTACATTCCAAACAAACAGGAACCAAGTCACTTGGAAACCTGCTGGTCAGCAAGCACTGATTGCTAGAAGACTTTCTTTGTTCTCACACTATAAAAAACCCATTGTTATTAGTATTGTTAAGGGTCCTGAGTTGATTCTGACTTCCAGTGACCCTGTATAGGATTTCGGAGGAGTGGCTGGTAGATTTTGAACTACTAGCCTTTAGGTTCATACTGACCTTGCATACCAGTGCATTTTCCTACAGTGCCACACCAGGACTCCAAAACCCTCATTACTGCCACCATTTGTTTAGAACACTCATTTTGTCCAATTCCTGAATTGTATGGGCAACTACTAAATCTCTAGCATTACCTTAACTTTTTCTCTGCTCTTAGAAATCATTTGATATTTCTTTAAGTGTTTCTATGGATTATATATTACTCTGGAGTATTAAAAATACCACTCATTGAACACTGGCTATGCCGGCACTTCATGCTCTTTACATTAAAAAATCTCATTAAATCTCATGGTATCCCAATGAGGTGACCAGGGATATTCATCCTCCATCTCTTTATTTTCATTTTTTTTTGACTGAGAGTTGTTCTTGGGAGTATTTCCCCAGTATATCTAGCCTGACCCCCATGGGCTCACCAAGCCCCTTTGGCCCAAGAAAGTCCACAGGCAGAGAGACACAATGATTCTTGAGAAATCAGGTCAAAGGTCTGACACCTCCTATACACCAAAGCTGCAGAGTGGACGAAAGGCGTGTGTGAGTGGGGCACCAAGAGTGTTTGAAGCAATGGATTTCTCTTAGCTTTGCACAGCTAGTGAGATTGGGGTGGAAATTCAAATTAGACTGGTTTTTACTAAAAATTAAAGATATAGCAAATACAGCTTCCAGAATGTGCCAAATGTCTGTGCATGTTTCTCATCTTACCTACTCAATAGTAATCTCCTCATAGCTTTGCAAAAAAAAAGCTCTGAAAATTTATTAGGTGGATTACTCAATCAGAAAACATATTAGGAATTTTTTTTTTTTTTCTCTTAGCTGCCCTCTAGTATGGGTGCTACTGATAAAAAAAATATATAAACAAAATAAGCAATAAAGGTTCTGATCACAGAATCAGTGAGAGCTGGATATTTCTTACCCGTTTCAAACATTTTTGTAAATAGGACAGAAAACACAACAGGTACACCAGTGCATTCTGTTTTTGTTAAAACAAACCTTTGTAGATACATTGTTGTTTTGCTCTGCTTGTTGGCTTAAAAAAAATACAAAGGATGGTGTGTGATAAAAAGTTGAAGTGGAAGCCAGCCAGCCTTCCAGATTTCATAAGCTCTGAAATGGGATAAACAGCCCATAAATGGGTCATGAACAACCTTGTCCATTAATCATCCCAGGTCCACTGGATAAGCATGTCAGGAGCCAAGACAGTCAGGAGACTCTATCACAAAGACGATGTGCTTTTCTAAATACAGTTCTCTAAAGTTTTCCAAATTTCGCTTTTGATTTGAATTCACAAACGTTTTGCATTTGTACAGACAATGGACCCCATTCCCAGAGACAGGGCAAGCAGCACAATTCTACCTTGAAATAGCAAATAGGGTCCTTAGTCATCAGACATCCAAGTTTGCATCTCCAGCCATCACTCCTTGTTAATCCCCAATATACACTTAATGATACAACTTGAGTATATTGTAGGTATTTGAAACATAACTGATTCAAAACAGCACTCCTGATTTTTTTTTTTAATCATTCTTCCAAATCTCCCTTATTAACGACACCATCTTCCTCCTAACCTCTAGGTAATGTATTATAAATAATCTTTGGTTACTCTCTTTCTCTCATCTTCCAGATTCAGTCAATACATGAATACTATTGTCTCTTCCTCCAAAATATTTCTGGAGGAATAGCAACCCTTAATCAAAGCCACCATCATCTTACACTGGGTTTACTCCTAATAAAAGCCTCCTGCTTTTCATCCATACATTGTTTGGCTGTTATAACCCATTCTCCACCCAGCAGCAGAGTGGTCCTTTTGAAGTATAAATTAGGTCATGTTACTCATCTGTTTACAATCTTCCAATGCTCGTTATTTCAATAAAAATAACAGCCAAACTCCTTTCCACAATCTATAAGCCCTCATATAGCGTGGACCCTGCTATTTCAGCTATTGATGGTTGCAAAGCATACTGTTTGAAGCAACAAAGATTTATTCTTTCTCATGATGCTATGAGTTGGCTAGATTCAGCTGGCTAATATTCCACCCCATTCAGCATTGGTTGAGTAATTCATATGACTGCATTTGGTTGGGAATTAAACTGGGGCTGGAATACTCAAGATGGTTTTACTCACATGTCTGGCACCTTAACTGGGATGTCTGGAATGCTGAGGACTGGCTGGGTCTCTCCCTCTCATCAAGTCCAAGCATCTTTACCTGGTAGCTGTATCTCCAGAGAGCAGCACAGCAAACTCATTCCCACCGTATGCTGTTGGTCAAAACAATTCACAAGGTCAGTCCACATTCAAGATGAAAAACTACAGACCAGCCTCTTGGCCGGAAGAATGATGTAAGTATACAAAAGTGAGAGGAATTTTTGGCAACATCTTTAGAAATAATCTGCCATGCCTACTAAATGAACAAATTACTTTCAGGATAAAGAAACAATATTCTGCTGATATTCAAGAAAGATGAGACCTGAGAATTTGACATTGGCACCTTGGAAGTCATAGATGCCCTTATTTATCAGCCAGCATTTAACCAGAGAAGAAGAACCAGTAGGAAATACATATTAGTAGATTTATTGCAAGGAATTGGCTTATACAATTATGGAGCCTGGCTAGACAAGTCTGAACTCCATATTCAAGTCATCAGGAACAAAAGATGGGAACTCTTGGGCATGGGCTGAAGCTTGTATATACAGGTAGCTTTTTTCTTGCTACTGACGGAATCTACTCAGATTATCTAGTATAATCTCCCGTACTTAAATTTAACTGATTTAATAACATTTACATTACACCTAGATAAGTATTTGCTTGATTTAACAACTGGGGTCTGTAGTCAAAAGCCTTGCCAAGTTAGCACATCAAAAGACCATCATCTCTCTTGATAGGGACGGGCAACTTAGTCATTGGCTATCTAAAAGAGAGGTGAAGTTATAAAGGCACAAAGTGACTGGCTTACAAGTTTTCAAGAAGGATTTTAGTTTCAAGGGGAAGATAGAATCCCTACTGAATAGTTTTGCTTTTGACTAGATGCGTCTGGTGAAAGGAAATGGAGATAGGATTCATTTGATTTAATAGTGAGTGATTGTTATCATACCTAATTGCAATTGTCACAGTTGTAAAGGTAGAGTAACAAAAAGGGAGGAGTACTTAATCTTACATTCTAGGAACAGAAGACCCTAGGACCATCAAGATAGAAGAACTTGAGTGAAACATGGGACCAGAGAAACAGCAAGACCAAAGCTGGAGGCAGAGGTGATGGCATGAAGAGATTTGAGCAGCTGAGAAGTCTAGACTCATGGAAAGAAAAAGGTTGTGTGCTGGCGGCTAGAAGACCGGCTTTCAGAATGTGCCCTTTGGTTGTTTAAGTGATTATATATCCTTTAGTGTGTGTGTTTTGTACATAAGAGAAGAAAAAAGAAAACGGGGGGTGTCTTGATAAAAGAAACAATCTATGATGGTTTGGGGAGGAGGAGGAAATGATACTACATACAGTAGATGGTAGACACGTGCTGACATAGGTGATGGGGCAGGCAATATACAACTACAACTGGAGGGAGGTTGGCAGAGGAAAGATGGAGGTGGCAGGAGACAGGGAGGAATGCAATGGTTAAAGTGAAAAAAGGTAAATGTTGTTAACTGTTGGTGTATGGAGGGGATTGCAATCATAATAAAGCAAAGTATATGATTTATTGAATGTGAAACTGATGATCTGCCCTGTAAACCATTACTCAATTCACAATAAAAAGTTAAAAAAAAAGACCATCATCTCTCAACAAGACTAGCTTGGATAAAGTGGTAGGGAAATGAGTCTTCAGAACTTTGTAAAAAATGGAATGAGAACATAATGGAATTTTTCTATGAACTTTTTGTATCCCTTTCATAAAAACCCAATAGAAGTGAATGCAAGAGACTGGAAGAGAAATTGGAGCTGGATAACGTATACAATTATCTCCAAGAGCTATGCTACCAATGGAAGTAGAGAAGTGGAGGAGTGACTGGAGGGAAAATTGGGTCCTGGGTTAAGGGGCTGAGGTAGGATAGAAAACAAGCTCATTAGTACAGAGAATGTCGAGGAACTGGAGACCATGGTGTTGGAAAGAAATCTATATGGGTACTGAAACCACCAAGAATAAGTGTGCAGAGGGTGACATTGAGTCCGTAGCTACCATATTCAAAGAATCAGAGCATGAAGCAAGATGGAGATGAAGCGAAACAGTACCTGATTGTATATGTAAGTAATGGAGTTAGAGTCTGAGGATATATACTTCAAAAGGGTTTAGAGAGAATGGTGTAGAAAACAACAATGAGAAACAAGCAGGGCACACACTCCACTTTCAGACCCAGTTTGTTTCCATTTGAGAGGGTTTCAGGGAAAACTTTCCTTTAAGTCATCAATGGACTCTTGGTGACCTCAGACAAAACAGGATTAGATCTTTGTGTTCCATTGGGTTTTCAGTGGTTAATTTTTTTTTTTTTTTCTTTTTTTTAAGTTGATTGGCAGACCTTTCTTCAGAGTCTATCTTAGTCTGGAAACCCTGTTAAAACCTGTTCCGCATCACAGCAATACATAAGTCTCCACTGACAGACTGTACATGAGGGGCACTGGCTGGAAATTGAATTTGGATCTCTAGCATGGAGGGCAAGAATCTTGCAACTGAACCTCCATTGGCCCCACAAGGAAAGCAGTGTCCTGATGTGACATCCAGAACTGAGTTAGAGAAGTCAAGTTCCGAGACAAGGATGAAGATTTAGAGATTTTTGCTGACGAATGACTGATCATGAGTTTAGTAAAATGACGAAGGTGGGAGATGAAGTCAGTAAGGGAATGCTCAGCGTTGTATAAAGATGAGCTCCCTGTGGTGTCTGACATTGATAAGGGACAAAAGACACGTGGTTTCCAGACAGAGGTTGGTGATGAGGCTCTGAATGTTGAGGAGTAGGGAGGGTAGATCAAGGAACACAAAAGAGTTCTGGAGATGTGATTTCACTTTTGCTGATGGGGCTGTAAAATCTAGAAGCAGGAGAATTGTATCCAAGTACTTAATCTCAACAGGCCTCAGTTTCTTGGTCTGAATGATACTTGTGCTGGACAGACTGACCTCTAAGCTGCTTCCAGATATGCAACCCTGCAATTCTAAATCAGTTTTAAAAATAGCTCCATAGCTTCTGCTGAAATCAACTTTTGATTCTCAGAACATTCGCCTTTTGTACCTTCTTGGTGTTTGCCAAAATCACATTCTGGGTTTTTTGGTCTCTTCCCCTGACAAGGTTGTAAGAGAACAAACACATGACATTTTGATACAACAGGCTCCTTTGGAGAACCAAAGGACAACCTTAGGTACAAGCAAAGGTGTTTCTTTTCCCCTGGACTGATGAAAGTACATAAAGGCTCCATGCTCTATTTTATCCACATTTCAGAAAGGTGTATTCAGGAAATTAAAACTTCCTTGCTGCCCTCTCCCCACGATTGTCTCCATGCCTCTTCTCGGCTTCTGTCATCTGACCTAGGCTGAGCATGCAACATAGACAAGTTGATCTTTATGTTTAAAATGTTAAAAACAACAACAACAACAAAAACCACTAGCCACTTCTGTGGTGAAAAGTTAGGCTATCTGCTCCCGCAAAGATTTACAAACATGGAAACCTGATATAGAGTATGAGTCAGAACGACTCAGTGGCACTGGGCTTCTGATATTTGGATTTAAAATGAGAGAGTTTGAAGGACTTGACCTTGTAAATTAACTTTTATTGAGTTTGATTCCAAATGTTTGATTCTAATTCTCACAACATCCTGTGGTAGGCATTACTATCAACTCCATTTTCCAGATAAGGAAACTCAGCATTCAAGGATATGCTTGCTGGAACCAGATTGCATTGGTTGATAACAGCACAGTGAGTATATATAGTGCCTCATAATGTCTTACTTCAGCTAATGCCAACTAATCTGTAAAATGGGTACAGTGACCTTTGAATAAGGATTTGAACTGCAAGGGTTCACTTATATGTGGATTAAAAACAACACCCCTGTAATGCTTAATCATTTCCACATGAGCCTGTTTCTTCATTAAAATGAGTATCACAGTATAACGTGATCTCACCATTGGACCATATTAAATGCTACTATTGGTGCTGGAAATGCTCCCCCAAAGCAGAGAAAAGTCATGACATCACAGGAAACAGTCCACTTGTTTACTATCTACCATAGATTGAAGCCTGCTTCTAAAGTTGCCCACTGTTTCCAGATAAATCAATTCAGGGTAATGGTCATTGTAAAAAAAAAAAAAAATTTTTTTTGTGACGCCATCACTACAACTATACCAACAGGTACAAAGTCCTTGCAGTTTTAGAAAAATCTTTTTTTTTTTTTTTAATCTCCTATTGAAAATACAAAGGAGCTCTGGTAGCGTAGTGGTTACGAATCGGGCTGCGAACCGGAAGGTCAGCAGTTCGAAACTACCAGCTGCTCCGCGGGAGAAAGATGAGGCGATCTGCTCCCGTAAAGATTTACAGCCTCGGAAACCCTATTCAGGGTCGCTATGGGTCGGAACCGACTCGACGGCACTTAACAACAACAAATTGAAAATACAACTTTCATGTGGGTACAGTTTGTAATACATACATATAATATGTTAATCAAATGTTAATGTTAAAGCTTCAAGTCAACCATTGTAGTTGTTAAGTGCTGTGGAGACAGTTTCGACTCATAGTGACCCTGTATTGGGTTTCAGACGAGCAGCTGGTGGGCTTGAACTGCTGACCTTGTAGTTCAAAGTCTAGTACTGATCTTACAGTGTCACACAACAGTAGGATATTAATGGTTAACTTTTGGGGGAGTCAAAAGTTACACTTGGATTTTAAATTGTGGAGTGGGGTTTTCAGTGACTCTTGCTTTGTTCAAAAGTGTTGACTGTATTTCTACCCTGGGCATTCATGGTTGTCATTAGATACACCTGAGGGGACTTAAAAACACACCCCTCTGTGTGTTTCAGGTGGTTCACAGGTAGCACAAATAGTTTGCACTTAACTACAACCTAAAGGCTGTCCACTGGAACCTGCCCAGAGGCATGCACCTGTCCAGCAGTAGTAACTAACACCTTTCAGCCAAGAAAACCCCATGGAGCAGTTCTACTCTGTAACATATGGAGTTGCAATCAATTAGAATCAAGTCTATGGAAAGGAATGTAGACTCCACTAAATGGAAAGTGTAATTTCATTGATGTGAAATGGCCCTATGGAGGCTTAAAAGTTCCCTGGTCTCTGAAACAATTGTCACTTTATAGCTAAGTTTGTAATTGACGCTTGTTGTTTTTCTATGTGGAGTCGGTTCCGACTCATAGCAACCCAGTACAGGCTTCTGAGGCTGTAAATCTCTATGGGAGCAGAAAGCCTCTTAGAAACACAAAATCAAATAGAAGGCCCACAGCTAACCCCAGACTCCGTAGACTAGGCCAGGGCTGCTCCAACCTAAATGAGCTCATGAGTCCCCAGGTCATCTGTTAAAATGTCGGTTCAAATGTTGGAGTCCTGATGTGTTAATGCACTGGACTACAAGGTCGGTGGCTCAAGCTCACCATCTCCTTCTTGGAAACCCTATACAGGGTCACTATGGGTCAAAATTGATTCAGCACCTAACAACAACATTGTAGGGGTCAGAGTCCTGATGTGGCACTGGACTGCTAGGTCGGTGGTTCAAGCTCACCAGTTGCTCCTCAGAAGCTCTATACAAAGTCACTATGAGTCAGAATCGACTTGACAGCATTTGACAACAATGTATGGGTGCAGGGTTGGAGCTTGGGATTTTGGAGTTTCCAGGTGATGTTGATGCTAGAGAGAGAATCCATGGACCACATTTTGGGCTTTGGGCAGTGCATTGTCTTGATAGCCTGAACCATGTACTTTCCAGGGTCTCTGGGGAACCGGGGCTAGCTCTTCCCTCCTGCCAGGTGGTGGAGCCATGGACAGGTATACTCTGTTGTGGTACATGTCCACATTGGGGAATTCTTGCCACCAGGAGTCTGATTCCTTAAGTGCCCTCCAAGGCCTGGCTTGATATGAACGCCTTGCAGCAGACTATCTTCCCAAGACCTGGAGAAAGATCTGTAAGGCTGGGGAGGGGGGGGGGGAGGAAAAAAGAAACACAAAAACAAAAACTGTAGTTATGGATGAAATCAGGACCCCCTAGGAATGATTATACCCTTCTCCTGCTTAGTCATTTTCTTCTCACTTCAGGCTCCCCACTCCCCCTTGGTATTCAGGAACCCACGGCTTCCTCACGTTAGAGATTCGGACGGCACGGGTTTAGGCATTATACATTTATTTTCCATTCACCCTTCTACAACATTCCTTGCCACTGCCTGGGCTCTCAACCTCTTCCTGGCTGTCTACCTTGGTCTCTGTCCTGCTTTAGAGCTCTAGCGAGCACTGTAGCCAAACCCAAGCTCCTAGTCTGCAGCGAAATGCAAACTTTAGAAGAAGAGGGGTTTCTTGCAGCTTTCTACACAGGTCGAATACAACCTGCCCTCCCGCAGGCTTCTTCGTGAAAGGATGCCAAAATGCACTGAGCGCGGGCCAACATTGAGGCCCTAGGTGAGGAGGAGGCGCGGAACAGGGCACTCCTGGGACAGTCCACCGCACAGCCCCACGGGCCCTCAGTGACAAGGGAGGAAGCATTTGTGCCTAGAATAGTATCTGGAGGGAAGGGATAACTTTGCGCTCAAGGTAATTCCCGATTTTTCACTAAGATACCCCCACCCACTAACCAAAGGACCAGCACCGACTTGGTGCCTGCGCCCATCTAATTCCCCTCCAGCCCAGCCATCCGGGGTTCCGGACCATCAAGTCTGGAAATGAGACTATCCATCAGAGGCGGGCTTCCAGGAGCCCCAGTTGGCCCAAGTGCGCCGCCCGGGGCGTCCCCATCTGCGCGCTTTCACAAAATCACCCCGAGGAGCAGCGAGGCGGCGGCCGCCCTAGGCTTCAGACACCCGGGTGACCCTAGTAGGCGCGCGTTGCTTGCAGCGGCTTTGTTGTTCTGGACTCCAGGGCCCTTCTGCGGCTTAGGTTGAGAATCCTTAGGCGGTGGCTACAAACAGGCCGTTTTCGCCCACAACTAGGGGAAAAAAGAAAGAAAGAAGCCGTAGGCTAATTAGAAACACAAAGAACAACCTCCTGTGGAGGCCCAGTTCCTGCCAGAGGCCGGGCGGGGCGGGGGTGTAACAGGGTCGTTGGGAGGGCAGGGGGCACCTCTGGCGAACAGACTTGGTCAAGGCTGGAGTATCTTCAATTCTATTTTGAGTGTTAAAAGCAAACAAAAGAGTTACAGTTGCTATGGAAGGGTAGGGAATCCGAAGGTACGGTTTTCAGACCCTTGATTTGAAATTTAGTGGGTTTTGTTTGGTTTTTAAGGCAGTGGCAATTTAGTGGTGTTTTGTTTGTTTCGAGGGTCACCGTGGCACGTTGCTCAGGCATGAGTCCTCACCGAGTTCTAATTCACCCTTACACTCGGGAGAAGGCAAGCACATCCTTAGCACCTCTTAGGCCCGGCAGCTGCCTCCTGTGACCCTCCAGCTGCCTTGGGCAGCGCACCTGGCTGTTCCCACCAGGAGAGGTCCCGGAGGCAGCGTGGTGCTCCCCGGCAGTCTTTGGGGGTGGAGACTTTCCGCTAAGAGGCAGTCACCGGGTTTGTCCCTGGAGACTCCCATAAAAGTGTAAAATGTTTTTTTCCCTTTAGTTGGTCTTCCAGAAGGAGTAAAGAATGCCATTCCGTCTTGCCCCCATTCCTATACATATATATATATATATATATATACTCAGCACAAAACAGCCCTGGGTCGCCTGGGATCTAGGGTGAGGAAGGAGGAAATGGGAAATGGAGAGTTTCGGTCCCACGTCTCTGCTTGGAGCCTCGCGTAGGAACCGGGGTGTCCCAGGGCGGAAAGGCACTAGCGAGTCCAGCCCCTTCTCACCTTCCTGCTTTCCTTCCCGCACCTGATCAACCCGGAGCGGCAGCCCGTGCGGTGTATTACGGCTCTAGTGTGCCCTTGGAGCCTCTCTGGCAGCTACCTCTGAGCAAAAGATATTGTCAGTTTGGAAAACCTCGCGCGGGGGTCGGGGAAGGTCAAAACACCGACCTGCTGCAAGGATTCCGGCTTGTTCAACGCGCGGTAGCGCAACATCTTTAGTACCTGGAGGCTGGACCTGAGGGCGCTTCGGGAAGCTTTCCCTTCGGTGCGGATACTACACTGGCAGTGTGGAAAAGGAATGAAAAGACTCCATTACTCGCTTATTTTCTTCTTGGTTCTTCGCCTCCCCCTACCCCCACTCCCTAGTGTCCCTGAATATTTCAGGATGGAGGAGGGACCCAAAGAGCCTGTGGCAGAGAGTATCCAGGGTATCACAGCCCACCCTCCAGTCTCCAGGGCAGTGTTTGCCTGGGCTTCTAGGGCCCAAAGCTGCGTGGGGAACCTCTAAAAAAAGTGGCAGGGGATAGGGACGCAAGCTGTTCCAAAGAACTTTTTTTCTCCTATTTCCAATCCTACTGCGCTGTGTGCGGGAACCTCACCAAGGTTGCAGACATTGAGATTTTTCCCAGGCGGAGGACGTCTTGAGCTCAGGCTGTGGGCAGGTAGACATCCGCAGCAGTGCGCATCTCCCTTCTCGCCTAAAGACGTCAGGGTTTGGAGTTCCAGCAGGTTCTGAGCAATTGGGCCCACCTGTCTTTGCTACCCAAAGGTAATGCTGCAGGCCCCAGGCCTTATGCCTTGACCAGCGCACACTTCTGCACGTTGATATATTAAATTTTAATTATGAAATTCCTAGCATTTTTCACGTGAAATAATTGTTCAGATCTAACCCACCAAAGGACATCAATATAAATTATCTTTGGATCCCAACAAATCTGCATGTTCATATGCAGATAATTTCAAATAGATTTTTCTTTAGAAGTTAATTGAGAACAAGAGGACACCAGATTTTAAGAAATTAAATTATCTCAGAATTCAAGTTACAACCACAACTTGTGGCCCATTGAATTAGTTGGTATATCTTGAAGAGAAGATGTCTTCAAAGATTAAAATATTGTCTTAAATGACCCTTACAGAAAGGTGGTTCCCTTCCTCTAAACAATAAAGCTTCCCTTGGCAAGAAAGCAAGGTGAACTGTACTCCATGGCCTAAAAAGTTATGAATTGTAGTCAATGGCAAATTAATTCTGATATGACTTACAACTGACCAAAATGGTTGGCTAAATACTAGTCTAAAAGTTGAGAATAATTTCTTTGATTTAAAATTTTACTTGATTTCCTATCATCCACGTATTCAGAGTGTTCTAAAGACTTTCCCCTCATATATGAAGGCATTTATTCTAAATGAACACATTAAAGGACATTTCTTAAGGATGTAGCATGAACATTCTCAATGAAAGCTCCATTCTTCTGTTGCCTTATTTCTGCCATTGATTACTCTCAAATAAGATGCTGGAGAAACCAGTGAATTTAAAAAGTGAGGGAACATACACAAGGGTTACACAGGCTGAATGCTCAATTCAATTTTCTAATTCCTTTAAAATATTCTTGCATTTTGTAATCAGTTTTCTGATCCTTTCCAAGTAGTCTAGGATTTGGCAATTTATGTACAAAATTGTCTTCTGTGCAAATAAGTTTTTTGTTTCTATTCCAAATGGTTTTTATTCTAGAAAGGGTTTCAAGGCTCTTTAAATGCTATGATTAAATTAAAGGAAAGAATTATTCAGTAATAAGCTGAACACAACAAAACTAGTCATTGTGTAGCCATGACTAGTTGTGTGCATCTTTTCAAGGTTGGTTAAATTATCCCTGCTTTTGTGCTCACAATTCTTCCATTGGTGTGTATGTGTGTGTGTGGTGGTGGGGATTGTGGTGGTTTCTTTGTAGCATTGATAATGATGAGGATGGCAGAGCAAGAGTGCGTTTTTCTACATGTCACTGTAAGGTGGACAGAAACCAACATGAACCAAATTTCAGCTGCAAGAAAACCCAGCCATTTCTTTAAACATACATCATGAATATATTTTTCTAATTAATGTTATTTGCTGACTTTCATAATATTGCTTCTTGATTCTACAGATCAGGCCATGTGCTTGTACAACCAAGTGGAAAGAGATGCACATAAAAACATGAAAGGTTTCACTTTAGTTAGGACAATTTTTGCCTATGTTATGATGAGTGTGGATAAAATGTCAAATAAAGTAGAAATTATGTAGTACATAAAGCATTGATTGGGGGGCTAATTTATTTTTTATGGAAATTTGGTGAATAAGGCATTGACCATCCCTTATTTTTAATAGCTATTTCTTCAATCTGCATTGTCCTTCGTATTCTTCCATGCCACGTCAATTTTTCGCTCTTTCATGACCTATCTTCTTCAAGAAGCCTTTATTTATCATTTCCCTGAGTATCTGTGAACACACTGTGCTAGGCACTCCCATATTTTTATGTGTTATTTTTCTCCCATCCACACTGTAGGGGTCTTTCCCCCTACTTTTTGTATCTCCAACCCCACTCAATGGCATAAAGACTTAAAATAATAATTCAGTAGACAAATATATGAATTGAAAAAGAATACTCTAGAGATAGATCCCAGAGCTAGTCAGCTTGGGTCATACTTACCTACCTCTGACATTCTGGATGAAATTTTACATAGTCATCATCCACACAAAAGTACATGTGTATATCAGTTTCTTCATCCTATTCCCTACTTCAAAAATAAAGAATGGAGCAAATTCTAGAAAAAGTTATGCTCCTCTATCACTTCTTTAATTAATTATTTTAAATATTTTTTTCAAGATGATTAGAAAGTTATAAAATTAATGCAGATAAAAGTTGTAGGTATAATGATCCAACTTTATGTTGTAACATAAAAATCACTGGAGAGAATATGAATAAATTATTGAGTATTCATTAACTTTATTCAAGTTAAATGCCTAAAAGGGCATTAAGTTAATTATGTTTTAAGAAGGAAGAAATGATTAAAAGTGCTTCATTTTCATCTTTCAACTCATTCAAGGACTCAGCAAAGAGAATTTAAGATCAGGTATGGAAAGAAAGAATTTTCAAAGAAACAATCTGATTTATCAATTAATGTGACAAGTTAAGTTCCTAAACCAATGGCCAAAACTGTTTCCTATGTAATCTCTTATTGTTAAATAATTATTAATTGATTCAGTCATACTCAAAGTAGGAATATCTACAATAACATCACAAGAGAAATTATACATAATATTTTGTAGGTACCTCTTTGTATAATGGCATTTGCTTTATTTATTTACCTTTTGGGTTTTGAAAGCACCGAAGTATTCTGTTTATTCACGTATCTAGTTATTATCTGTGGAACAAAATAATTTGTATTGACTTTCCAGTGCATTTAAAGTCATTGATTTGCTTGGCTATTCTGTGAGCTATTATCTTGAAATGTTTAGGCAAGAAAACTAAAACTGCACAAAGTTATGAAAGTAATAGTGAATCTTGGACTAAAATCTAACCATTTATTTCTTATTAAAGTCCTGGAAAGAAAGAGTGAGACAGCTTCATGATATATGTCACATTCTTTTCTGTTTTATTTACTCCAGTTCTAAAATGAAAATGAATGCCTAATAATTGGTAACATTACAAAATGTAAGGCATATCATTTTACAACTTCCACTCCCAAATGACAATAATTGACTTTATATCCATCACACAGGTTTCTATTGTTCTACATATAATGTATTTAGGTAAATTTATTGGGAAATGTTTGGCTAAAACATTAAAGATAAAAGCACAACTATAAAAATATACTTTCAATGTAAACATTACTTCATAGTGTAAATTGCTATTATTCTAATGATTGATATAGGAATAGGTTTGAAAGCAAGCAATATACAGAGAAACTTTGCCGCAAATACAATTATTTTGTATTTATATATTATACTTAAAGCACTTATACTTAAAACAACATTTTATATGCTTCCAGAATGTGAGTTAACAGAGATTTTAGGTTTCAGCTTGTTATTTAGTTGCTAAATAGAGATTTTAATAGAAGTTAAAATATGGTATATTTTGAAGTAAAATTATTATATAAGGAAAAACAAAGGTGACCCCAATGAAGTCAAAGCATGTGATTTCTCTATTTTCGTTCTAGCTAATCATATGACATTTGGGAAGGTCATTCAATTTTTTTGAGCCTCAGTTTTGGAGGATGTGCAACCCCAGTAGGGTATATCTTCCTGTGTGTCATCTAAGGTTGTGGGGAATATTAAAAATTTAAAATGCATGTGATAATAATTGGCAATGTGTTCCTTAATAGGAATTTGCTTGTTTTCTGACATTGCGTTGCTGATGTAGCTAGTATTTGTTCACTCAATGATATATTCTTTTAAAAAAGAAATATTTGTACATCAATCTCTACATTTGATGAGAACTGTGTGTTTATTGGCAAAAAGAACTGGATTCTAATATATGGAGTAAAGATTAAAAAACAAGCAAGCTAACTAAAATGGAATTAGCCCAGTAGTATTTGTTTTTCCTTCCCACTAGAGATTTTAAAGTTATATTCATATGCAGTTCTGTTTTTTATATACCTATGTGGCATTGCATAGGCCATCATTTAAAAATCCCCGTCCTAAGAGGCCCTAGATAACCTTCACAAATTGCGGGTTCACATACATCCCTCTTGGCAAAGTGCTAACAATATGAGTGGGGGTAGGTGACCCCGGAGTTTACCGTACTCATGCAACCAGAGAGCACAACCCACAAGAAAACAAGTCCAACTGGATATACTGCAGTGTTTGAGGGCTGCATTTGAGGAGGCGTCAATTTAACTTTAAACCCTAGAGCTCAATGGGAGCAGGGGAGAGATGTCTCCAAATGCAGGGGAAACTGTTGCCATAGCATTTTCCTTCTCTCTACTCCTGCCAACCCCTCCTTCTCCCAAAGCAGCAATAATTTGTGCTCTACCGTGTTCTTTCGCGAATCAGATGCATTTTCAGAAGACAAGAGTCCAGGGATGCCATGTCTGTACCACGTAATAACCGTGTACCTGGTAGAGACACTGAATAAGTCTGAGGGTGCTATTAAGTTTCTCAGGGTAGACTCATCTTTGCGGATGCAACTGCAGAACAGGAAACAGACTCAAGGAAAATTGTAGTCCTTTAAAAACCTCGTTAACCTTCGGCACAAGATAAGCCACAAGCACTCCTGCAAAACTACCGGGTTCTTTCAGCACGAACGGAGTGGACAGCTCCATTCACTGTGCGGTTTCTCCCTCCGCAGTGAGCTGACGGGTGCTTAGCTTGTCGGTGCAGCACTCTACACTGAGTCGTCGCCTGCGAGCACCGCACACGCTCTCCCTCCCACCTTCCTTCCCGCTCCCCTCCCCACCTCCTCCCCTCTCTCACCCCTGCCCGCTCCATCGGCGACTTTAAGGGATTCCCTCTCCTACGGCCTCCGCAGCAGCACATTTGGCCTCTTTCGCTGCACCACGAGCATGGACCTCCGAGCAAAAGCTGTTCCCAACGTCGACCGACTTGGAGTTCTTCTGATGCTTTTCCGTGAGTAGTGTTTCTGCGACCGGAAGGGCGGGGTGCCCTCTTTGCAGAGAATAGAAGCTGCATATTAAATCCATTCGCATAGGATCAAAATGTGATCCTGGCGTGTCAACTGGGGGACGGGAAGAGGGTCGATTCTCCTCCAATGTCGGGGAGTTCCCTAGCCACACACCTGTATGGCATTCCCAGACAGAGTTCTGGACGGTGGGAGTACTAGCAAGCAAAATCTGATGTAAACGTCCAAGATGTAAAAAAAAGACCAGCAGCTTTACAAATAAGCAAGCCTTTTGCATTCTTTAAATTGTATTTTAATTATATGTTAACTGCAAACAGAGTCTAGTTTATTGGCACCAGGCTAAAGAAATGGCTGTCAGAGCGCTCAACAGCCGGCTGGGAACTTTGTAATCTTAATGCTTGCCGAACACGGTCTCAGCACCTTTTGCTCTCGAGCCGCGCGGATTTGCTAATGGGATTTCTTTGTTTGCTTCTTTCGCAGATATAGTAGCTCAAATCATTGCAGAACAAGAAGTGGAAAATCTCTCAGGCCTTTCCACTAACCCTGAAAAAGATATATTTGTGGTGCGGGAAAATGGGACGACGTGTCTCATGGCAGAGTTTGCAGCTAAATTTATTGTACCTTATGATGTGTGGGCCAGCAATTATGTCGATGTAAGGAACCTTCCCCCCTCCTCTCCCAGTTTGCTCCTAGGGCACCAGGGGCGCAGGGCATCCTCCTCCAAGGTCCTGCGAAGACTGGGTTGCCCGCCTTTCCCCCCACCTCCCGCGCCCCTGCAGGCTGCTCCTGAATGCTGCATGGGGTTTCCGGCTTATAAAGCCTTCTGCTCGCTCTGCCTGCTTTGAAAGTAAAACCCCTCTCTCTCTGCTTCCCTAACGTCTCTGTCTGCACGTAGAGCATCTAACCGCATGTTCTCGGACCTGGGAGCGCGCGTGCGCGCGCGCGCAAAGGAGCACCCAAGCTTGCAGCCCGGAGTTTGGACGCGCCTCCCTTTCCAGCCTCTGGGGGCCTGGCGCGCTGAGGGGGTGCGGGGCGTCTGTGTTCCCAGCTGATCACGGAACAGGCTGACATCGCCTTGACCCGGGGGGCTGAAGTGAAGGGCCGCTGTGGTCACAACGAGTCGGAGCTGCAGGTGTTTTGGGTGGATCGCGCATACGCGCTCAAAATGCTCTTTGTGAAGGTAATTAAGGGGCTAGGAGCACGGTAGGGGAGTAGACTGGGGGTGGGGTGTAGGGGCCACCACTTGGTTTCTGGAATGAGAGAATGCCTTGGGGCAACTGATGCGCGCCTCCCCGGCTCTGTAGGAAAGCCACAACACGTCTAAGGGGCCTGAGGCGACGTGGAGGATGAGTAAAGTGCAGTTCGTCTACGACTCCTCAGAGAAGACCCATTTTAAAGACGCTGTCAGTCGTGAGTAGAGGCGGGCGGGCTTGGGAGAGAGCCTGGGATAACAAGGCCACAACAGGAAGTGCAGGCGGGAAGGAGGAATCCTTTTGGATTTAAATTTTGGAAAAATTTCCCGGTTTTATAGCCCCAGATCACGTCTGGCTCTGGCCTGGCCTTCAGGGAGGAAGAAGCCAGAACACCTGTGCATCTAGTCTTGGGCCTTGTCGATGCGCTCTAAACCTCGGAAGTCTGTAGCTTGGCCTGCATTAGGCGTTCTTTGAGGGCCTGAGTCCCCTGGCTGCTTTAAGAGGGCCACTTAAGATTTGCCCTTTAAATGAGCACAAAGAAGGACAAAGCTGTATTTTTATTGTCTTGTGCGCCTCCTGTTTTCTTCTCACGCGCTGAAATTGCAAGACGCAGAGCGACTTTTCCTCGCAGATCATTCGTTGTCTCACAAGGAATCTCTGACCTTGTCTGCCCTGTGTCTGAATTTATTACTCTTTCGTGTCCATGGCTCCAATAACTCACCCTCATCTTCCAACAGTTTTGTGACAAAAGGAGCACACAGGCCCTACATAACAATGCTCATTTCCTATCTGCAAATACCATCAAAGACAACATATACATTTATATTTTCTTATCAAATTGTCTAATTCACATTGGGGCCCTCAATCACCCAGATTTCTGACTCTAGAAAAGACTTTGAACATATTTGGTTTTGCTTTTTTTATCGTGATAGAATACACACACATAAAAAGTGTCATTTTAACCATGTTCACAACACTCACTGTATTGTGCAATCATCACTGCTGCTTTATTAGGTGCTTGAAAAATTGCCATGTCTTCCTTGTTCACCACTTTACCTCATTAAAGACACAAGAGCCTTTTCTCTTCTTCAGCAAAATACTCCACCATTTCTCCATTTGAGTTAGTAAAAGAAATAAGCTAAACTTAAATAAAAAATGGGGTTAGGTATTATGTTGCTACTGTATGCTATTTAGTCAGTTCTGACTCCTACTGACCGTATCCAAAAAGGATATATATGTGCAAGAGCATTAGCCAAGACCCCAGCCAGCAGACCTGCTTTGTTGAGGAAAAATATTTTATTCTTTGTGGGGTCAGCAAGAAATGTGGAAAACAAAGTCATTTTTCTTTCTGTGTCGTTGAGGTCTGCATTGTTATGTCGTACATAGTTTAAAAAAAAAAAAAGTCCAGTTTTTAGGTACCACTCTTCTCTGGTAGCGTAGTGGTTATGAATCGGAATGTGAACTGCAAGGTCAGCAGATCGAAACTACCAGCTGTTCTGTGGGAGAAAGATGAGGCTTTCTGCTCCCATAAAGATTTACAACCTCGGAAACCCTGTACATGGTTGCTATCAACTCCACGGCACATAACAACAACAACAACAACAACAACTACTTCTCCAAAAAAGAAGTTAAAATTTAACATTTGAAAAGCCCATGCTCAGGAGAGAAAGGGAAGGTTTTCTTTCACCCCCACTCTGGGTTTGCAACTCCCTAGACTCTGCAAGGCAGCACAGAGGAGAGCAGTGGTGTCTGGAGGTGAGGAGCAAGAGCCAGAAGGTAGGTTGAGGAGCAGCCAGGCTATTACTGGCTCCAGGGACCTAACCATGACTTTGGTCTGTCTGCAGCTGGGAAGCACACAGCCAACTCACATCACCTCTCTGCCTTGGTCACCCCAGCTGGGAGATCCTATGAGTGTCAAGCCCAGCAGACCATTTCACTGGCCTCCAGTGACCCACAGAAGACAGTCACCATGATCCTATCAGCAGTCCACATCCAGCCCTTTGATATCATCTCTGATTTTGTCTTCAGTGAAGGTGAGTGAGAAGTTGGGTTGACTGAGTTCAGGGCTAATGAAGAAAGAGGTCCTGCCAGAGCTCCAGGTTGGATTTTTCTTATGCTGCGAAGATGCTGCTTATTACTGTAATAGTTGTTCAGAGACGGAAACTGTACTATATCTGCTTTCATTGATGTATCTTTCTTTCATCTGCCTTCCTTCCTCCTTCACTTCCTTCTTTCTTTTTGTGTCTCATTCCTCTTTCCATGTTTCTCACTTACTTCCATCCCTCTCTTCATTTCCTTCTCCCTTTATTTCCTCCCTCTCATATTTCCTTTATTTCTTTAGTTTTCCTCTATTCATCTGTCTCCTCTTCTCCTCCTTTCCTTTCTTCCTGTCTTTGCTAAGATAAACATTATTAGGGAAAGAAGTAAACCAGTCACCATAGGAAACAACTGAAATTCTGATGTAAATTTTCCAGGGAGAAAGCAGCTGAACATGTCAATTGTTAGATATCCAAAGAGTCAAGGAAATCCCTTTGTTTTATCCTGTTTCCTGTACTCCCTCCCCTCAGGTTCACCACTAGAAAGAGCTAATTATCTTTGGAGAAGGGTCTTTTCTTCTCAGGCTGTTCTCTCAGACTCTCCTAAATGTAGATTCTACCACTACAAGTCTAAGTTTTATTGTGGCCCAAGTGCTATGGTGGGAGGGAAGAGCAGGGAGGTAATGCAAGTGATTGAGAGAGCCACCAACATCTGCCTCCATCTAAGCATCAACCTTTGAGGGAAATGATGTCTTTCAACCCTGCTGCTTCTGCTGGAGGAAACTGTCTTCTCATCTTTTTAGTCTATGATGTTGTTCATAGGTGCCATCAACTTGGTACCAACTCATAGTGACCCTATGAATGACAAAACGAAACACTGCCCAGTCCTGGGCAACTTCACAATCGTTGCTACGCCTGAGTCCATTGCTGCTGTCACTGTGCCAACCCATCTCATTGGGGGTCTTCCTCTTTTTCTCTGACCCTCCACTTTACCAAACAAGATATCCTTCTCCAGTGACTGGTCCCTTCTGACAATATGTCCAAAGTATGAGAGACGAAATCTGGCCATCCTGGCCTCCAAGGAGCGCTCCTCTGATGGTATGTCCTCCAACACAGATCTATTGGTTCTTTTGGTAGCCCATGGCACTTTCAATATTCTCCTCCACTACCATAACTCAAAAGCATCAATTCTTGTACAGTCTTCCTTATTTACTGTCCAGCTCTCGCATACATATGAGGTTATTGAAAATACCATGGCTTGGGTTAGGCAAACATTAGTTCTCAAACTGACATCTTTGCTTTTCAACACTTTAAAGAAGTCTTGTGCAGCATATTTGTCCAATGCAATACATCATTTGATTTCTTGACTGCTGCTTACATGAGTGTTGATGGGTGATCTGAGCAAGATGGAGTCTTTGACAACTTCAGTATTTTCTTCATTTACATGGATGTTATTTATTTGTCCAGTGGTGGATTTTTGTTTTCTTTACATTGAGATGCGACACAGACAGAAGGCTGCTGTCTTTGATCTTCATCAGTAAGTATTTTAAGTCCTCTTCACTTTCAGCAAGCAAGGTTGTAGCATTTGCATATTGCAGGTTGTTAATGAATCTTCCTCCAATCCTGAAGCCACATTTTTCTTCAAATAATACAGCTTCTCAGATTATTTTTTCAGCATACAGATTGAATAAGTATGATCAAAGAATACAATCTTTCCTCATTTTAAACCATTTGGTGTCCCCTAGTTCTGTTCAAACAAATGCCTCTTTGTTTATGTACAGGTTCCTCATGAGCACAATGAATTGTTCTGGAATACTCTATTTTGCAAGTTGTCCATAGCATGTCATGATCCACATAATCGAAAGCCTTTGCCTACTCAATAAAACACAGGTGAACATCTTGGTCTCCCACCTCTTTCAGGACTAACATAGGTAGGGTGGATTCAGGTCATCCACATTCTCTTGGTTCTATGCATTCCAACACAGGTAGGCCATGAGAGAGTCTATATTTATGTACTTTGTCCAGATCTACTAACAATATGCTTTGGGCAAGGGCAGAAAAGTGACATTTTCTATTCCCTCTCTTTCTCATATCAAGGAGGTTGTTAAAGACAGATGGATGCTGTTTATTCTTCTGACTATGAAATGGGGAGGGATTCAGATTACTATATAGTACTTTCCTTTTGACTGGAAGAAAGACTTCGTAGTCTTCCAAAAATCAGCCATTGAAAATCCTATGGAGCACTTCTATTCTGCACACATGGGTTTGCCATGAGTAAGAATTGCTTGATAATAATTGGTTTATTCTAGTTCTTTGGGGTCCCCAAGCATATTGATGTTGTTACTTAGTTGTTGTTGGGTCAACTCCGACCCATGGCAGCCCACCATTGGGTTTTCAAAGTTATGACCTTTCAGAATCATATTGCCAGGCCTTTCTTCCTAGGAGCCTCTGGTTTATAGTTGAGTACTTAACTACTTGCACCACCCAGGGACTTCCTCTCCAGGTGAACTCAACTATTCAAATACTCAGATATCAACTTATCCCCAACTGTATCATGTTGTTGTTATTATGTGCAATCACTTTTCAAAGAATTCCACTTTTTTTTTTACAAAATGTACCTCCCTCTCAAACCTTAAGGAATAGAACACCCCTCCATATTGACTATTCAGAAGGCATTTCAGAATTCCCAAGTTAAAGAGTGACCTTCAAAGAAGTACTTGGTTCTTATTTCTCTTTTTATCTGTACCGCGTAAGACAGTGGTTGACACTTTGCAGATGCCCACTTAACTTTGGCTGAATTGATATCCTGAAGCTGTGGACCTAATTAACAGAGCTTTCCAAATGCTCGACTGTCAGGCAAATTAGAATACAATATATTTAGTAAAGCAGTGCCATATGTACCTGCTCTCATGGACAGGTGGGCTTGATTAATGACTTTTCTACAAAATAGAAACTAAACTCTTAAATGTCAAGTCCATAAAATTGAAAAACAACAACAAAAAAACATACAGATGAAAAATATTGATAAAATGTAATAGTGTCGTTCTCAAACTAAAAATATGAAATGTAATTTGACTTATAATGATTGCTGGCCAGAATATTATTTTGACAACATTGGACTGTATATCATCAGTCCTCATGGTTTACACGGTTGCTTTTTGTCATCTTTGGATTCCTTGAGTAGTGCAGACTATTAACTTGTTAGCAGAAAAACCTGGTGGTTCTGTGGGGGGAAAAGCTTAGCCATTGAAAATCCAGAGGAGCAGGGATCTACTCTGACACATATGAAGTTGAGTCAAAATCAACCGGAAGGCAATTAAAAAGAAAAAAAAAATTTTTTTAATGTCTTTTTGAGTTTTGTTTTTTTGTGTGTCAACTTTTATTAGATATTTATTTACATAGCACTTGTTGTTGTTAAGTACTGTCAACTGGTTCCGATAGCGACCGTGTCTATAGGGTTTCCTCCAAGAAGCAGCTGGTGGGTTTGAACTACTGACCTTGAAATTAGCAGTCCAGTCTCCTGCAGCCCCTCCTGACCCATTTACAAGTTTTTGCTTATGCAGATGGTCCCCAATGTGTGGTGGGGCTTTGTTCAGATGGCTGTCAGAGGTCTGTTCTTATATAAGTCAAATAGCTTCTTTTTTTCATTTACAGTATTACTGCCTTTTATTATCAGTATTTTATAATCCAATCTTTAAACATATATGAGTGAACATCTGATAATAATATCAGCCAATTATATGCTGCTACAGTGGTTACAAATTGTGCTGCTAACTTCAAAGTCAGCAGTTTGAAACTACCAGCTGTTCTGTGGGAGTAAGATGAGGCTTTCTACTCCTGTAAAGAGTTGCAGCCTTGGAAACATTGTACAGGGTCGCTATGAGTTGGTACCGACTCCATGGCACACCACTACCACCACCGCCAAAGGTTCACAGTCTCAAAAACTCTATGCAGGGTCACTATGAGTAGGAACTGACTCCACGGCACGTAACCACCACCATCACATTGTATATGGAGTTCTGGGGTGGCACTGCAGGAAAATGCGCTGGACTACAAGGTTGTTTTGAACTGCAAGGTCAATAGTTCAAGCCCACTTTCGCTCATCAGAAACCCTATACAGGGTTGCTATGGGTCGTAACCAACTCGACGGCACTTAACAGCAACAACTTTGTATGTGGAGTCCTGGTATGTGTAGCGCTGTAGGATAAGCACTGGACTGCAGAGCTGGTTGAACTTCAAGATCAGCAGTTCAAAGCCACCAGACACTCCTTGGAAACCCTATACAGGGTTACTATGAGTTGAACCAATTTGATGGCACTTAACAACAAAACAACGCATTGTATTCAGTGCATGGTACTAACAGTAATATTTACAAAACAAAACAAAATGACAGTAGTAAGTGTGGTTTGTCATAACTCAATTAATTATAATTCAGGGACTCTGTGTATTTGTCTATGGACTGAGAAATTAGATCTCATAGACGGTTAGCGTTGCGTACAAAATAAGAGTAAATGAATACAGAGGAAGCATGTATAACATCCTAAATGTAGAAAAAGCACAAGGAAATTGCATTTGTCTCATCCAGGCTTTTCTGGATGATAATTACGATATGCCCTCCTATGTGCTGTCCTGAGGCTAAGCTGCCACACTCCTGGGGTGAAGTACAAACCTCACTCAGTCACTCACTGGATCCCTGTGCCTTTGTGCAGCAGGGGAGCTTTTGTTCCTGGCTTCCTCTGCCTGTGCCTCTCAGCACCCGTCCATGTGTTTTGTAACAGATGATTTGATTTGATTTGATAGAGTCTAAAAGCTTCCCTTTGGATGCCTTTCGAGAACCCTGCCCCGAATCCCCATTCTCCAGATTACAAGCTTTAAGGACTATGAGTAGAGCATACTTGTATGTGTGGTGTCTGGTCCTGTGTCTTCACACCACTACAGTGATGTGTATGCATGCTTTGGCATGTGCCCATGTGTGTTTGGACAGTGCTTATTGCCCAGCAGGAACCACCAATTTAGGATTTCAAATGAAGAGCCTGGGAAACGGGGCCCTACCTGGCAGTCTGCAGTGTCACACTGAGACTCTATTAGCAGCATGAGGAAAGTAAGGGACAGTTAGGGACATGGATTTGTGGACACTCACAGAGATCGAGAGCAGTCCAAATCAAGGTTGATGTCTTTATCACACAAGTATCCTTAATGTGCTTGGCTCTCCAAGCAAAAGTCTCTACACCAAGCATGGGTACAGAAATTACCAAGGATCTTACCCACCAGCCAAGTCTGGTCCAGTGGGTTTGGGGGTGGGAACAACATGTCACATTTCTAGCAGCAAGCTTTTAGGTGATTCAAGTCATCCCTGCTGGTTCAAGTCATCCCTTCTGTGTCTTAGCCAGGGTTGATTGACCTGTCTTTCCACAAGTAATTCATAGCTTGCTGCTTTTAAGACCCCAGGAGATTTCAGGCTGTGATGGGTTGGGGGACAGGTCAAAGAAAGGAACAAAACAACTAGACTAATTTTATTGCCTTGGATTAAAGGAAAGTTTTATATATGAGAACAGAAAAAAACAATACCGACATAATAAAGCCTGAAGGCTGCTTCTGTTCCCTTTTATTAAAGATTCATGGTAAATAGGCATTTAAGGAACACTATCTATAGACAAGTCCATTTTTAGGGGGAACAAAGCCAAACTTGTTGGGAAGGTACTGAGATTCCTAATCCCATTGGAGAAACTAAGGCTCAGAAAGATAAGTAACATGGTGAAGGTTTTGCTTTTAGGCCTACCGGGCCAGATGAGAACCTCCCTCTGAGTATTAGATCCAGTAAACCGAACACACTCAGGGTTTCAGCTACTCCTGCTGAACAATTACAATAAGCACACAAATGCAGTAGGGCACCTTTAGAAAACTTTCAGGCCATCCTGAATTTATATGCTGTTTTTGTGTTTGACCTGAGTTACCCAGATCTCTCTCTCTGTCTCTCTCTCTGTATCTGTCTCTCTGTGTGTGTATGTGTGTGTGGGGGTATGTGGGTGGAGGAGGATGTTTTAGTGAACCTGGATGTACCTTCAGGAGCCTTGGTGGCACAGTGGCTAAAGCATTCCACTGTGAAGTATTTGAATCCACAAGCTGTTCATTGGGAGAAAGGTCTGCCATTCTGCTCCTGTAAAGGTTCCAGTTCTACTCTGCCATATCTGATTGCTGTGAGTCAGAATTCAACTCAGTGGTTGTGGGTTTGGATGTGCCCTGCCTTCTCTGTCATGGAGCCCCACTAGAGTGCCCTATGGCAAGCAGCTATGTCCCAAATGTTCCGATCAGAGCCCAGAGCACTGTGTAGACTTCAGGGACTCCTGAGTACCGCCCAGAGGAGATAATCCTGTTTGGATATTGCTAAAACCTGTGTTGAGGGCTCAGCTGTGACGCCTCATGTAGAGCCACAGAGCAGATTCTATACAAATATGTAAGGTCAGGCTGTTTGTTTAGCAAATGTCTAGAAAGTAGGGAAGTAGGAAAGTGAGACATGGAAGAGAAGGAAGCCAATACAGGTACATTAATGCACAGGTACCATTGTGAGCACCCAGGTAAGAGTTTTGAGTCATGGGACCAGGGGTTCAAGACACATCATATTCGGGCACACAATGTTTTCTTCCCCTCTTACTGCTAATGCTTACATCTTGATGAAAGAAATGCCTTGTTTCTAGTCGGAGGTCTGGTGTAGCACTGTAGGGTCAGCACTGGACTGCTAATTACAAGATTAGTGGTTCAAACCCACCAGCTGCACCTTGGAAACTCTATACAGAGTCACTATGAGTCAGAACTGACTTAATGGCACTTCACAACAAAACAACAACAGCTGGTCTCCAAAGTTCATACAAAAGCTTCTCAGTGACAAAATATATTTTGTTGATATTACAGAAGTCCAGAGCTAGCCCTGGGAAAATACAGAAAATGGCAAAGGCCCTCTCCCTATCCTGCCCTTTTTTATAGCAGAGAGAAGCATGGCCAGAAACAGACTTGTCCTTCCCCTGAATGAGGAGCCAGTCCATGGCTTGAGGAGAGCTCTAAAAAGCAGAGCAAGCTGGGCTCTTGGCTCATTCATTGCCCATGTTTGTTTGGAGTACAATGAAGAGTTCATGTAGCTTGTCTCTGGGCATAAGTGGTGGTGGTGGATATGTGCCGGGGAGTTGGTTCTGACTCATAGCGACCCTGTACAGGGTTTCTGAGGCTGTAAATCTTTATGGGAGCAGAATGCCTCATCTTTCTTCTGCGGAACAGCTGGTAGTTTCGAACTTCTGACCTTGGTAGTTTGCAGCCCGATTCGTATCCACTATGCTACCACAGCTCCTTCTGGGCATAAGTACAGGGTTTTAAATGCAGTGCTTACCAAATCAGACCAAATAAAAATAAAATAGAACACATGTCTAGCAACAAGATCCTAAAATAATGATTTCAATGGAAGGTTGAGGTATCCTTAATTGGCAATAGGCAGCTGACAACAGATGACCCTCTCGTCTAGTTTGTCTTCATTTAGCTCTTTCCAGTGACTAGACTGATTATTACCTTTTCCAGCTATTAGTACCTACCCTGGGCACCTGTTTTATGTACTCTAGGATGTTGAGTCCTGCCGGGGTAGAGTCATGAGGGCCCTAAGTCCTGTGCAGGTGGACAGGGAATCAGGAGTCTTGGAGCATCCAAAGACAGTTGTGGATCCTGGGTTTAACCAACCATAACTCTTCTCCTTCAACCAGCACATCTCCCTCCTCAGCAGAAGTCTAGGGCTTTCCTTGTTTTCAATCTGTGGGCTATGGACTCAATTTACTGCACAGGATTTGAACCCTGGGCTCTATATTGTTTGCAGGTAGAATCCTTTGATGGAAGTAGCCTTGGTGTGATGCTTAAGCATTTGGCTATTAACCAAAGGGTTGGCAGTTTGAATCCACCTAGCAACTTTGTGGAGTCCTGTTGTAGGTTAATACGCTGCACTGCAAAGTTGGTGTGAACCACACGGTTGATGGTTCTAGCTCACCAGCTGCTCCTCGGAAACCCTATATAGGGTCGCTGTGAGTCGGAACCGACTTGATGGCACTTAACAATAACAACAACAACAAGCAGCTTTGTGGAGGAAAAGACTTGGTGATTAGCTCCCATCAAGATTATAGCCTAGCTAACACTATGGAACATATCTACCATTTCATATAGGTTTGCTATGATTCATAATCAGTTCAACACGATACCTTCAGTGGAAATATTTTTCATTTTTATTTTATTCATCTCTAATTAAAATCTGTCATTTCCTTTCATTATTAATAAAAGTTACAAATATTAGCAGTGCCTGGGACTTTCTCAACAATAGAAATAATAGTTATTTTCAAGTCACAGTAGAGTTTTTGCAGACCTTTCAAAATAGCTTCTATGTTTATCACTGCTTTGCAATCACAGCATGTGTACTGATAAAGAAGTACATATATTGCTGTATCCCAAATTAATTGAAGATATTTTTAACAGTTGAATTTTGTATAATCTATTCCTTTGTCATTTTATGTGTTTTATTTTTATGCATTTACAAACATTAATCTGAGCAGGAGTTTCACCAGACCACCCAAGGGACCTATGAAGAACATTTACACACAATACTAACCTCTGCTTTAGTGGGTCATGATCAGTATTGTTGTTGTTATTAAGTGCCTTCGAGTCGGTTCCGACCCATAGCGACCCTGTACAGGGTTTCCGAGTATAGTTTGAAATAAAAGAGAATAGAATAAATTATTAGATGCTCAAAGTGAGGCTATTGTTTTTTAATACTTCTTTTTAATGTTGTATGAGGGGAATTTAAAAAGTTCATGGAAAAATGGAATTTAAAGATAATGAAATTTCCCATGAACTCTTTGAAGCCCCTCTTGTATGTGTGTGTGTCTGTGTGTGTGCCTATGTTGTAAGTTGTTATATAAGATTTTAGTGTTGTTTTTTTTTTTCTTCACCCCTGTGTGTCAGAACCAGAGTTTGAAAGCACTGATTTAAGCCTGCAAGGGAAATGTTTTTTCTTGTTCTGTGGGTTCACAATCCTTTGACTAAAACCCTTGGAGCTAGATGTGTTTCAGAAATCAGAATATTTCTGAGTTTAGGAAAATGCACACAGTGCATTTTTGATGTTGTTAAGTGCTGTCGAGCTGTTTCCAACTCATAGCGACCCTGTATAGATAGGGTTCCCAAAGAGCTGGTAGGTTTCAACTCCCAACCTAGTGGTTCACAGTCCAGTGCTGATCCTATAACACAGCACCAGAAGTCCAACAGAGTGTATAGTACTTATATTATTCAAGACCCTCCAAAAGTTGGGACAGCCCCAATCTGTGAACATATCAACCTATTTGTTTCCTGCAGTGAAACATGTGGCTGTTGATGCTACATGAGCAATAGGAGAACTCGGAGCAGTTTGAGATTAGTTGAAGTTGGCTTTGCTGTCAAATGGGATACAATGTACTTTTGGTTTTCAAAGTGCTGTGAACACTGAAATTGTGGCTAAGGTATTGTGCCCTGGGGAATTTCCCTTTATTTGACCACTGAGTGGGTTAGGGTACATGAGGATGAGGACTCAGTATTTCTCATTAGTATTGTTGCCATCTCCTTATTTTGATGTTGCTCTTTCATCACTGTAGCACATTTAGTTTTTCTTCCCTAAGGCAGTGGAAAGCAATTTTATGGGGAAACAAATCATCAATAGTATTTCAGCAATAATTTTTTTTGACAAAATACATAAAATATTTCTCCTGTGTCATTCTTAAAGGATGAGATATGGGATGCTAGCCTTTCTAATCAAACTGTTATTCATTTAAGGATAATACTTTTGCTACTTAAGCTCCAAAGGTTCCAGATTTATAGGAATTCAATATAAGACCTAAAACATACAAGAGTTTTGCTTTTATAGCTAACAGTACTGAAACCTGACTGGGCTAGGAACTACGTTTGTTCTTCTGTATTATTGTATTTCATGCCCACCACAACACTATAAAGCAGGTGATGCCCTGTTTTACAGAAAACTGTAGATTAAGTGACTTGCCCAAGGTTACTTAGCTGGTAAACAGCAATACTGGAATTTGAACACACTTTATCTGTGGCCCTCTCAGTGTTTCTTTATATCAGCTTCCTTTTATTGTGATAGTCTGAATCCATGGTGTGCATTGTGATGTTATAGGATCAGCACTGATTCAAGCCCACTAGTTGCTTCACAGGAGAAAGATGAGGCTGGCTTCTCCCAGAAAGATTTACAATCTTGGAGACCCTGTGGAGCAGTTCTACTCTGTCCTATGAAGTCACTGTGAGTTGAAATCAATGTGATGGCAGTGATTTTTCTTCTTTTTGGTTAAGTCACTTGAAACCCAATCTATTTTCTTAAGTAGCTAAGAAATGTGTGACATTATTACTAACAATTAAGCAAACCCTATCATCTATCTTAACATTAAATAGTCAAGACGGTGTTGTGATGAATAAGCAAAATGAATAATCCTTGTTCTTAATAAAATCCCTACCTCAGAAAAGTCCATTTTGATCCTTGTTCTTTTTAAAGAGACAATATATTGTCATGGTCACAAAATCGAGCCCTCTGTGATGGTGTTTTAGCCCAGTGCTGTCCCCGTGTAACTATATGATACTCGCCCAGCAAGTTTTATCTTTGGGAAATGGGTGTACTGAATGATAAGCCGATACTGAAAGTACGTGATACAATAGAACTGAATCTACTAGGGGAACAAGAAATGTTCCCTACTAATTCTTTTCTATCCTTCTGGATTGAATAATAAAGTGAAGAATAAATAATGAAGAGAAAAGCTCAGTTTAGTGCTAACAGGTCCTAACATTTTTTTAAACATAAAAATGTTTTAAATAATTGGGGGGCAGGAGGCTAGGAAGCTGCACATATGTATATATTTATTTATTTTAAACCATCTTATTGAGGTATTAGAGGAGCTCTGGTAGCATAGTGGTTACGAATTGGGCTGGGAACTGCAAGGTCAGCAGTTCAAAACTACCAGCTGCTCCGTAGGAGAAAGATGAAGATTTCTGCTCCTGTAAAGATTTACAGCCTCAGAAACCCTGTTCAGGGTCGCGATGGGTCGGAACCAACTTGACGGCACTTAACAACAACAACACTGAGGTATAGTTTACATGCAATAAATTGCTCATATCTAAAGTTTGATAAGTTTGATACAATGTGATAAGTTTTGACTTTGTAGGATAAGCACTCGACTTTAAGGTTGGCTTGAACTGTACGATCGGTGGTTCAAATTCACCAGCCACTCCTCTGAAACTCTATACAGGGTCACTAAAAGTTGGAACCGACTCTACAGCACTTAACAACAGCAACATACACTTGTGCAGTCATCTCCACACTCAAGATAATCAACGTATTCAACACCCGAAAAGTCCACTTGCACCCTGAAATAAGTAATGAGTATCAGCTTTTTGACTAGTATGCCATTTAGAACCAAAACCCAGCCCTACCTGTGGTCTGCAGCTTTTTGATGCCCAAAGCTCAGGTCGGCTAATTGCGGCCCTAGCGTTGCTGTTGGGTTAAGCTGTTTGACTTCAGATCACAGATTCCTTTATCCCTGGCAAATTATTTGGTGTTAGACTCTTTACCTCTGTTACCTTATGTGTAAAATGTTAAAATGATAATACTTAAATAGTATTTACCTCACAAGCTTTTTCTGGAATTAAATGAGATATTTGTGCTGCTCAGGCCTGAATGCTACCGTATTGTTGTTAAGTACCGTAGAGCTTGGGTGGGGAATATTTGGCCCACGGGATGTATTGTAGTTGTTGTTGTTAAGTGCTGTCGAGTTGGTTCTGACCCATAGTGACCCTGTATAGGGTTTCCAAGGAGCAGCTGGTGAGCTTGAGCCGCTGACCTTGAAGTTCAAATGGCTTTGCAGTCTGGTGCATTAACCCAAGGGATGTATGTTGTTATTACTTGCCGTCGAGCTGATTCCAATCCATAGCGACCCTGTATAGGGTTTCTAAGGAGCAGCTGGTGGGCTTGAACCACTGACCTTGCAGTTCAAATAACTTTGCAGTCTGATGCATTAGTCCACAGCACCACACCAGGACTCCCAAGGGCTGTATGTTGTTAGGTGCTGTCAAGTTGATTCCAACCCATAGTGACTCCGTGTAGGGTTTCCAAGGAGCAGCTGGTGAGCTTGAACCGCCGACCTTGCAATTCAAATGGCTTTGCAATCTGGCACATTAACCCACAGCGCCACAAGGGATGTATAAGGCCCGCAAAATCATTCAGTCTGGCCCTGCAAGGCAACCGTTTTAGCCATTACATTGTTGTTGTTGTTGTTAAGTGCTGTCGAGTTAGTTCTGATGCATAGCGACCCAGTATAGGATTTCTGAGGAGCAGCCAGCAAGCTTGAACCGCTGACCTTGAGGTTCAAAGCGATTTTGCAGTT